>NC_090933.1:569062966-569366664 GCF_040938575.1 Ambystoma mexicanum | reverse complement strand
GCAGTCCAGCACCAAAATGCTAGGCAATTCTCCTCTGAACAAGAGTACCAACAGCAACCCCAGACACATGTTTCAGTCTGGTTCAACCTCATCAGTAGGGTGTAGCTGTGCCTCTCTAAGAATAGTGAGCAAGGGGTCCACGTCTGGATTCCCCTAGTAACTTAGGGTGATGACCAAAGTTACTTGAAATATGCAAATAACAAGAGGGGTTCTGGGAGACTCTCTGCCAGACATGAGTCCTGGTTACAAGAGCCTTACCCAGAGTATTTAGCTCACTATCTTTCACAGAGGAGAAATATCCTACACATATCAGTCTTTGTCCTGTCCTGGGGCAGTCCAGCACCAAAATGCTAGGCAATTCTCCTCTGAACAAGAGTACCAACAGCAACCCCAGACACATGTTTCGGTCTGGTTCAACCTCATCAGTAGGGTGTAGCTGTGCTTCTCTAAGAATAGTGAGCAAGCCACGTCTGGATTCCCCTAGTAACTTAGGGTGATGCCCAAAGTTACTTGAAATATGCAAATAACAAGAGGGGTTCTGGGAGACTCTCTGCCAGACATGAGTCCTGGTTACAAGAGCCTTACCCAGAGTATTTAGCTCACTATCTTTCACAGATCAGAAATATCCTACACATATCAGTCTTTGTCCTGAACTGGGGCAGTCCATCACCAAAATGCTAGGCAATTCTCCTCTGAACAAGAATACCAACATCAACCTCAGACACGTGTTTCGGTCTGGTTGAACCTCCTCAGTAGGGTGTAGCTCTGCCTCTCTAAGAATAGTGAGCAAGGGGTCCACGTCTGGATTCCCCTAGTAACTTAGGGTGATACCCAAAGTTACTTGAAATATGCAAATAACAAGAGGGGGCCTGGGAGATTCTCAGCCAGACATGAGTCCTGTTTACAAGAGTCTTACCCAGAGTCTTTAGCTCACTATCTTTCACAAAGGAGAAATATCCTACACATAACAGTCTTTGTCCTGTCCTGGGGCAGTCCAGCACCAAAATGCTATGCAATTCTCCTCTGAACAAGAGTACCATCAGCAACCCCAGACACGTGTTTCGGTCTGGTACAACCTCATCAGTAGGGTGTAGCTGTGCCTCTCTAAGAATAGTGAGCAAGGGGTCCACGTCTGGATTCCCCTATGACTTAGGGTGATACCCGAAGTTACTTGAAATATGCAAATAACAAGAGGGGTTCTGGGAGACTCTCTGCCAGATATGAGTCCTGGTTACAAGAGCCTTACCCAGAGTCTTTAGCTCACTATCTTTCACAGAGGAGAAATATCCTACACATATCAGTTTTGTCCTGCCATGGGGCAGTCCAGCACCAAAATGCTAGTCAATTCTCCTCTGAATAAGAGTACCAACAGCAACCCCAGACACGTGTTTCGGTCTGGTTGAACGTCCTCAGTAGGGTGTAGCTCTGCCTCTCTAAGAATAGTGAGCAAGGGGTCCACGTCTGGATTCCCCTAGTAACTTAGGGTGATACCCAAAGTTACTTGAAATATGCAAATAACAAGAGGGGGCCTGGGAGATTCTCAGCCAGGCATGAGTCCTGTTTACAAGAGTCTTACCCAGAGTCTTTAGCTCACTATCTTTCACAAAGGAGAAATATCCTACACATAACAGTCTTTGTCCTGTCCTGGGGCAGTCCAGCACCAAAATGCTATGCAATTCTCCTCTGAACAAGAGTACCATCAGCAACCCCAGACACGTGTTTCAGTCTGGTACAACCTCATCAGTAGGGTGTAGCTGTGCCTCTCTAAGAATAGTGAGCAAGGGGTCCACGTCTGGATTCCCCTATGACTTAGGGTGATACCCGAATTTACTTGAAATATGCAAATAACAAGAGGGGTTCTGGGAGACTCTCTGCCAGACATGAGTCCTGGTTACAAGAGACTTACCCAGAGTCTTTAGTTCACTATCTTTCACAGAGGAGAAATATCCTACACATATCAGTATTTGACCTGCGCTGGGGCAGTCCAGCACCAAAATGCTAGGCAATTGTCCTCTGAACAAGAAAACCAACAGCAACCCCAGACACGTGTTTCTGTCTGGTTGAACCTCATCAGTAGGGTGTAGCTCTGCCTCTCTAAGAATAGTGAGCAAGGGGTCAACGTCTGGAATCCCGTAGTAACTTAGGGTGATACACAAAGTTACTTGAAATAGGCAAATAACAAAGGGGGTCCTGGGAGAATCTCTGCAAGACATGAGTCCTGGTTACAAGAGCCTTACCCAGATTCTTTAGCTCACTATCTTTCACAGATCAGAAATATCCTACACATATCAGTCTTTGTCCTGAACTGGGGCAGTCCATCACCAAAATGCTAGGCAATTCTCCTCTGAACAAGAATACCAACATCAACCTCAGACACGTGTTTCGGTCTGGTTGAACCTCCTCAGTAGGGTGTAGCTCTGCCTCTCTAAGAATAGTGAGCAAGGGGTCCAGGTCTGGATTCCCCTAGTAACTTAGGGTGATACCCGAAGTTACTTGAAATATGCAAATAACAAGAGGGGTTCTGGGAGACTCTCTGCCAGACATGAGTCCTGGTTACAAGAGCCTTACCCAGAGTCTTTAGCTCACTATCTTTCACAGAGGAGAAATATCCTACACATATCAGATTTGTCCTGCCATGGGACAGTCCAGCACCAAAATGCTAGGCAATTCTCCTCTGAATAAGAGTACCAACAGCAACCCCAGACACGTGTTTCGGTCTGGTTGAACCTCATCAGTAGGGTGTAGCTGTACCTCTCTAAGAATAGTGAGCAAGGGGTCCATGTCTGGATTCCCCTAGTAACTTAGGGTGATGCCCAAAGTTAATTGAAATATGCAAATAACAAGAGGGGTTCTGGGAGACTCTCTGCCAGACATGAGTCCTGTTTACAAGAGCCTTACCCAGAGTCTTTAGCTCACTATCTTTCACAGAGGAGAAATATCCTACACATATCAGTGTTTGTCCTGACCTGGGGCAGTCCAGCACCAAAATGCTAGGCAATTCTCATCTGAACAAGAATACCAACAGCAACCCCAGACATGTGTTTCGGTCTGGTTGAACCTCATCAGTAGGGTGTAGCTGTGCCTCTCTAAGAATAGTGAGCAAGGGGTCCAAGTCTGGATTCCCCTAGTAACTTAGGGTGATGCCCAAAGTTACTTGAAATATGCAAATAACAAGAGGGGTTCTGGGAGACTCTCTGCCAGACATGAGTCCTGGTTACAAGAGCCTTACCCAGAGTCTTTAGCTCACTATCTTTCACAGAGGAGAAATGTCCTACACATATCAGTTTTGTCCTGCCATGGGGCAGTCCAGCACCAAAATGCTAGGCAATTGTCTTCTGAACAAGAGTACCAACAGCAACCGCAGACACATGTTTTGGTCTGGTTCAACCTCATCAATAGGGTGTAGCTGTGCCTCTCTAAGATTAGTGAGCAAGGGGTCCACGTCTGGATTCCCCTAGTAACTTAGGGTGATGACCAAAGTTACTTGAAATATGCAAATAACAAGAGGGGTTCTGGGAGACTCTCTGCCAGACGTGAGTCCTGGTTACAAGAGCCTTACCCAGAGTATTTAGCTCACTATCTTTCACAGAGGAGAAATATCCTACACATATCAGTCTTTGTCCTGACCTGGGGCAGTCCAGCACCAAAATGCTAGGCAATTCTCCTCTGAACAAGAGTACCAACAGCAACCCCAGACACATGTTTCGGTCTGGTTCAACCTCATCAGTAGGGTGTAGCTGTGCCTCTCTAAGAATAGTGAGCAAGGGGTCCACGTCTGGATTCCCCTAGTAATTTAGGGTGATGCCCAAAGCTACTTGAAATATGCAAATAACAAGAGGTGTTCTGGTAGACTCTCTGCCAGACATGAGTTCTGGTTACAAGAGCCTTACCCAGAGTCTTTAGCTCACTATCTTTCACAGAGGAGAAATATCATACACATATCAGTTTTGTCCTGCCATGGGGCAGTCCAGCACCAAAATGCTAGGCAATTCTCCTCTGAACAAAAGTACCAACAGCAACCCCAGACACATGTTTCGGTCTGGTTCAACCTCATCAGTAGGGTGTAGCTGTGCTTCTCTAAGAATAGTGAGCAAGCCACGTCTGGATTCCCCTAGTAACTTAGGGTGATGCCCAAAGTTACTTGAAATATGCAAATAACAAGAGGGGTTCTGGGAGACTCTCTGCCAGACATGAGTCCTGGTTACAAGAACCTTACCCAGAGTATTTAGCTCACTATCTTTCACAGATCAGAAATATCCTACACATATCAGTCTTTGTCCTGAACTGGGGCAGTCCATCACCAAAATGCTAGGCAATTCTCCTCTGAACAAGAATACCAACATCAACCTCAGACACGTGTTTCGGTCTGGTTGAACCTCCTCAGTAGGGTGTAGCTCTGCCTCTCTAAGAATAGTGAGCAAGGGGTCCACGTCTGGATTCCCCTAGTAACTTAGGGTGATACCCAAAGTTACTTGAAATATGCAAATAACAAGAGGGGGCCTGAGAGATTCTCAGCCAGACATGAGTCCTGTTTACAAGAGTCTTACCCAGAGTCTTTAGCTCACTATCTTTCACAAAGGAGAAATATCCTACACATAACAGTCTTTGTCCTGTCCTGGGGCAGTCCAGCACCAAAATGCTATGCAATTCTCCTCTGAACAAGAGTACCATCAGCAACCCCAGACACGTGTTTCGGTCTGGTACAACCTCATCAGTAGGGTGTAGCTCTGCCTCTCTAAGAATAGTGAGCAAGGGGTCAACGTCTGGAATCCCGTAGTAACTTAGGGTGATACACAAAGTTACTTGAAATAGGCAAATAACAAGGGGGGTCCTGGGAGAATCTCTGCAAGACATGAGTCCTGGTTACAAGAGCCTTACCCAGATTCTTTAGCTCACTATCTTTCACAGATCAGAAATATCCTACACATATCAGTCTTTGTCCTGAACTGGGGCAGTCCATCACCAAAATGCTAGGCAATTCTCCTCTGAACAAGAATACCAACATCAACCTCAGACACGTGTTTCGGTCTGGTTGAACCTCCTCAGTAGGGTGTAGCTCTGCCTCTCTAAGAATAGTGAGCAAGGGGTCCACGTCTGGATTCCCCTAGTAACTTAAGGTGATACCCGAAGTTACTTGAAATATGCAAATAACAAGAGGGGTTCTGGGAGACTCTCTGCCAGACATGAGTCCTGGTTACAAGAGCCTTACCCAGAGTCTTTAGCTCACTATCTTTCACAGAGGAGAAATATCCTACACATATCAGATTTGTCCTGCCATGAGGCAGTCCAGCACCAAAATGCTAGGCAATTCTCCTCTGAATAAGAGTACCAACAGCAACCCCAGACACGTGTTTCGGTCTGGTTGAACCTCATCAGTAGGGTGTAGCTGTACCTCTCTAAGAATAGTGAGAATAGTGAGCAAGGGGTCCATGTCTGGATTCCCCTAGTAACTTAGGGTGATGCCCAAAGTTAATTGAAATATGCAAATAACAAGAGGGGTTCTGGGAGACTCTCTGCCAGACATGAGTCCTGTTTACAAGAGCCTTACCCAGAGTCTTTAGCTCACTATCTTTCACAGAGGAGAAATATCCTACACATATCAGTGTTTGTCCTGACCTGGGGCAGTCCAGCACCAAAATGCTAGGCAATTCTCATCTGAACAAGAATACCAACAGCAACCCCAGACATGTGTTTCGGTCTGGTTGAACCTCATCAGTAGGGTGTAGCTGTGCCTCTCTAAGAATAGTGAGCAAGGGGTCCAAGTCTGGATTCCCCTAGTAACTTAGGGTGATGCCCAAAGTTACTTGAAATATGCAAATAACAAGAGGGGTTCTGGGAGACTCTCTGCCAGACATGAGTCCTGGTTACAAGAGCCTTACCCAGAGTCTTTAGCTCACTATCTTTCACAGAGGAGAAATGTCCTACACATATCAGTTTTGTCCTGCCCTGGGGCAGTCCAGCACCAAAATGCTAGGCAATTGTCTTCTGAACAAGAGTACCAACAGCAACCGCAGACACATGTTTTGGTCTGGTTCAACCTCATCAATAGGGTGTAGCTGTGCCTCTCTAAGAATAGTGAGCAAGGGGTCCACGTCTGGATTCCCCTAGTAACTTAGGGTGATGACCAAAGTTACTTGAAATATGCAAATAACAAGAGGGGTTCTGGGAGACTCTCTGCCAGACGTGAGTCCTGGTTACAAGAGCCTTACCCAGAGTATTTAGCTCACTATCTTTCACAGAGGAGAAATATCCTACACATATCAGTCTTTGTCCTGACCTGGGGCAGTCCAGCACCAAAATGCTAGGCAATTCTCCTCTGAACAAGAGTACCAACAGCAACCCCAGACACATGTTTCGGTCTGGTTCAACCTCATCAGTAGGGTGTAGCTGTGCCTCTCTAAGAATAGTGAGCAAGGGGTCCACGTCTGGATTCCCCTAGTAATTTAGGGTGATGCCCAAAGCTACTTGAAATATGCAAATAACAAGAGGTGTTCTGGTAGACTCTCTGCCAGACATGAGTTCTGGTTACAAGAGCCTTACCCAGAGTCTTTAGCTCACTATCTTTCACAGAGGAGAAATATCATACACATATCAGTTTTGTCCTGCCATGGGGCAGTCCAGCACCAAAATGCTAGGCAATTCTCCTCTGAACAAAAGTACCAACAGCAACCCCAGACACATGTTTCGGTCTGGTTCAACCTCATCAGTAGGGTGTAGCTGTGCTTCTCTAAGAATAGTGAGCAAGCCACGTCTGGATTCCCCTAGTAACTTAGGGTGATGCCCAAAGTTACTTGAAATATGCAAATAACAAGAGGGGTTCTGGGAGACTCTCTGCCAGACATGAGTCCTGGTTACAAGAGCCTTACCCAGAGTATTTAGCTCACTATCTTTCACAGATCAGAAATATCCTACACATATCAGTCTTTGTCCTGAACTGGGGCAGTCCATCACCAAAATGCTAGGCAATTCTCCTCTGAACAAGAATACCAACATCAACCTCAGACACGTGTTTCGGTCTGGTTGAACCTCCTCAGTAGGGTGTAGCTCTCCCTCTCTAAGAATAGTGAGCAAGGGGTCCACGTCTGGATTCCCCTAGTAATTTAGGGTGATACCCAAAGTTATTTGAAATATGCAAATAACAAGAGGGGGCCTGGGAGATTCTCAGCCAGACATGAGTCCTGTTTACAAGAGTCTTACCCAGAGTCTTTAGCTCACTATCTTTCACAAAGGAGAAATATCCTACACATAACAGTCTTTGTCCTGGGGCAGTCCAGCACCAAAATGCTATGCAATTCTCCTCTGAACAAGAGTACCATCAGCAACCCCAGACACGTGTTTCGGTCTGGTACAACCTCATCAGTAGGGTGTAGCTGTGCCTCTCTAAGAATAGTGAGCAAGGGGTCCACGTCTGGATTCCCCTATGACTTAGGGTGATACCCGAAGTTACTTGAAATATGCAAATAACAAGAGGGGTTCTGGGAGACTCTCTGCCAGATATGAGTCCTGGTTACAAGAGCCTTACCCAGAGTCTTTAGCTCACTATCTTTCACAGAGGAGAAATATCCTACACATATCAGTTTTGTCCTGCCATGGGGCAGTCCAGCACCAAAATGCTAGTCAATTCTCCTCTGAATAAGAGTACCAACAGCAACCCCAGACACGTGTTTCGGTCTGGTTGAACGTCCTCAGTAGGGTGTAGCTCTGCCTCTCTAAGAATAGTGAGCAAGGGGTCCACGTCTGGATTCCCCTAGTAACTTAGGGTGATACCCAAAGTTACTTGAAATATGCAAATAACAAGAGGGGGCCTGGGAGATTCTCAGCCAGACATGAGTCCTGTTTACAAGAGTCTTACCCAGAGTCTTTAGCTCACTATCTTTCACAAAGGAGAAATATCCTACACATAACAGTCTGTGTCCTGTCCTGGGGCAGTCCAGCATCAAAATGCTAGGAAATTCTCCTCTGAACAAGAGTACCAACAGCAACCCCAGACACATGTTTCGGTCTGGTTCAACCTCATCAGTAGGGTGTAGCTGTGCCTCTCTAAGAATAGTGAGCAAGGGGTCCACGTCTGGATTCCCCTAGTAATTTAGGGTGATGCCCAAAGCTACTTGAAATATGCAAATAACAAGAGGTGTTCTGGTAGACTCTCTGCCAGACATGAGTTCTGGTTACAAGAGCCTTACCCAGAGTCTTTAGCTCACTATCTTTCACAGAGGAGAAATATCATACACATATCAGTTTTGTCCTGCCATGGGGCAGTCCAGCACCAAAATGCTAGGCAATTCTCCTCTGAACAAAAGTACCAACAGCAACCCCAGACACATGTTTCGGTCTGGTTCAACCTCATCAGTAGGGTGTAGCTGTGCTTCTCTAAGAATAGTGAGCAAGCCACGTCTGGATTCCCCTAGTAACTTAGGGTGATGCCCAAAGTTACTTGAAATATGCAAATAACAAGAGGGGTTCTGGGAGACTCTCTGCCAGACATGAGTCCTGGTTACAAGAGCCTTACCCAGAGTATTTAGCTCACTATCTTTCACAGATCAGAAATATCCTACACATATCAGTCTTTGTCCTGAACTGGGGCAGTCCATCACCAAAATGCTAGGCAATTCTCCTCTGAACAAGAATACCAACATCAACCTCAGACACGTGTTTCGGTCTGGTTGAACCTCCTCAGTAGGGTGTAGCTCTCCCTCTCTAAGATTAGTGAGCAAGGGGTCCACGTCTGGATTCCCCTAGTAACTTAGGGTGATACCCAAAGTTACTTGAAATATGCAAATAACAAGAGGGGGCCTGGGAGATTCTCAGCCAGACATGAGTCCTGTTTACAAGAGTCTTACCCAGAGTCTTTAGCTCACTATCTTTCACAAAGGAGAAATATCCTACACATAACAGTCTTTGTCCTGTCCTGGGGCAGTCCAGCACCAAAATGCTATGCAATTCTCCTCTGAACAAGAGTACCATCAGCAACCCCAGACACGTGTTTCGGTCTGGTACAACCTCATCAGTAGGGTGTAGCTCTGCCTCTCTAAGAATAGTGAGCAAGGGGTCAACGTCTGGAATCCCGTAGTAACTTAGGGTGATACACAAAGTTACTTGAAATAGGCAAATAACAAGGGGGGTCCTGGGAGAATCTCTGCAAGACATGAGTCCTGGTTACAAGAGCCTTACCCAGAGTATTTAGCTCACTATCTTTCACAGATCAGAAATATCCTACACATATCAGTCTTTGTCCTGAACTGGGGCAGTCCATCACCAAAATGCTAGGCAATTCTCCTCTGAACAAGAATACCAACATCAACCTCAGACACGTGTTTCGGTCTGGTTGAACCTCCTCAGTAGGGTGTAGCTCTGCCTCTCTAAGAATAGTGAGCAAGGGGTCCACGTCTGGATTCCCCTAGTAACTTAGGGTGATACCCAAAGTTACTTGAAATATGCAAATAACAAGGGGGGTCCTGGGAGACTCTCTGCCAGAAATGAGTCCTGGTTACAAGAGCCTTACCCTGAATCTTTAGCTCACTATCTTTCACAGAGGAGACATATCCTACCCATATCAGTCTCTGGCCTGCCCTGGGACAGTCCAACACCAAAATACTAGGCAAGTCTCCTCTGAACAAGAGCACCAACAGCAACCGCAGACACGTGTTTTGGTCTGGTTGAACCTCATCAGTAGGGTGTAGCTGTGCCTCTCTAAGAATAGTGAGCAAGGGGTCCATGCCTGGATTCCCCTAGTAACTTAGGGTGATACCCAAAGTTACTTGACATATGCAAATAACAAGAGGGGTCATGGGAGATTCTCAGCCAGACATGAGTCCTGGTTACAAGAGCCTTACCCAGAGTCTTTAGCTCACTATCTTTCACAAAGGAGAAATATCCTACACATATCAGTTTTGTCCTGCCATGGGGCAGTCCAGCACCAAAATGCTAGTCAATTCTCCTCTGAATAAGAGTACCAACAGCAACCCCAGACACGTGTTTCGGTCTGGTTGAACGTCCCCAGTAGGGTGTAGCTCTGCCTCTCTAAGAATAGTGAGCAAGGGGTCCACGTCTGGATTCCCCTAGTAACTTAGGGTGATACCCAAAGTTACTTGAAATATGCAAATAACAAGAGGGGGCCTGGGAGATTCTCAGCCAGACATGAGTCCTGTTTACAAGAGTCTTACCCAGAGTCTTTAGCTCACTATCTTTCACAGAGGAGAAATATCATACACATATCAGTTTTGTCCTGCCATGGGGCAGTCCAGCACCAAAATGCTAGGCAATTCTCCTCTGAACAAAAGTACCAACAGCAACCCCAGACACATGTTTCGGTCTGGTTCAACCTCATCAGTAGGGTGTAGCTGTGCTTCTCTAAGAATAGTGAGCAAGCCACGTCTGGATTCCCCTAGTAACTTAGGGTGATGCCCAAAGTTACTTGAAATATGCAAATAACAAGAGGGGTTCTGGGAGACTCTCTGCCAGACATGAGTCCTGGTTACAAGAGCCTTACCCAGAGTATTTAGCTCACTATCTTTCACAGATCAGAAATATCCTACACATATCAGTCTTTGTCCTGAACTGGGGCAGTCCATCACCAAAATGCTAGGCAATTCTCCTCTGAACAAGAATACCAACATCAACCTCAGACACGTGTTTCGGTCTGGTTGAACCTCCTCAGTAGGGTGTAGCTCTGCCTCTCTAAGAATAGTGAGCAAGGGGTCCACGTCTGGATTCCCCTAGTAACTTAGGGTGATACCCAAAGTTACTTGAAATATGCAAATAACAAGAGGGGGCCTGGGAGATTCTCGGCCAGACATGAGTCCTGTTTACAAGAGTCTTACCCAGAGTCTTTAGCTCACTATCTTTCACAAAGGAGAAATATCCTACACATAACAGTCTTTGTCCTGTCCTGGGGCAGTCCAGCACCAAAATGCTATGCAATTCTCCTCTGAACAAGAGTACCATCAGCAACCCCAGACACGTGTTTCGGTCTGGTACAACCTCATCAGTAGGGTGTAGCTTTGCCTCTCTAAGAATAGTGAGCAAGGGGTCAACGTCTGGAATCCCGTAGTAACTTAGGGTGATACACAAAGTTACTTGAAATAGGCAAATAACAAAGGGGGTCCTGGGAGAATCTCTGCAAGACATGAGTCCTGGTTACAAGAGCCTTACCCAGATTCTTTAGCTCACTATCTTTCACAGATCAGAAATATCCTACACATATCAGTCTTTGTCCTGAACTGGGGCAGTCCATCACCAAAATGCTAGGCAATTCTCCTCTGAACAAGAATACCAACATCAACCTCAGACACGTGTTTCGGTCTGGTTGAACCTCCTCAGTAGGGTGTAGCTCTGCCTCTCTAAGAATAGTGAGCAAGGGGTCCACGTCTGGATTCCCCTTGTAACTTAGGGTGATACCCGAAGTTACTTGAAATATGCAAATAACAAGAGGGGTTCTGGGAGACTCTCTGCCAGACATGAGTCCTGGTTACAAGAGCCTTACCCAGAGTCTTTAGCTCACTATCTTTCACAGAGGAGAAATATCCTACACATATCAGATTTGTCCTGCCATGGGGCAGTCCAGCACCAAAATGCTAGGCAATTCTCCTCTGAATAAGAGTACCAACAGCAACCCCAGACACGTGTTTCGGTCTGGTTGAACCTCATCAGTAGGGTGTAGCTGTACCTCTCTAAGAATAGTGAGCAAGGGGTCCATGTCTGGATTCCCCTAGTAACTTAGGGTGATGCCCAAAGTTAATTGAAATATGCAAATAACAAGAGGGGTTCTGGGAGACTCTCTGCCAGACATGAGTCCTGTTTACAAGAGCCTTACCCAGAGTCTTTAGCTCACTATCTTTCACAGAGGAGAAATATCCTACACATATCAGTGTTTATCCTGACCTGGGGCAGTCCAGCACCAAAATGCTAGGCAATTCTCATCTGAACAAGAATACCAACAGCAACCCCAGACATGTGTTTCGGTCTGGTTGAACCTCATCAGTAGGGTGTAGCTGTGCCTCTCTAAGAATAGTGAGCAAGGGGTCCAAGTCTGGATTCCCCTAGTAACTTAGGGTGATGCCCAAAGTTACTTGAAATATGCAAATAACAAGAGGGGTTCTGGGAGACTCTCTGCCAGACATGAGTCCTGGTTACAAGAGCCTTACCCAGAGTCTTTAGCTCACTATCTTTCACAGAGGAGAAATGTCCTACACATATCAGTTTTGTCCTGCCATGGGGCAGTCCAGCACCAAAATGCTAGGCAATTGTCTTCTGAACAAGAGTACCAACAGCAACCGCAGACACATGTTTTGGTCTGGTTCAACCTCATCAATAGGGTGTAGCTGTGCCTCTCTAAGAATAGTGAGCAAGGGGTCCACGTCTGGATTCCCCTAGTAACTTAGGGTGATGACCAAAGTTACTTGAAATATGCAAATAACAAGAGGGGTTCTGGGAGACTCTCTGCCAGACGTGAGTCCTGGTTACAAGAGCCTTACCCAGAGTATTTAGCTCACTATCTTTCACAGAGGAGAAATATCCTACACATATCAGTCTTTGTCCTGACCTGGGGCAGTCCAGCACCAAAATGCTAGGCAATTCTCCTCTGAACAAGAGTACCAACAGCAACCCCAGACACATGTTTCGGTCTGGTTCAACCTCATCAGTAGGGTGTAGCTGTGCCTCTCTAAGAATAGTGAGCAAGGGGTCCACGTCTGGATTCCCCTAGTAATTTAGGGTGATGCCCAAAGCTACTTGAAATATGCAAATAACAAGAGGTGTTCTGGTAGACTCTCTGCCAGACATGAGTTCTGGTTACAAGAGCCTTACCCAGAGTCTTTAGCTCACTATCTTTCACAGAGGAGAAATATCATACACATATCAGTTTTGTCCTGCCATGGGGCAGTCCAGCACCAAAATGCTAGGCAATTCTCCTCTGAACAAAAGTACCAACAGCAACCCCAGACACATGTTTCGGTCTGGTTCAACCTCATCAGTAGGGTGTAGCTGTGCTTCTCTAAGAATAGTGAGCAAGCCACGTCTGGATTCCCCTAGTAACTTAGGGTGATGCCCAAAGTTACTTGAAATATGCAAATAACAAGAGGGGTTCTAGGAGACTCTCTGCCAGACATGAGTCCTGGTTACAAGAGCCTTACCCAGAGTATTTAGCTCACTATCTTTCACAGATCAGAAATATCCTACACATATCAGTCTTTGTCCTGAACTGGGGCAGTCCATCACCAAAATGCTAGGCAATTCTCCTCTGAACAAGAATACCAACATCAACCTCAGACACGTGTTTCGGTCTGGTTGAACCTCCTCAGTAGGGTGTAGCTCTGCCTCTCTAAGAATAGTGAGCAAGGGGTCCACGTCTGGATTCCCCTAGTAACTTAGGGTGATACCCAAAGTTACTTGAAATATGCAAATAACAAGAGGGGGCATGGGAGATTCTCAGCCAGATATGAGTCCTGTTTACAAGAGTCTTACCCAGAGTCTTTAGCTCACTATCTTTCACAAAGGAGAAGTATCCTACACATAACAGTCTTTGTCCTGTCCTGGGGCAGTCCAGCACCAACCAATTCTCCTCTGAACAAGAGTACCATCAGCAACCCCAGACACGTGTTTCGGTCTGGTACAACCTCATCAGTAGGGTGTAGCTGTGCCTCTCTAAGAATAGTGAGCAAGGGGTCCACGTCTGGATTCCCCTATGACTTAGGGTGATACCCGAAGTTACTTGAAATATGCAAATAACAAGAGGGGTTCTGGGAGACTCTCTGCCAGATATGAGTCCTGGTTACAAGAGCCTTACCCAGAGTCTTTAGCTCACTATCTTTCACAGAGGAGAAATATCCTACACATATCAGTTTTGTCCTGCCATGGGGCAGTCCAGCACCAAAATGCTAGTCAATTCTCCTCTGAATAAGAGTACCAACAGCATCCCCAGACACGTGTTTCGGTCTGGTTGAACGTCCTCAGTAGGGTGTAGCTCTGCCTCTCTAAGAATAGTGAGCAAGGGGTCCACGTCTGGATTCCCCTAGTAACTTAGGGTGATACCCAAAGTTACTTGAAATATGCAAATAACAAGAGGGGGCCTGGGAGATTCTCAGCCAGACATGAGTCCTGTTTACAAGAGTCTTACCCAGAGTCTTTAGCTCACTATCTTTCACAAAGGAGAAATATCCTACACATAACAGTCTTTGTCCTGTCCTGGGGCAGTCCAGCACCAAAATGCTATGCAATTCTCCTCTGAACAAGAGTACCATCAGCAACCCCAGACACATGTTTCAGTCTGGTACAACCTCATCAGTAGGGTGTAGCTGTGCCTCTCTAAGAATAGTGAGCAAGGGGTCCACGTCTGGATTCCCCTATGACTTAGGGTGATGCCCAAAGTTAATTGAAATATGCAAATAACAAGAGGGGTTCTGGGAGACTCTCTGCCAGAGATGAGTCCTGGTTACAAGAGCCTTACCCAGAGTCTTTAGCTCACTATCTTTCACAGAGGAGAAATATCCTACACACATCAGTTTTGTCCTGCCATGGGGCAGTCCAGCACCAAAATGCTAGGCAATTCTCCTCTGAACAAGAGTAACAACAGCAACCCCAGACACATGTTTCGGTCTTGTTCAACCTCATCAGTAGGGTGTAGCTGTGCCTCTCTAAGAATAGTGAGCAAGGGGTCCATGTCTGGATTCCCCTAGTAACTTAGGGTGATGCCCAAAGTTAATTGAAATATGCAAATAACAAGAGGGGTTCTGGGAGACTCTCTGCCAGACATGAGTCCTGGTTACAAGAACCTTACCCAGAGTCTTTAGCTCACTATCTTTCACAGAGGAGAAATATCCTACACATATCAGTCTTTGTCCTGCCATGGGGCAGTCCAGCACCAAAATGTTAGGCAATTCTTATCTGAACAAGAATACCAACAGCAACCCCAGACATGTGTTTCGGTCTGGTTGAACCTCATCAGTAGGGTGTAGCTGTGCCTCTCTAAGAATAGTGAGCAAGGGGTCCAAGTCTGTATTCCCCTAGTAACTTAGGGTGATGCCCAAAGTTACTTGAAATATGCAAATAACAAGAGGGGTTCTGGGAGACTCTCTGCCAGACATGAGTCCTGGTTACAAGAGCCTTACCCAGAGTCTTTAGCTCACTATCTTTCACAGAGGAGAAATATCCTACACATATCAGTTTTGTCCTGCCATGGGGCAGTCCAGCACCAAAATGCTAGGCAATTGTCTTCTGAACAAGAGTACCAACAGCAACCGCAGACACATGTTTTGGTCTGGTTCAACCTCATCAATAGGGTGTAGCTGTGCCTCTCTAAGAATAGTGAGCAAGGGGTCCACGTCTGGATTCCCCTAGTAACTTAGGGTGATGACCAAAGTTACTTGAAATATGCAAATAACAAGAGGGGTTCTGGGAGACTCTCTGCCAGACGTGAGTCCTGGTTACAAGAGCCTTACCCAGAGTATTTAGCTCACTATCTTTCACAGAGGAGAAATATCCTACACATATCAGTCTTTGTCCTGACCTGGGGCAGTCCAGCACCAAAATGCTAGGCAATTCTCCTCTGAACAAGAGTACCAACAGCAACCCCAGACACATGTTTCGGTCTGGTTCAACCTCATCAGTAGGGTGTAGCTGTGCCTCTCTAAGAATAGTGAGCAAGGGGTCCACGTCTGGATTCCCATAGTAACTTAGGGTGATGCCCAAAGGTACTTGAAATATGCAAATAACAAGGGGGGTCCTGGGAGACTCTCTGCCAGACATGAGTCCTGGTTACAAGAGCCTTACCCCGAATCTTTAGCTCACTATCTTTCACAGAGGAGACATATCCTACACATATCAGTCTTTGGCCTGCCCTGGGGCAGTCCAACACCAAAATGCTAGGCAATTCTCCTCTGAACAAGAGCATCAACAGCAACCGCAGACACGTGTTTTGGTCTGGTTGAACCTCATCAGTAGGGTGTAGCTGTGCCTCTCTAAGAATAGTGAGCAAGGGGTCCATGCCTGGATTCCCCTAGTAACTTAGGGTGATACCCAAAGTTACTTGACATATGCAAATAACAAGAGGGGTCATGGGAGATTCTCAGCCAGACATGAGTCCTGGTTACAAGAGCCTTACCCAGAGTCTTTAGCTCACTATCTTTCACAAAGGAGAAATATCCTACACATATCAGTCTTTGTCCTGTCCTGGGGCAGTCCAGCACAAAAATGCTAGGCAATTCTCCTCTGAACAAGAGTGCCATCAGCATCCCCAGACACGTGTTTCGGTCTGGTTCAACCTCATCAGTAGGGTTTAGCTGTGCCTCTCTAAGAATAGTGAGCAAGGGGTCCACGTCTGGATTCCCATAGTAACTTAGGGTGATACCCAAAGTTACTTGACATATGCAAATAACAAGAGGGGTCATGGGAGATTCTCAGCCAGACATGAGTCCTGGTTACAAGAGCCTTACCCAGAGTCTTTAGCCCACTATCTTTCACAGAGGAGAAATATCCAACACATATCAGTCTTTGTCCTGCCCTGGGGCAGTCCAGCACCAAAATGCTAGGCAATTCTCCTCTGAACAAGAGTAACAACATCAACCCCAGACACATGTTTCGGTCTCGTTCAACCTCATCAGTAGGGTGTAGCTGTGCCTCTCTAAGAATAGTGAGCAAGGGGTCCATGTCTGGATTCCCCTAGTAACTTAGGGTGATGCCCAAAGTTAATTGAAATATGCAAATAACAAGAGGGGTTCTGGGAGACTCTCTGCCAGACATGAGTCCTGGTTACAAGAGCCTTACCCAGAGTCTTTAGCTCACTATCTTTCACAGAGGAGAAATATCCTACACATATCAGTCTTTGTCCTGACCTGGGGCAGTCCAGCACCAAAATGCTAGGCAATTCTCTTCTGAACAAGAATACCAACAGCAACCCCAGACACGTGTTTCGGTCTGGTTGAACCTCACCAGTAGGGTGTAGCTGTACCTCTCTAAGAATAGTGAGCAAGGGGTCCAAGTCTGGATTCCCCTAGTAATTTAGGGTGATGCCCAAAGTTACTTGAAATATGCAAATAACAAGAGGGGTCATGGGAGATTCTCAGCCAGACATGAGTCCTGGTTACAAGAGCCTTACCCAGAGTCTTTAGCTCACTATCTTTCACAAAGGAGAAATATCCTACACATATCAGTCTTTGTCCTGTCCTGGGGCAGTCCAGCACAAAAATGCTAGGCAATTCTCCTGTGAACAAGAGTGCCATCAGCAACCCCAGACACGTGTTTCGGTCTGGTTCAACCTCATCAGTAGGGTTTAGCTGTGCCTCTCTAAGAATAGTGAGCAAGGGGTCCACGTCTGGATTCCCATAGTAACTTAGGGTGATACCCAAAGTTACTTGACATATGCAAATAACAAGAGGGGTCATGGGAGATTCTCAGCCAGACATGAGTCCTGGTTACAAGAGCCTTACCCAGAGTCTTTAGCCCACTATCTTTCACAGAGGAGAAATATCTGACACATATCAGTCTTTGTCCTGCCCTGGGGCAGTCCAGCACCAAAATGCTAGGCAATTCTCCTCTGAACAAGAGTAACAACAGCAACCCCAGACACATGTTTCGGTCTCGTTCAACCTCATCAATAGGGTGTAGCTGTGCCTCTCTAAGAATAGTGAGCAAGGGGTCCATGTCTGGATTCCCCTAGTAACTTAGAGTGATGCCCAAAGTTAATTGAAATATGCAAATAACAAGAGGGGTTCTGGGAGACTCTCTGCCAGACATGAGTCCTGGTTACAAGAGCCTTACCCAGAGTCTTTAGCTCACTATCTTTCACAGAGGAGAAATATCCTACACATATCAGTCTTTCTCCTGACCTGGGGCAGTCCAGCACCAAAATGCTAGGCAATTCTCATCTGAACAAGAATACCAACAGCAACCCCAGACACGTGTTTCGGTCTGGTTGAACCTCATCAGTAGGGTGTAGCTGTACCTCTCTAAGAATAGTGAGCAAGGGGTCCAAGTCTGGATTCCCCTAGTAACTTAGGGTGATGCCCAAAGTTACTTGAAATATGCAAATAACAAGAGGGGTTCTGGGAGACTCTCTGCCAGACGTGAGTCCTGGTTACAAGAGCCTTACCCAGAGTATTTAGCTCACTATCTTTCACAGAGGAGAAATATCCTACACATATCAGTCTTTGTCCTGACCTGGGGCAGTCCAGCACCAAAATGCTAGGCAATTCTCCTCTGAACAAGAGTACCAACAGCAACCCCAGACACATGTTTCGGTCTGGTTCAATCTCATCAGTAGGGTGTAGCTTTGCCTCTCTAAGAATAGTGAGCAAGGGGTCCATGTCTGGATTCCCCTAGTAACTTAGGGTGATGCCCAAAGTTACTTGAAATATGCAAATAACAAGAGGGTTTCTGGGAGACTCTCTGCCAGACATGAGTCCTGGTTACAAGAGCCTTACCCAGAGTATTTAGCTCACTATCTTTCACAGAGGAGAAATATCCAGCATATATCAGTCTTTGTCCAGCCCTGGGGCTGTCCAACACCAAAATTCAAGTCAATTCTCCTCCGAACAAGAATACCAACAGCAACCACAGACACGTGTTTCCGTCTGATTGAACCTCATCAGTAGGGTGTAGCTGTGCCTCTCTAAGAATAGTGAGCAAGGGGTCCATGTCTGGATTCCCTTAGTAACTTAGGGTGATACCCAAAGTTACTTGAAATATGCAAATAACAAGGGGGGTCCTGGGAGACTCTCTGCCAGACATGAGTCCTGGTTACAAGAGCCTTACCCCGAATCTTTAGCTCACTATCTTTCACAGAGGAGACATATCCTACACATATCAGTCTTTGGCCTGCCCTGGGGCAGTCCAACACCAAAATGTTAGGCAATTCTCCTCTGAACAAGAGCATCAACAGCAACCGCAGACACGTGTTTTGGTCTGGTTGAACCTCATCAGTAGGGTGTAGCTGTGCCTCTCTAAGAATAGTGAGCAAGGGGTCCACGTCTGGATTCCCATAGTAACTTAGGGTGATACCCAAAGTTACTTGACATATGCAAATAACAAGAGGGGTCATGGGAGATTCTCAGCCAGACATGAGTCCTGGTTACAAGAGCCTTACCCAGAGTCTTTAGCTCACTATCTTTCACAAAGGAGAAATATCCTACACATATCAGTCTTTGTCCTGACCTGGGGCAGTCCAGCACCAAAATGCTAGGCAATTCTCCTCTGAACAAGAGTAACAACAGCAACCCCAGACACATGTTTCGGTCTCGTTCAACCTCATCAGTAGGGTGTAGCTGTGCCTCTCTAAGAATAGTGAGCAAGGGGTCCATGTCTGGATTCCCCTAGTAACTTAGGGTGATGCCCAAAGTTAATTGAAATATGCAAATAACAAGAGGGGTTCTGGTAGACTCTCTGCCAGACATGAGTCCTGGTTACAAGAGCCTTACCCAGAGTCTTTAGCTCACTATCTTTCACAGAGGAGAAATATCCTACACATATCAGTCTTTGTCCTGACCTGGGGCAGTCCAGCACCAAAATGCTAGGCAATTCTCATCTGAACAAGAATACCAACAGCAACCCCAGACACGTGTTTCGGTCTGGTTGAACCTCATCAGTAGGGTGTAGCTGTGCCTCTCTAAGAATAGTGAGCAAGGGGTCCAAGTCTGGATTCCCCTAGTAACTTAGGGTGATGCCCAAAGTTACTTGAAATATGCAAATAACAAGAGGGGTTCTGGGAGACTCTCTGCCAGACATGAGTCCTGGTTACAAGAGCCTTACCCAGAGTCTTTAGCTCACTATCTTTCACAGAGGAGAAATATCCTACACACATCAGTTTTGTCCTGCCATGGGGCAGTCCAGCACCAAAATGCTAGGCAATTGTCTTCTGAACAAGAGTACCAACTGCAACCGCATACACATGTTCTGGTCTGGTTCAACCTCATCAATAGGGTGTAGCTGTGCCTCTCTAAGAATAGTGAGCAAGGGGTCTACGTCTGGATTCCCCTAGTAACTTAGGGTGATGACCAAAGTTACTTGAAATATGCAAATAACAAGAGGGGTTCTGGGAGACTCTCTGCCAGACGTGAGTCCTGGTTACAAGAGCCTTACCCAGAGTATTTAGCTCACTATCTTTCACAGAGGAGAAATATCCTACACATATCAGTCTTTGTCCTGACCTGGGGCAGTCCAGCACCAAAATGCTAGGCAATTCTCCTCTAAACAAGAGTACCAAGAGCAACCCCAGACACATGTTTCGGTCTGGTTCAATCTCATCAGTAGGGTGTAGCTGTGCCTCTCTAAGAATAGTGAGCAAGGGGTCCACGTCTGGATTCCCCTAGTAACTTAGGGTGATGCCCAAAGCTACTTGAAATATGCAAATAACAAGAGGTGTTCTGGTAGACTCTCTGCCAGACATGAGTCCTGGTTACAAGAGCCTTACCCAGAGTCTTTAGCTCACTATCTTTCACAGAGCAGAAATATCCTACACATATCAGTCTTTGTCCTGACCTGGGGCAGTCCAGCACCAAAATGCTAGGCAATTCTCCTCTGAACAAAAGTACCAACAGCAACCCCAGACACATGTTTCGGTCTGGTTCAACCTCATCAGTAGGGTGTAGCTGTGCCTCTCTAAGAATAGTGAGCAAGCCGCGTCTGGATTCCCCTAGTAACTTAGGGTGATACCCAAAGTTAATTGAAATAGGCAAATGACAAGGGGGTTCCTGGGAGACTCTCTGCCAGACATGAGTCCTGGTTACATGAGCCTTACTCAGAATCTTTAGCTCACTATCTTTCACAGAGGAGACATATCCTACACATATCAGTCTTTGGCCTGCCCTGGGGCAGTCCAGCACCAAAATGCTAGGCAATTCTCCTCTGAAAAAGAGTACCAACAGCAACCCCAGACACATGTTTCGGTGTGGTTCAACCTCATCAGTAGGGTGTAGCTGTGCCTCTCTAAGAATAGTGAGCAAGGGGTCCACGTCTGGATTCCCCTAGTAACTTAGGGTGATGCCCAAAGCTACTTGAAATATGCAAATAACAAGAGGTGTTCTGGTAGACTCTCTGCCAGACATGAGTCCTGGTTACAAGAGCCTTACCCAGAGTCTTTAGCTCACTATCTTTCACAGAGGAGAAATATCATACACATATCAGTTTTGTCCTGCCATGGGGCAGTCCAGCACCAAAATGCTAGGCAATTCTCCTCTGAACAAAAGTACCAACAGCAACCCCAGACACATGTTTCGGTCTGGTTCAACCTCATCAGTAGGGTGTAGCTGTGCCTCTCTAAGAATAGTGAGCAAGCCACGTCTGGATTCCCCTAGTAAGTTAGGGTGATACCCAAAGTTAATTGAAATAGGCAAATGACAAGGGGGTTCCTGGGAGACTCTCTGCCAGACATGAGTCCTGGTTACATGAGCCTTACTCAGAATCTTTAGCTCACTATCTTTCACAGAGGAGACATATCCTACACATATCAGTCTTTGGCCTGCCCTGGGGCAGTCCAGCACCAAAATGCTAGGCAATTCTCCTCTGAAAAAGAGTACCAACAGCAACCCCAGACACATGTTTCGGTGTGGTTCAACCTCATCAGTAGGGTGTAGCTGTGCCTCTCTAAGAATAGTGAGCAAGGGGTCCACGTCTGGATTCCCCTAGTAACTTAGGGTGATGCCCAAAGTTACTTGAAATATGCAAATAACAAGAGGGGTTCTGGGAGACTCTCTGCCAGACATGAGTCCTGGTTACAAGAGCCTTACCCAGAGTATTTAGCTCACTATCTTTCACAGAGGAGAAATATCCAGCATATATCAGTCTTTGTCCAGCCCTGGGGCTGTCCAGCACCAAAATTCAAGTCAATTCTCCTCCGAACAAGAATACCAACAGCAACCACAGACACGTGTTTCCGTCTGATTGAACCTCATCAGTAGGGTGTAGCTGTGCCTCTCTAAGAATAGTGAGCAAGGGGTCCATGTCTGGATTCCCTTAGTAACTTAGGGTGATACCCAAAGTTACTTGAAATATGCAAATAACAAGGGGGGTCCTGGGAGACTCTCTGCCAGACATGAGTCCTGGTTACAAGAGCCTTACCCCGAATCTTTAGCTCACTATCTTTCACAGAGGAGACATATCCTACACATATCAGTCTTTGGCCTGCCCTGGGGCAGTCCAACACCAAAATGCTAGGCAATTCTCCTCTGAACAAGAGCATCAACAGCAACCGCAGACACGTGTTTTGGTCTGGTTGAACCTCATCAGTAGGGTGTAGCTGTGCCTCTCTAAGAATAGTGAGCAAGGGGTCCATGCCTGGATTCCCCTAGTAACTTAGGGTGATACCCAAAGTTACTTGACATATGCAAATAACAAGAGGGGTCATGGGAGATTCTCAGCCAGACATGAGTCCTGGTTACAAGAGCCTTACCCAGAGTCTTTAGATCACTATCTTTCACAAAGGAGAAATATCCTACACATATCAGTCTTTGTCCTGTCCTGGGGCAATCCAGCACAAAAATGCTAGGCAATTCTCCTCTGAACAAGAGTGCCATCAGCATCCCCAGACACGTGTTTCGGTCTGGTTCAACCTCATCAGTAGGGTATAGCTGTGCCTCTCTAAGAATAGTGAGCAAGGGGTCCACGTCTGGATTCCCATAGTAACTTAGGGTGATGCCCAAAGATACTTGAAATATGCAAATATCAAGAGGGGTTCTGGGAGACTCTCTGCCAGACATGAGTCCTGTTTACAAGAGCCTTACCCAGAGTATTTAGCTCACTATCTTTCACAGAGGAGAAATATCCTAAACATATCAGTCTTTGTCCAGACCTGGGGCAGTCCAGCACCAAAATGATAGGCAATACTCCTCCGAACAAGAATACCAACAGCAACCCCAGACACGTGTTTCGGTCTGGTTGAACCTCATCAGTAGGGTGTAGCTGTGCCTCTCTAAGAATAGTGAGCAAGCCACGTCTGGATTCCCCTAGTAACTTAGGGTGATACCCAAAGTTACTTGAAATAGGCAAATAACAAGGGGGGTCCTGGGAGACTCTCTGCCAGACATGAGTCCTGGTTACATGAGCCTTACTCAGAATCTTTAGCTCACTATCTTTCACAGAGGAGACATATACTACACATATCAGTCTTTGGCCTGCCCTGTGGCAGTCCAGCACCAAAATGCTAGGCAATTCTCCTTTGAAAAAGAGTACCAACAGCAACCCCAGACACATGTTTCGGTCTGGTTCAACCTCATCAGTAGGGTGTAGCTGTGCCTCTCTAAGAATAGTGAGCAAGGGGTCCACGTCTGGATTCCCCTAGTAACTTAGGGTGATACCCAAAGTTACTTGAAATGTGCAAATAACAAGGGGGGTCCTGGGAGACTCTCTGCCAGACATGAGTCCTGGTTACAAGAGCCTTACCCAGAGTCTTTAGCTCACTATCTTTCACAGAGGAGAAATATCCTACACATATCAGTCTTTGTCCAGCCCTGGGGCTGTCCAGCACCAAAATGCTAGGCAATTCTCCTCCGAACAAGAATACCAACAGCAACCCCAGACACGTGTTTACGTCTGATTGAACCTCATCAGTAGGGTGTAGCTGTGCCTCTCTAAGAATAGTGAGCAAGGGGTCCATGTCTGGATTCCCTTAGTAACTTAGGGTGATACCCAAAGTTACTTGAAATATGCAAATAACAAGGGGGGTCCTGGGAGACTCTCTGCCAGAAATGAGTGCTGGTTACAAGAGCCTTACCCCGAATCTTTAGCTCACTATCTTTCACAGAGGAGACATATCCTACACATATCAGTCTTTGTCCAGCCCTGGGGCTGTCCAGCACCAAAATGCTAGGCAAGTCTCCTCTGAACAAGAGCACCAACATCAACCGCAGACACGTGTTTTGGTCTGGTTGAACCTCATCAGTAGGGTGACGCTGTGCCTCTCTAAGAATAGTGAGCAAGGGGTCCATGCCTGGATTCCCCTAGTAAATTAGGGTGATACCCAAAGTTACTTGACATATGCAAATAACAAGAGGGGTCATGGGGGATTCTCAGCCAGACATGAGTCCTGGTTACAAGAGCCTTACCCAGAGTCTTTAGCTCACTATCTTTCACAAAGGAGAAATATCCTACACATATCAGTCTTTGTTCTGTCCTGGGGCAGTCCAGCACAATAATGCTGGGCAATTCTCCTCTGAACAAGAGTGCCATCAGCAACCCCAGACACGTGTTTCGGTCTGGTTGAACCTCATCAGTAGGGTGTAGCTGTGCCTCTCTAAGAATAGTGAGCAAGGGGTCCAAGTCTTCATTCCCATAGTAACTTTGGGTGATGCCCAAAGTTACTTGAAATATGCAAATATCAAGAGGGGTTCTGGAAGACTCTCTGCCAGACATGAGTCCTGGTTACAAGAGCCTTACCCAGAGTCTTTAGCTCACTATCTTTCACAGAGTAGAAATATCCTACACATATCAGTCTTTGTCCTGACCTGGGGCAGTCCAGCACCAAAATGCTAGACAATTCTCCTCTGAAAAAGAGTACCAACAGCAACCCCAGAACACATTTTTCGGTCTCGTTCAACCTCATCAGTAGGGTGTAGCTGGGCCTCCCTAAGAATAGTGAGCAAGGGGTCCACATCTGGATTCCCCTAGTAACTTAGGGTGATACCCAAAGTTACTTGACATATGCAAATAACAAGAGGGGTCATGGGAGATTCTCAGCCAGACATGAGTCCTGGTTACAAGAGCCTTACCCAGAGTCTTTAGCTCACTATCTTTCACAAAGGAGAAATATCCTACACATATCAGTCTTTGTCCTGACCTGGGGCAGTCCAGCACCAAAATGCTAGGCAATTCTCCTCTGAACAAGAGTAACAACAGCAACCCCAGACACATGTTTCGGTCTCGTTCAACCTCATCAGTAGGGTGTAGCTGTGCCTCTCTAAGAATAGTGAGCAAGGGGTCCATGTCTGGATTCCCCTAGTAACTTAGGGTGATGCCCAAAGTTAATTGAAATATGCAAATAACAAGAGGGGTTCTGGTAGACTCTCTGCCAGACATGAGTCCTGGTTACAAGAGCCTTACCCAGAGTCTTTAGCTCACTATCTTTCACAGAGGAGAAATATCCTACACATATCAGTCTTTGTCCTGACCTGGGGCAGTCCAGCACCAAAATGCTAGGCAATTCTCATCTGAACAAGAATACCAACAGCAACCCCAGACACGTGTTTCGGTCTGGTTGAACCTCATCAGTAGGGTGTAGCTGTGCCTCTCTAAGAATAGTGAGCAAGGGGTCCAAGTCTGGATTCCCCTAGTAACTTAGGGTGATGCCCAAAGTTACTTGAAATATGCAAATAACAAGAGGGGTTCTGGGAGACTCTCTGCCAGACATGAGTCCTGGTTACAAGAGCCTTACCCAGAGTCTTTAGCTCACTATCTTTCACAGAGGAGAAATATCCTACACACATCAGTTTTGTCCTGCCATGGGGCAGTCCAGCACCAAAATGCTAGGCAATTGTCTTCTGAACAAGAGTACCAACTGCAACCGCATACACATGTTCTGGTCTGGTTCAACCTCATCAATAGGGTGTAGCTGTGCCTCTCTAAGAATAGTGAGCAAGGGGTCTACGTCTGGATTCCCCTAGTAACTTAGGGTGATGACCAAAGTTACTTGAAATATGCAAATAACAAGACGGGTTCTGGGAGACTCTCTGCCAGACGTGAGTCCTGGTTACAAGAGCCTTACCCAGAGTATTTAGCTCACTATCTTTCACAGAGGAGAAATATCCTACACATATCAGTCTTTGTCCTGACCTGGGGCAGTCCAGCACCAAAATGCTAGGCAATTCTCCTCTAAACAAGAGTACCAAGAGCAACCCCAGACACATGTTTCGGTCTGGTTCAATCTCATCAGTAGGGTGTAGCTGTGCCTCTCTAAGAATAGTGAGCAAGGGGTCCACGTCTGGATTCCCCTAGTAACTTAGGGTGATGCCCAAAGCTACTTGAAATATGCAAATAACAAGAGGTGTTCTGGTAGACTCTCTGCCAGACATGAGTCCTGGTTACAAGAGCCTTACCCAGAGTCTTTAGCTCACTATCTTTCACAGAGCAGAAATATACTACACATATCAGTCTTTGTCCTGACCTGGGGCAGTCCAGCACCAAAATGCTAGGCAATTCTCCTCTGAACAAAAGTACCAACAGCAACCCCAGACACATGTTTCGGTCTGGTTCAACCTCATCAGTAGGGTGTAGCTGTGCCTCTCTAAGAATAGTGAGCAAGCCGCGTCTGGATTCCCCTAGTAACTTAGGGTGATACCCAAAGTTAATTGAAATAGGCAAATGACAAGGGGGTTCCTGGGAGACTCTCTGCCAGACATGAGTCCTGGTTACATGAGCCTTACTCAGAATCTTTAGCTCACTATCTTTCACAGAGGAGACATATCCTACACATATCAGTCTTTGGCCTGCCCTGGGGCAGTCCAGCACCAAAATGCTAGGCAATTCTCCTCTGAAAAAGAGTACCAACAGCAACCCCAGACACATGTTTCGGTGTGGTTCAACCTCATCAGTAGGGTGTAGCTGTGCCTCTCTAAGAATAGTGAGCAAGGGGTCCACGTCTGGATTCCCCTAGTAACTTAGGGTGATGCCCAAAGCTACTTGAAATATGAAAATAACAAGAGGTGTTCTGGTAGACTCTCTGCCAGACATGAGTCCTGGTTACAAGAGCCTTACCCAGAGTCTTTAGCTCACTATCTTTCACAGAGGAGAAATATCATACACATATCAGTTTTGTCCTGCCATGGGGCAGTCCAGCACCAAAATGCTAGGCAATTCTCCTCTGAACAAAAGTACCAACAGCAACCCCAGACACATGTTTCGGTCTGGTTCAACCTCATCAGTAGGGTGTAGCTGTGCCTCTCTAAGAATAGTGAGCAAGCCACGTCTGGATTCCCCTAGTAAGTTAGGGTGATACCCAAAGTTAATTGAAATAGGCAAATGACAAGGGGGTTCCTGGGAGACTCTCTGCCAGACATGAGTCCTGGTTACATGAGCCTTACTCAGAATCTTTAGCTCACTATCTTTCACAGAGGAGACATATCCTACACATATCAGTCTTTGGCCTGCCCTGGGGCAGTCCAGCACCAAAATGCTAGGCAATTCTCCTCTGAAAAAGAGTACCAACAGCAACCCCAGACACATGTTTCGGTGTGGTTCAACCTCATCAGTAGGGTGTAGCTGTGCCTCTCTAAGAATAGTGAGCAAGGGGTCCACGTCTGGATTCCCCTAGTAACTTAGGGTGATGCCCAAAGTTACTTGAAATATGCAAATAACAAGAGGGGTTCTGGGAGACTCTCTGCCAGACATGAGTCCTGGTTACAAGAGCCTTACCCAGAGTATTTAGCTCACTATCTTTCACAGAGGAGAAATATCCAGCATATATCAGTCTTTGTCCAGCCCTGGGGCTGTCCAGCACCAAAATTCAAGTCAATTCTCCTCCGAACAAGAATACCAACAGCAACCACAGACACGTGTTTCCGTCTGATTGAACCTCATCAGTAGGGTGTAGCTGTGCCTCTCTAAGAATAGTGAGCAAGGGGTCCATGTCTGGATTCCCTTAGTAACTTAGGGTGATACCCAAAGTTACTTGAAATATGCAAATAACAAGGGGGGTCCTGGGAGACTCTCTGCCAGACATGAGTCCTGGTTACAAGAGCCTTACCCCGAATCTTTAGCTCACTATCTTTCACAGAGGAGACATATCCTACACATATCAGTCTTTGGCCTGCCCTGGGGCAGTCCAACACCAAAATGCTAGGCAATTCTCCTCTGAACAAGAGCATCAACAGCAACCGCAGACACGTGTTTTGGTCTGGTTGAACCTCATCAGTAGGGTGTAGCTGTGCCTCTCTAAGAATAGTGAGCAAGGGGTCCATGCCTGGATTCCCCTAGTAACTTAGGGTGATACCCAAAGTTACTTGACATATGCAAATAACAAGAGGGGTCATGGGAGATTCTCAGCCAGACATGAGTCCTGGTTACAAGAGCCTTACCCAGAGTCTTTAGATCACTATCTTTCACAAAGGAGAAATATCCTACACATATCAGTCTTTGTCCTGTCCTGGGGCAATCCAGCACAAAAATGCTAGGCAATTCTCCTCTGAACAAGAGTGCCATCAGCATCCCCAGACACGTGTTTCGGTCTGGTTCAACCTCATCAGTAGGGTATAGCTGTGCCTCTCTAAGAATAGTGAGCAAGGGGTCCACGTCTGGATTCCCATAGTAACTTAGGGTGATGCCCAAAGATACTTGAAATATGCAAATATCAAGAGGGGTTCTGGGAGACTCTCTGCCAGACATGAGTCCTGTTTACAAGAGCCTTACCCAGAGTATTTAGCTCACTATCTTTCACAGAGGAGAAATATCCTAAACATATCAGTCTTTGTCCAGATCTGGGGCAGTCCAGCACCAAAATGATAGGCAATACTCCTCCGAACAAGAATACCAACAGCAACCCCAGACACGTGTTTCGGTCTGGTTGAACCTCATCAGTAGGGTGTAGCTGTGCCTCTCTAAGAATAGTGAGCAAGCCACGTCTGGATTCCCCTAGTAACTTAGGGTGATACCCAAAGTTACTTGAAATAGGCAAATAACAAGGGGGGTCCTGGGAGACTCTCTGCCAGACATGAGTCCTGGTTACATGAGCCTTACTCAGAATCTTTAGCTCACTATCTTTCACAGAGGAGACATATACTACACATATCAGTCTTTGGCCTGCCCTGTGGCAGTCCAGCACCAAAATGCTAGGCAATTCTCCTCTGAAAAAGAGTACCAACAGCAACCCCAGACACATGTTTCGGTCTGGTTCAACCTCATCAGTAGGGTGTAGCTGTGCCTCTCTAAGAATAGTGAGCAAGGGGTCCACGTCTGGATTCCCCTAGTAACTTAGGGTGATACCCAAAGTTACTTGAAATGTGCAAATAACAAGGGGGGTCCTGGGAGACTCTCTGCCAGACATGAGTCCTGGTTACAAGAGCCTTACCCAGAGTCTTTAGCTCACTATCTTTCACAGAGGAGAAATATCCTACACATATCAGTCTTTGTCCAGCCCTGGGGCTGTCCAGCACCAAAATGCTAGGCAATTCTCCTCCGAACAAGAATACCAACAGCAACCCCAGACACGTGTTTACGTCTGATTGAACCTCATCAGTAGGGTGTAGCTGTGCCTCTCTAAGAATAGTGAGCAAGGGGTCCATGTCTGGATTCCCTTAGTAACTTAGGGTGATACCCAAAGTTACTTGAAATATGCAAATAACAAGGGGGGTCCTGGGAGACTCTCTGCCAGAAATGAGTGCTGATTACAAGAGCCTTACCCCGAATCTTTAGCTCACTATCTTTCACAGAGGAGACATATCCTACACATATCAGTCTTTGTCCAGCCCTGGGGCTGTCCAGCACCAAAATGCTAGGCAAGTCTCCTCTGAACAAGAGCACCAACATCAACCGCAGACACGTGCTTTGGTCTGGTTGAACCTCATCAGTAGGGTGACGCTGTGCCTCTCTAAGAATAGTGAGCAAGGGGTCCATGCCTGGATTCCCCTAGTAAATTAGGGTGATACCCAAAGTTACTTGACATATGCAAATAACAAGAGGGGTCATGGGGGATTCTCAGCCAGACATGAGTCCTGGTTACAAGAGCCTTACCCAGAGTCTTTAGCTCACTATCTTTCACAAAGGAGAAATATCCTACACATATCAGTCTTTGTTCTGTCCTGGGGCAGTCCAGCACAATAATGCTGGGCAATTCTCCTCTGAACAAGAGTGCCATCAGCAACCCCAGACACGTGTTTCGGTCTGGTTGAACCTCATCAGTAGGGTGTAGCTGTGCCTCTCTAAGAATAGTGAGCAAGGGGTCCAAGTCTTCATTCCCATAGTAACTTTGGGTGATGCCCAAAGTTACTTGAAATATGCAAATATCAAGAGGGGTTCTGGAAGACTCTCTGCCAGACATGAGTCCTGGTTACAAGAGCCTTACCCAGAGTCTTTAGCTCACTATCTTTCACAGAGTAGAAATATCCTACACATATCAGTCTTTGTCCTGACCTGGGGCAGTCCAGCACCAAAATGCTAGACAATTCTCCTCTGAAAAAGAGTACCAACAGCAACCCCAGAACACATTTTTCGGTCTCGTTCAACCTCATCAGTAGGGTGTAGCTGGGCCTCCCTAAGAATAGTGAGCAAGGGGTCCACATCTGGATTCCCCTAGTAACTTAGGGTGATACCCAAAGTTACTTGACATATGCAAATAACAAGAGGGGTCATGGGAGATTCTCAGCCAGACATGAGTCCTGGTTACAAGAGCCTTACCCAGAGTCTTTAGCTCACTATCTTTCACAGAGGAGAAATATCCTAAACATATCAGTCTTTGTCCAGACCTGGGGCAGTCCAACACCAAAATGCTAGGCAATTCTCCTCTGAACAAGAGTGCCATCAGCAACCCCAGACACGTGTTTCGGTCTGGTTCATCCTCATCAGTAGGGTATAGCTGTGCCTCTCTAAGAATAGTGAGCAAGGAGTCCACGTCTGGATTCCCATAGTAACTTAGGGTGATGCCCAAAGTTACTTGAAATATGCAAATATCAAGAGGGGTTCTGGGAGACTCTCTGCCAGACATGAGTCCTGGTTACGAGAGCCTTACCCAGAGTATTTAGCTCACTATCTTTCACAGAGGAGAAATATCCTAAACATATCAGTCTTTGTCCAGACCTGGGGCAGTCCAACACCAAAATGCTAGGCAAGTCTCCTCTGAACAAGAGCACCAACAGCAACCCCAGACACGTGTTTCGGTCTGGTTGAACCTCATCAGTAGGGTGTAGCTGTGCCTCTCTAAGAATAGTGAGCAAGCCACGTCTGGATTCCCCTAGTAACTTAGGGTGATACCCAAAGTTACTTGAAATAGGTAAATAACAAGGGGGGTCCTGGGAGACTCTCTGCCAGACATGAGTCCTGGTTACATGAGCCTTATTCAGAATCTTTAGCTCACTATCTTTCACAGAGGAGACATATCCTACACATATCAGTCTTTGGCCTGCCCTGGGGCAGTCCAGCACCAAAATTCTAGGCAATTCTCCTCTGAAAAAGAGTACCAACAGCAACCCCAGACACATGTTTCGGTCTGGTTCAACCTCATCAGTAGGGTGTAGCTGTGCCTCTCTAAGAATAGTGAGCAAGGGGTCCACGTCTGGATTCCCCTAGTAACTTAGGGTGATACCCAGAGTTACTTGAAATGTGCAAATAACAAGGGGGGTCCTGGGAGACTCTCTGCCAGACATGAGTCCTGGTTACAAGAGCCTTACCCAGAGTCTTTAGCTCACTATCTTTCACAGAGGAGAAATATCCTACACATATCAGTCTTTGTCCAGCCCTGGGGCTGTCCAGCACCAAAATGCTAGGCAATTCTCCTCCGAACAAGAATACCAACAGCAACCCCAGACACGTGTTTACGTCTGATTGAACCTCATCAGTAGGGTGTAGCTGTGCCTCTCTAAGAATAGTGAGCAAGGGGTCCATGTCTGGATTCCCTTAGTAACTTAGGGTGATACCCAAAGTTACTTGAAATATGCAAATAACAAGGGGGGTCCTGGGAGACTCTCTGCCAGAAATGAGTGCTGGTTACAAGAGCCTTACCCCGAATCTTTAGCTCACTATCTTTCACAGAGGAGACATATCCTACCCATATCAGTCTCTGGCCTGCCCTGGGGCAGTCCAACACCAAAATGCTAGGCAAGTCTCCTCTGAACAAGAGCACCAACAGCAACCGCAGACACGTGTTTTGGTCTGGTTGAACCTCATCAGTAGGGTGAAGCTGTGCCTCTCTAAGAATAGTGAGCAAGGGGTCCATGCCTGGATTCCCCTAGTAACTTAGGGTGATACCCAAAGTTACTTGACATATGCAAATAACAAGAGGGGTCATGGGGGATTCTCAGCCAGACATGAGTCCTGGTTACAAGAGCCTTACCCAGAGTCTTTAGCTCACTATCTTTCACAAAGGAGAAATATCCTACACATATCAGTCTTTGTCCTGTCCTGGGGCAGTCCAGCACAAAAATGCTAGGCAATTCTCCTCTGAACAAGAGTGCCATCAGCAACGCCAGACACGTGTTTCGGTCTGGTTGAACCTCATCAGTAGGGTGTAGCTGTGCCTCTCTAAGAATAGTGAGCAAGGGGTCCAAGTCTTCATTCCCATAGTAATTTAGGGTGATGCCCAAAGTTACTTGAAATATGCAAATATCAAGAGGGGTTCTGGAAGACTCTCTGCCAGACATGAGTCCTGGTTACAAGAGCCTTACCCAGAGTCTTTAGCTCACTATCTTTCACAGAGCAGAAATATCCTACACATATCAGTCTTTGTCCTGACCTGGGGCAGTCCAGCACCAAAATGCTAGACAATTCTCCTCTGAAAAAGAGTACCAACAGCAACCCCAGAACACATGTTTCGGTCTCGTTCAACCTCATCAGTAGGGTGTAGCTGGGCCTCCCTAAGAATAGTGAGCAAGGGGTCCACATCTGGATTCCCCTAGTAACTTAGGGTGATACCCAAAGTTACTTGACATATGCAAATAACCAGAGGGGTCATGGGAGATTCTCAGCCAGACATGAGTCCTGGTTACAAGAGCCTTACCCAGAGTCTTTAGCTCACTATCTTTCACAAAGGAGAAATATCCTACACATATCAGTCTTTGTCCTGTCCTGGGGCAGTCCAGCACAAAAATGCTAGGCAATTCTCCTCTGAACAAGAGTGCCATCAGCAACCCCAGACACGTGTTTCGGTCTGGTTCAACCTCATCAGTAGGGTATAGCTGTGCCTCTCTAAGAATAGTGAGCAAGGAGTCCACGTCTGGATTCCCATAGTAACTTAGGGTGATGCCCAAAGTTACTTGAAATATGCAAATATCAAGAGGGGTTCTGGGAGACTCTCTGCCAGACATGAGTCCTGGTTACGAGAGCCTTACCCAGAGTATTTAGCTCACTATCTTTTCAGAGAGGAGAAATATCCTAAACATATCAGTCTTTGTCCAGACCTGGGGCAGTCCAGCACCAAAATGCTAGGCAATACTCCTCCGAACAAGAATACCAACAGCAACCCCAGACACGTGTTTCGGTCTGGTTGAACCGCATCAGTAGGGTGTAGCTGTGCCTCTCTAAGAATAGTGAGCAAGCGGTCCATGCCTGGATTCCCCTAGTAACTGAGGGTGATACCCAAAGTTACTTGAAATATGCAAATAACAAGAGGGGTCCTGGGAGACTCTCTGCCAGACATGAGTCTTGGTTACACAAGCCTAACCCAGAGTCTTTAGCTCACTATCTATCACAGATCAGAAATATCCTGCACAAATCAGTCTTTGTCCTGACCTGGGGCAGTCCATCACCAAAATGCTAGGCAATTCTCCTCTGAACAAGAGTACCAACAGCAACCCCATATACGTGTCTCGGTCTGGTTGAACCTCCTCAGTAGGGTGTAGCTCTGCCTCTCTAAGAATAGTGAGGAAGGGGTCCACGTCTGGATTCCCCTAGTAACTTAGGGTGATACCCAAAGTTACTTGAAATGTGCAAATAACAAGGGGGGTCCTGGGAGACTCTCTGCCAGACATGAGTCCTGGTTACAAGAGCCTTACCCAGAGTCTTTAGCTCACTATCTTTCACAGAGGAGAAATATCCTACACATATCAGTCTTTGTCCAGCCCTGGGGCTGTCCAGCACCAAAATGCTAAGCAATACTCCTCCGAACAAGAATACCAACAGCAACCCCAGACACATGTTTCGGTCTGGTTGAACCTCATCAGTAGGGTGTAGCTGTGCCTCTCTAAGAATAGTGAGCAAGCCACGTCTGGATTCCCCTAGTAACTTAGGGTGATACCCAAAGTTACTTGAAATAGGTAAATAACAAGGGGGTCCTGGGAGACTCTCTGCCAGACATGAGTCCTGGTTACATGAGCCTTATTCAGAATCTTTAGCTCACTATCTTTCACAGAGGAGAAATATCCTACACATATCAGTCTTTGTCCAGCCCTGGGGCTGTCCAGCACCAAAATGCTAGGCAATTCTCCTCCGAACAAGAATACCAACAGCAACCCCAGACACGTGTTTCCGTCTGATTGAACCTCATCAGTAGGGTGTAGCTGTGCCTCTCTAAGAATAGTGAGCAAGCCACGTCTGGATTCCCCTAGTAACTTAGGGTGATACCCAAAGTTACTTGAAATAGGTAAATAACATGGGGGGTCCTGGGAGACTCTCTGCCAGACATGAGTCCTGGTTACATGAGCCTTATTCAGAATCTTTAGCTCACTATCTTTCACAGAGGAGACATATCCTACACATATCAGTCTTTGGCCTGCCCTGGGGCAGTCCAGCACCAAAATGCTAGGCAATTCTCCTCTGAACAAGAATACCAACAGCAACCGCAGACACGTGTTTGGGTCTGGTTGAACCTCATCAGTAGGGTGTAGCTGTGCCTCTCTAAGAATAGTGAGCAAGCGGTCCATGCCTGGATTCCCCTAGTAACTGAGGGTGATACCCAAAGTTACATGAAATATGCAAATAACAAGAGGGGTCCTGGGAGACTCTCTGCCAGACATGAGTCTTGGTTACACGAGCCTAACCCAGAGTCTTTAGCTCACTATCTATCACAGATCAGAAATATCCTGCACAAATCAGTCTTTGTCCTGACCTGGGGCAGTCCATCACCAAAATGCTAGGCAATTCTCCTCTGAACAAGAGTACCAACAGCAACCCCATATACGTGTCTCGGTCTGGTTGAACCTCCTCAGTAGGGTGTAGCTCTGCCTCTCTAAGAATAGTGAGGAAGGGGTCCACGTCTGGATTCCCCTAGTAACTTAGGGTGATACCCAAAGTTACTTGAAATGTGCAAATAACAAGGGGGGTCCTGGGAGACTCTCTGCCAGACATGAGTCCTGGTTACAAGAGCCTTACCCAGAGTCTTTAGCTCACTATCTTTCACAGAGGAGAAATATCCTACACATATCAGTCTTTGTCCAGCCCTGGGGCTGTCCAGCACCAAAATGCTAAGCAATACTCCTCCGAACAAGAATACCAACAGCAACCCCAGACACATGTTTCGGTCTGGTTGAACCTCATCAGTAGGGTGTAGCTGTGCCTCTCTAAGAATAGTGAGCAAGCCACGTCTGGATTCCCCTAGTAACTTAGGGTGATACCCAAAGTTACTTGAAATAGGTAAATAACAAGGGGGTCCTGGGAGACTCTCTGCCAGACATGAGTCCTGGTTACATGAGCCTTATTCAGAATCTTTAGCTCACTATCTTTCACAGAGGAGAAATATCCTACACATATCAGTCTTTGTCCAGCCCTGGGGCTGTCCAGCACCAAAATGCTAGGCAATTCTCCTCCGAACAAGAATACCAACAGCAACCCCAGACACGTGTTTCCGTCTGATTGAACCTCATCAGTAGGGTGTAGCTGTGCCTCTCTAAGAATAGTGAGCAAGGGGTCCATGTCTGGATTCCCTTAGTAACTTAGGGTTATACCCAAAGTTACTTGAAATATGCAAATAACAAGGGGGGTCCTGGGAGACTCTCTGCCAGAAATGAGTCCTGGTTACAAGAGCCTTACCCCGAATCTTTAGCTCACTATCTTTCACAGAGGAGACATATCCTACCCATATCAGTCTCTGTCCTGCCCTGGGACAGTCCAACACCAAAATACTAGGCAAGTCTCCTCTGAAGAAGAGCACCAACAGCAACCGCAGACACGTGTTTTGGTCTGGTTGAACCTCATCAGTAGGGTGTAGCTGTGCCTCTCTAAGAATAGTGAGCAAGGGGTCCATGCCTGGATTCCCCTAGTAACTTAGGGTGATACCCAAAGTTACTTGACATATGCAAATAACAAGAGGGGTCATGGGAGATTCTCAGCCAGACATGAGTCCTGGTTACATGAGCCTTACTCAGAATCTTTAGCTCACTATCTTTCACAGAGGAGACATATCCTACACATATCAGTCTTTGTCCTGTCCTGGGGCAGTCCAGCACAAAAATGCTAGGCAATTCTCCTCTGAACAAGAGTGCCATCAGCACCCCCAGACACGTGTTTCGGTCTGGTTCAACCTCATCAGTAGGGTATAGCTGTGCCTCTCTAAGAATAGTGAGCAAGGGGTCCACATCTGGATTCCCATAGTAACTTAGGGTGATGCCCAAAGTTACTTGAAATATGCAAATATCAAGAGGGGTTCTGGGAGACTCTCTGCCAGACATGAGTCCTGGTTACAAGAGCCTTACCCAGAGTATTTAGCTCACTATCTTTCACAGAGGAGAAATATCCTAAACATATCAGTCTTTGTCCAGACCTGGGGCAGTCCAGCACCAAAATGCTAGGCAATACTCCTCCGAACAATAATACCAACAGCAACCCCAGACACGTGTTTCGGTCTGGTTGAACCTCATCAGTAGGGTGTAGCTGTGCCTCTCTAAGAATAGTGAGCAAGCCACGTCTGGATTCCCCTAGTAACTTAGGGTGATACCCAAAGTTACTTGAAATAGGCAAATAACAAGGGGGGTCCTGGGAGACTCTCTGCCAGACATGAGTCCTGGTTACATGAGCCTTACTCAGAATCTTTAGCTCACTATCTTTCACAGAGGAGACATATCCTACACATATCAGTCTTTGGCCTGCCCTGTGGCAGTCCAGCACCAAAATGCTAGGCAATTCTCCTCTGAAAAAGAGTATCAACAGCAACCCCAGACACATGTTTTGGTCTGGTTCAACCTCATCAGTAGGGTGTAGCTGTGCCTCTCTAAGAATAGTGAGCAAGGGGTCCACGTCTGGATTCCCCTAGTAACTTAGGGTGATGCCCAAAGTTACTTGAAATATGCAAAAAACAAGGGGGGTCCTGGGAGACTCTCTGCCAGACATGAGTCCTGGTTACAAGAGCCTTACCCAGAATCTATAGCTCACTATCTTTCACAGAGGAGACATATCCTACACATATCAATCTTTGGCCTTCCCTGGGGCAGTCCAGCACCAAAATGCTAGGCAATTCTCCTCTGAACAAGAATACCAACAGCAACCGCAGACACGTGTTTGGGTCTGGTTGAACCTCATCAGTAGGGTGTAGCTGTGCCTCTCTAAGAATAGTGAGCAAGCAGTCCATGCCTGGATTCCCCTAGTAACTGAGGGTGATACCCAAAGTTACTTGAAATATGCAAATAACAAGAGGGGTCCTGGGAGACTCTCTGCCAGACATGAGTCTTGGTTACACGAGCCTAACCCAGAGTCTTTAGCTCACTATCTATCACAGATCAGAAATATACTGCACAAATCAGTCTTTGTCCTGACCTGGGGCAGTCCATCACCAAAATGCTAGGCAATTCTCCTCTGAACAAGAGTACCAACAGCAACCCCATACACGTGTCTCGGTCTGGTTGAACCTCCTCAGTAGGGTGTAGCTCTGCCTCTCTAAGAATAGTGAGGAAGGGGTCCACGTCTGGATTCCCCTAGTAACTTAGGGTGATACCCAAAGTTACTTGAAATGTGCAAATAACAAGGGGGGTCCTGGGAGACTCTCTGCCAGACATGAGTCCTGGTTACAAGAGCCTTACCCAGAGTCTTTAGCTCACTATCTTTCACAAAGGAGAAATATCCTACACATATCAGTCTTTGTCCAGCCCTGGGGCTGTCCAGCACCAAAATGCTGGGCAATTCTCCTCCGAACAAGAATACCAACAGCAACCCCAGACACGTGTTTACGTCTGATTGAACCTCATCAGTAGGGTGTAGCTGTGCCTCTCTAAGAATAGTGAGCAAGGGGTCCATGTCTGGATTCCCTTAGTAACTTAGGGTGATACCCAAAGTTACTTGAAATATGCAAATAACAAGGGGGGTCCTGGGAGACTCTCTGCCAGAAATGAGTCCTGGTTACAAGAGCCTTACCCCGAATCTTTAGCTCACTATCTTTCACAGAGGAGACATATCCTACCCATATCAGTCTCTGGCATGCCCTGGGGCAGTCCAACACCAAAATGCTAGGCAGGTCTCCTCTGAACAAGAGCACCAACAGCAACCGCAGACACGTGTTTTGGTCTGGTTGAACCTCATCAGTAGGGTGAAGCTGTGCCTCTCTAAGAATAGTGAGCAAGGGGTCCAAGTCTGGATTCCCCTAGTAACTTAGGGTGATACCCAAAGTTACTTGACATATGCAAATAACAAGAGGGGTCATGGGGGATTCTCAGCCAGACATGAGTCCTGGTTACAAGAGCCTTACCCAGAGTCTTTAGCTCACTATCTTTCACAAAGGAGAAATATCCTACACATATCAGTCTTTGTCCTGTCCTGGGGCAGTCCAGCACAAAAATACTAGGCAATTCTCCTCTGAACAAGAGTGCCATCAGCAACCCCAGACACGTGTTTCGGTCTGGTTGAACCTCATCAGTAGGGTGTAGCTGTGCCTCTCTAAGAATAGTGAGCAAGGGGTCCAAGTCTGGATTCCCATAGTAACTTAGGGTGATGCCCAAAGTTACTTGAAATATGCAAATATCAAGAGGGGTTCTGGAAGACTCTCTGCCAAACATGAGTCCTGGTTACAAGAGCCTTACCCAGAGTCTTTAGCTCACTATCTTTCACAGAGCAGAAATATCCTACACATATCAGTCTTTGTCCTGACCTGGGGCAGTCCAGCACCAAAATGCTAGACAATTCTCCTCTGAAAAAGAGTACCAACAGCAACCCCAGACACATGTTTCGGTCTCGTTCAACCTCATCAGTAGGGTGTAGATGTGCCTCCCTAAGAATAGTGAGCAAGGGGTCCACATCTGGATTCCCCTAGTAACTTAGGGTGATACCCAAAGTTACTTGACATATGCAAATAACAAGAGGGGTCATGGGAGATTCTCAGCAAGACATGAGTCCTGGTTAGAAGAGCCTTACCCAGAGTCTTTAGCTCACTATCTTTCACAAAGGAGAAATATCCTACACATATCAGTCTTTGTCCTGTCCTGGGGCAGTCCAGCACAAAAATGCTAGGCAATTCTCCTCTGAACAAGAGTGCCATCAGCAACCCCAGACACGTGTTTCGGTCTGGTTCAACCTCATCAGTAGGGTATAGCTGTGCCTCTCTAAGAATAGTGAGCAAGGAGTCCACGTCTGGATTCCCATAGTAACTTAGGGTGATGCCCAAAGTTACTTGAAATATGCAAATATCAAGAGGGGTTCTGGGAGACTCTCTGCCAGACATGAGTCCTGGTTACGAGAGCCTTACCCAGAGTATTTAGCTCACTATCTTTCACAGAGGAGAAATATCCTAAACATATCAGTCTTTGTCCAGACCTGGGGCAGTCCAGCACCAAAATGCTAGGCAATACTCCTCCGAACAAGAATACCAACAGCAACCCCAGACACGTGTTTCGGTCTGGTTGAACCTCATCAGTAGGGTGTAGCTGTGCCTCTCTAAGAATAGTGAGCAAGCCACGTCTGGATTCCCCTAGTAACTTAGGGTGATACCCAAAGTTACTTGAAATAGGTAAATAACAAGGGGGGTCCTGGGAGACTCTCTGCCAGACATGAGTCCTGGTTACATGAGCCTTATTCAGAATCTTTAGCTCACTATCTTTCACAGAGGAGACATATCCTACACATATCAGTCTTTGGCCTGCCCTGGGGCAGTCCAGCACCAAAATGCTAGGCAATTCTCCTCTGAAAAAGAGTACCAACAGCAACCCCAGACATATGTTTCGGTCTGGTTCAACCTCATCAGTAGGGTGTAGCTGTGCCTCTCTAAGAATAGTGAGCAAGGGGTCCACGTCTGGATTCCCCTAGTAACTTAGGGTGATGCCCAAAGTTACTTGAAATATGCAAATAACAAGGGGGGTCCTGAGAGACTCTCTGCCAGACATGAGTCCTGGTTACAAAAGCCTTACCCAGAATCTTTAGCTCACTATCTTTCACAGAGGAGACATATCCCACACATATCAGTCTTTGTCCTGACCTGGGGCAGTCCATCACCAAAATGCTAGGCAATTCTCCTCTGAACAAGAGTACCAACAGCAACCCCATACACGTGTCTCGGTCTGGTTGAACCTCCTCAGTAGGGTGTAGCTCTGCCTCTCTAAGAATAGTGAGGAAGGGGTCCACGTCTGGATTCCCCTAATAAATTAGGGTGATACCCAAAGTTACTTGAAATATGCAAATAACAAGGGGGGTCCTGGGAGACTCTCTGCCAGACATGAGTCCTGGTTACAAGAGACTTACCCAGAAACTTTAGCTCACTATCTTTCACAGAGGAGAAATATCCTAAACATATCAGTCTTTGTCCAGACCTGGGGCAGTCCAGCACCAAAATGCTAGGCAATACTCCTCCGAACAAGAATACCAACAGCATCCCCAGACACGTGTTTCGGTCTGGTTGAACCTCATCAGTAGGGTGTAGCTGTGCCTCTCTAAGAATAGTGAGCAAGCCACGTCTGGATTCCCCTAGTAACTTAGGGTGATACCCAAAGATACTTGAAATAGGCAAATAACAAGGGGGGTCCTGGGAGACTCTCTGCCAGACATGAGTCCTGGTTACAAGAGCCTTACCCAGAGTCTTTAGCTCACTATCTTTCACAGAGGAGAAATATCCTACACATATCAGTCTTTGTCCAGCCCTGGGGCTGTCCAGCACCAAAATGCTAGGCAATTCTCCTCCGAACAAGAATACCAACAGCAACCCCAGACACGTGTTTACGTCTGATTGAACCTCATCAGTAGGGTGTAGCTGTGCCTCTCTAAGAATAGTGAGCAAGGGGTCCATGTCTGGATTCCCTTAGTAACTTAGGGTGATACCCAAAGTTACTTGAAATATGCAAATAACAAGGGGGTCCTGGGAGACTCTCTGCCAGAAATGAGTCCTGGTTACAAGAGCCTTACCCCGAATCTTTAGCTCACTATCTTTCACAGAGGAGACATATCCTACCCATATCAGTCTCTGGTCTGCCCTGGGGCAGTCCAACACCAAAATGCTAGGCAAGTCTCCTCTGAACAAGAGCACCAACAGCAACCGCAGACACGTGTTTTGGTCTGGTTGAACCTCATCAGTAGGGTGAAGCTGTGCCTCTCTAAGAATAGTGAGCAAGGGGTCCAAGTCTGGATTCCCCTAGTAACTTAGGTTGATACCCAAAGTTACTTGACATATGCAAATAACAAGAGGGGTCATGGGGGATTCTCAGCCAGACATGAGTCCTGGTTACAAGAGCCTTACCCAGAGTCTTTAGCTCACTATCTTTCACAAAGGAGAAATATCCTACACATATCAGTCTTTGTCCTGTCCTGGGGCAGTCCAGCACAAAAATGCTAGGCAATTCTCCTCTGAACAAGAGTGCCATCAGAAACCCCAGACACGTGTTTCGGTCTGGTTGAACCTCATCTGTAGGGTGTAGCTGTGCCTCTCTAAGAATAGTGAGCAAGGGGTCCAAGTCTGGATTCCCATAGTAATTTAGGGTGATGCCCAAAGTTACTTGAAATATGCAAATATCAAGAGGGGTTCTGGAAGACTCTCTGCCAAACATGAGTCCTGGTTACAAGAGCCTTACCCAGAGTCTTTAGCTCACTATCTTTCACAGAGCAGAAATATCCTACACATATCAGTCTTTGTCCTGACCTGGGGCAGTCCAGCACCAAAATGCTAGACAATTCTCCTCTGAAAAAGAGTACCAACAGCAACCCCAGACACATGTTTCGGTCTCGTTCAACCTCATCAGTAGGGTGTAGATGTGCCTCCCTAAGAATAGTGAGCAAGGGGTCCACATCTGGATTCCCCTAGTAATTTAGGGTGATACCCAAAGTTACTTGACATATGCAAATAACAAGAGGGGTCATGGGAGATTCTCAGCCAGACATGAGTCCTGGTTACAAGAGCCTTACCCAGAGTCTTTAGCTCACTATCTTTCACAAAGGAGAAATATCCTACACATATCAGTCTTTGTCCTGTCCTGGGGCAGTCCAGCACAAAAATGCTAGGCAATTCTCCTCTGAACAAGAGTGCCATCAGCAACCCCAGACACGTGTTTCGGTCTGGTTCAACCTCATCAGTAGGGTATAGCTGTGCCTCTCTAAGAATAGTGAGCAAGGAGTCCACGTCTGGATTCCCATAGTAACTTAGGGTGATGCCCAAAGTTACTTGAAATATGCAAATATCAAGAGGGGTTCTGGGAGACTCTCTGCCAGACATGAGTCCTGGTTACGAGAGCCTTACCCAGAGTATTTAGCTCACTATCTTTCACAGAGGAGAAATATCCTAAACATATCAGTCTTTGTCCAGACCTGGGGCAGTCCAGCACCAAAATGCTAGGCAATACTCCTCCGAACAAGAATACCAACAGCAATCCTAGACACGTGTTTCGGTCTGGTTGAACCTCATCAGTAGGGTGTAGCTGTGCTTCTCTATGAATAGTGAGCAAGCCACGTCTGGATTCCCCTAGTAACTTAGGGTGATACTCAAAGTTACTTGAAATAGGTAAATAACAAGGGGGGTCCTGGGAGACTCTCTGCCAGACATGAGTCCTGGTTACATGAGCCTTATTCAGAATCTTTAGCTCACTATCTTTCACAGAGGAGACATATCCTACACATATCAGTCTTTGGCCTGCCCTGGGGCAGTCCAGCACCAAAATGCTAGGCAATTCTCCTCTGAAAAAGAGTACCAACAGCAACCCCAGACACATGTTTCGGTCTGGTTCAACCTCATCAGTAGGGTGTAGCTGTGCCTCTCTAAGAATAGTGAGCAAGGGGTCCACGTCTGGATTCCCCTAGTAACTTAGGGTGATGCCCAAAGTTACTTGAAATATGCAAATAACAAGGGGGGTCCTGGGAGACTCTCTGCCAGACACGAGTCCTGGTTACAAAAGCCTTACCCAGAATCTTTAGCTCACTATCTTTCACAGAGGAGACATATCCCACACATATCAATCTTTGGCCTGCCCTGGGGCAGTCCAGCACCAAAATGCTAGGCAATTCTCCTCTGAACAAGAATACCAACAGCAACCACAGACACGTGTTTGGGTCTGGTTGAACCTCATCACTAGGGTGTAGCTGTGCCTCTCTAAGAATAGTGAGCAAGCGGTGCATGCCTGGATTCCCCTAGTAACTGAGGGTGATACCCAAAGTTACTTGAAATATGCAAATAACAAGAGGGGTCCTGGGAGACTCTCTGTCAGACATGAGTCCTGGTTACACGAGCCTTACCCAGAGTCTTTAGCTCACTATCTATCACAGATCAGAAATATCCTGCACATATCAGTCTTTGTCCTGACCTGGGGAAGTCCATCACCAAAATGCTAGGCAATTCTCCTCTGAACAAGAGTACCAACAGCAACCCCATACACGTGTCTCAGTCTGGTTGAACCTCCTCAGTAGGGTGTAGCTCTGCCTCTTTAAGAATAGTGAGGAAGGGGTCCACGTCTGGATTCCCCTAGTAAATTAGGGTGATACCCAAAGTTACTTGAAATATGCAAATAACAAGTGGGGTCCTGGGAGACTCTCTGCCAGACATGAGTCCTGGTTACAAGAGACTTACCCAGAGTCTTTAGCTCACTATCTTTCACAGAGGAGAAATATCCTACACATATCAGTCTTTGTCCAGCCCTGGGGCTGTCCAGCACCAAAATGCTAGGCAATTCTCCTCCGAACAAGAATACCAACAGCAACCCCAGACACGTGTTTACGTCTGATTGAACCTAATCAGTAGGGTGTAGCTGTGCCTCTCTAAGAATAGTGAGCAAGGGGTCCATGTCTGGATTCCCTTAGTAACTTAGGGTGATACCCAAAGTTACTTGAAATATGCAAATAACAAGGGCGGTCCTGGGAGACTCTCTGCCAGAAATGAGTCCTGGTTACAAGAGCCTTACCCCGAATCTTTAGCTCACTATCTTTCACAGAGGAGACATATCCTACCCATATCAGTCTCTTGCATGCCCTGGGGCAGTCCAACACCAAAATGCTAGGCAAGTCTCCTCTGAACAAGAGCACCAACAGCAACCGCAGACACGTGTTTTGGTCTGGTTGAACCTCATCAGTAGGGTGAAGCTGTGCCTCTCTAAGAATAGTGAGCAAGGGGTCCAAGTCTGGATTCCCCTAGTAACTTAGGGTGATACCCAAAGTTACTTGACATATGCAAATAACAAGAGGGGTCATGGGGGATTCTCAGCCAGACATGAGTCCTGGTTACAAGAGCCTTACCCAGAGTCTTTAGCTCACTATCTTTCACAAAGGAGAAATATCCTACACATATCAGTCTTTGTCCTGTCCTGGGGCAGTCCAGCACAAAAATGCTAGGCAATTCTCCTCTGAACAAGAGTGCCATCAGCATCCCCAGACACATGTTTCGGTCTGGTTGAACCTCATCAGTAGGGTGTAGCTGTGCCTCTCTAAGAATAGTGAGCAAGGGGTCCAAGTCTGGATTCCCATAGTAATTTAGGGTGATGCCCAAAGTTACTTGAAATATGCAAATATCAAGAGGGGTTCTGGAAGACTCTCTGCCAAACATGAGTCCTGGTTACAAGAGCCTTACCCAGAGTCTTTAGCTCACTATCTTTCACAGAGCAGAAATATCCTACACATATCAGTCTTTGTCCTGACCTGGGGCAGTCCAGCACCAAAATGCTAGACAATTCTCCTCTGAAAAAGAGTACCAACAGCAACCCCAGACACATGTTTCGGTCTCGTTCAACATCATCAGTAGGGTGTAGATGTGCCTCCCTAAGAATAGTGAGCAAGGGGTCCACATCTGGATTCCCCTAGTAACTTAGGGTGATACCCAAAGTTACTTGACATATGCAAATAACAAGAGGGGTCATGGGAGATTCTCAGCCAGACATGAGTCCTGGTTACAAGAGCCTTACCCAGAGTCTTTAGCTCACTATCTTTCACAAAGGAGAAATATCCTACACATATCAGTCTTTGTCCTGTCCTGGGGCAGTCCAGCACAAAAATGCTAGGCAATTCTCCTCTGAACAAGAGTGCCATCAGCAACCCCAGACACGTGTTTCGGTCTGGTTCAACCTCATCAGTAGGGTATAGCTGTGCCTCTCTAAGAATAGTGAGCAAGGAGTCCACGTCTGGATTCCCATAGTAACTTAGGGTGATGCCCAAAGTGACTTGAAATATGCAAATATCAAGAGGGGTTCTGGGAGACTCTCTGCCAGACATGAGTCCTGGTTACGAGAGCCTTACCCAGAGTATTTAGCTCACTATCTTTCACAGAGGAGAAATATCCTAAACATATCAGTCTTTGTCCAGACCTGGGGCAGTCCAGCACCAAAATGCTAGGCAATACTCCTCCGAACAAGAATACCAACAGCAACCCCAGACACGTGTTTCGGTCTGGTTGAACCTCATCAGTAGGGTGTAGCTGTGCCTCTCTAAGAATAGTGAGCAAGCCACGTCTGGATTCCCCTAGTAACTTAGGGTGATACCCAAAGTTACTTGAAATAGGTAAATAACAAGGGGGGTCCTGGGAGACTCTCTGCCAGACATGAGTCCTGGTTACATGAGCCTTATTCAGAATCTTTAGCTCACTATCTTTCACAGAGGAGACATATCCTACACATATCAGTCTTTGGCCTGCCCTGGGGCAGTCCAGCACCAAAATGCTAGGCAATTCTCCTCTGAAAAAGAGTACCAACAGCAACCCCAGACACATGTTTCGGTCTGGTTCAACCTCATCAGTAGGGTGTAGCTGTGCCTCTCTAAGAATAGTGAGCAAGGGGTCCACGTCTGGATTCCCCTAGTAACTTAGGGTGATGCCCAAAGTTACTTGAAATATGCAAATAACAAGGGGGGTCCTGAGAGACTCTCTGCCAGACATGAGTCCTGGTTAAAAAAGCCTTACCCAGAATCTTTAGCTCACTATCTTTCACAGAGGAGACATATCCCACACATATCAGTCTTTGTCCTGACCTGGGGCAGTCCATCACCAAAATGCTAGGCAATTCTCCTCTGAACAAGAGTACCAACAGCAACCCCATACACGTGTCTCGGTCTGGTTGAACCTCCTCAGTAGGGTGTAGCTCTGCCTCTCTAAGAATAGTGAGGAAGGGGTCCACGTCTGGATTCCCCTAGTAAATTAGGGTGATACCCAAAGTTACTTGAAATATGAAAATAACAAGGGGGGTCCTGGGAGACTCTCTGCCAGAAATGAGTCCTGGTTACAAGAGACTTACCCAGAGTCTTTAGCTCACTATCTTTCACAGAGGAGAAATATCCTAAACATATCAGTCTTTGTCCATACCTGGGGCAGTCCAGCACCAAAATGCTAGGCAATACTCCTCCAAACAAGAATACCAACAGCATCCCCAGACACGTGTTTACGTCTGATTGAACCTAATCAGTAGGGTGTAGCTGTGCCTCTCTAAGAATAGTGAGCAAGGGATCCATGTCTGGATTCCCTTAGTAACTTAGGGTGATACCCAAAGTTACTTGAAATATGCAAATAACAAGGGGGGTCCTGGGAGACTCTCTGCCAGAAATGAGTCCTGGTTACAAGAGCCTTACCCCGAATCTTTAGCTCACTATCTTTCACAGAGGAGACATATCCTACCCATATCAGTCTCTGGCATGCCCTGGGGCAGTCCAACACCAAAATGCTAGGCAAGTCTCCTCTGAACAAGAGCACCAACAGCAACCGCAGACACGTGTTTTGGTCTGGTTGAACCTCATCAGTAGGGTGAAGCTGTGCCTCTCTAAGAATAGTGAGCAAGGGGTCCAAGTCTGGATTCCCCTAGTAACTTAGGGTGATACCCAAAGTTACTTGACATATGCAAATAACAAGAGGGGTCATGGGGGATTCTCAGCCAGACATGAGTCCTGGTTACAAGAGCCTTACCCAGAGTCTTTAGCTCACTATCTTTCACAAAGGAGAAATATCCTACACATATCAGTCTTTGTCCTGTCCTGGGGCAGTCCAGCACAAAAATGCTAGGCAATTCTCCTCTGAACAAGAGTGCCATCAGCAACCCCAGACACATGTTTCGGTCTGGTTGAACCTCATCAGTAGGGTGTAGCTGTGCCTCTCTAAGAATAGTGAGCAAGGGGTCCAAGTCTGGATTCCCATAGTAATTTAGGGTGATGCCCAAAGTTACTTGAAATATGCAAATATCAAGAGGGGTTCTGGAAGACTCTCTGCCAAACATGAGTCCTGGTTACAAGAGCCTTACCCAGAGTCTTTAGCTCACTATCTTTCACAGAGCAGAAATATCCTACACATATCAGTCTTTGTCCTGACCTGGGGCAGTCCAGCACCAAAATGCTAGACAATTCTCCTCTGAAAAAGAGTACCAACTGCAACCCCAGACACATGTTTCGGTCTCGTTCAACCTCATCAGTAGGGTGTAGATGTGCCTCCCTAAGAATAGTGAGCAAGGGGTCCACATCTGGATTCCCCTAGTAATTTAGGGTGATACCCAAAGTTACTTGACATATGCAAATAACAAGAGGGGTCATGGGAGATTCTCAGCCAGACATGAGTCCTGGTTACAAGAGCCTTACCCAGAGTCTTTAGCTCACTATCTTTCACAAAGGAGAAATATCCTACACATATCAGTCTTTGTCCTGTCCTGGGGCAGTCCAGCACAAAAATGCTAGGCAATTCTCCTCTGAACAAGAGTGCCATCAGCAACCCCAGACACGTGTTTCGGTCTGGTTCAACCTCATCAGTAGGGTATAGCTGTGCCTCTCTAAGAATAGTGAGCAAGGAGTCCACGTCTGGATTCCCATAGTAACTTAGGGTGATGCCCAAAGTTACTTGAAATATGCAAATATCAAGAGGGGTTCTGGGAGACTCTCTGCCAGACATGAGTCCTGGTTACGAGAGCCTTACCCAGAGTATTTAGCTCACTATCTTTCACAGAGGAGAAATATCCTAAACATATCAGTCTTTGTCCAGACCTGGGGCAGTCCAGCACCAAAATGCTAGGCAATACTCCTCCGAACAAGAATACCAACAGCAATCCTAGACACGTGTTTCGGTCTGGTTGAACCTCATCAGTAGGGTGTAGCTGTGCCTCTCTAAGAATAGTGAGCAAGCCACGTCTGGATTCCCCTAGTACCTTAGGGTGATACTCAAAGTTACTTGAAATAGGTAAATACCAAGGGGGGTCCTGGGAGACTCTCTGCCAGACATGAGTCCTGGTTACATGAGCCTTATTCAGAATCTTTAGCTCACTATCTTTCACAGAGGAGACATATCCTACACATATCAGTCTTTGGCCTGCCCTGGGGCAGTCCAGCACCAAAATGCTAGGCAATTCTCCTCTGAAAAAGAGTACCAACAGCAACCCCAGACACATGTTTCGGTCTGGTTCAACCTCATCAGTAGGGTGTAGCTGTGCCTCTCTAAGAATAGTGAGCAAGGGGTCCACGTCTGGATTCCCCTAGTAACTTAGGGTGATGCCCAAAGTTACTTGAAATATGCAAATAACAAGGGGGGTCCTGGGAGACTCTCTGCCAGACACGAGTCCTGGTTACAAAAGCATTACCCAGAATCTTTAGCTCACTATCTTTCACAGAGGAGACATATCCCACACATATCAATCTTTGGCCTGCCCTGGGGCAGTCCAGCACCAAAATGCTAGGCAATTCTCCTCTGAACAAGAATACCAACAGCAACCACAGACACGTGTTTGGGTCTGGTTGAACCTCATCACTAGGGTGTAGCTGTGCCTCTCTAAGAATAGTGAGCAAGCGGTGCATGCCTGGATTCCCCTAGTAACTGAGGGTGATACCCAAAGTTACTTGAAATATGCAAATAACAAGAGGGGTCCTGGGAGACTCTCTGTCAGACATGAGTCCTGGTTACACGAGCCTTACCCAGAGTCTTTAGCTCACTATCTATCACAGATCAGAAATATCCTGCACATATCAGTCTTTGTCCTGACCTGGGGAAGTCCATCACCAAAATGCTAGGCAATTCTCCTCTGAACAAGAGTACCAACAGCAACCCCATACACGTGTCTCAGTCTGGTTGAACCTCCTCAGTAGGGTGTAGCTCTGCCTCTTTAAGAATAGTGAGGAAGGGGTCCATGTCTGGATTCCCCTAGTAAATTAGGGTGATACCCAAAGTTACTTGAAATATGCAAATAACAAGGGGGGTCCTGGGAGACTCTCTGCCAGACATGAGTCCTGGTTACAAGAGACTTACCCAGAGTCTTTAGCTCACTATCTTTCACAGAGGAGAAATATCCTACACATATCAGTCTTTATCCAGCCCTGGGGCTGTCCAGCACCAAAATGCTAGGCAATTCTCCTCCGAACAAGAATACCAACAGCAACCCCAGACACGTGTTTACGTCTGATTGAACCTAATCAGTAGGGTGTAGCTGTGCCTCTCTAAGAATAGTGAGCAAGGGGTCCATGTCTGGATTCCCTTAGTAACTTAGGGTGATACCCAAAGTTACTTGAAATATGCAAATAACAAGGGGGGTCCTGGGAGACTCTCTGCCAGAAATGAGTCCTGGTTACAAGAGCCTTACCCCGAATCTTTAGCTCACTATCTTTCACAGAGGAGACATATCCTACCCATATCAGTCTCTGGCATGCCCTGGGGCAGTCCAACACCAAAATGCTAGGCAAGTCTCCTCTGAACAAGAGCACCAACAGCAACCGCAGACACGTGTTTTGGTCTGGTTGAACCTCATCAGTAGGGTGAAGCTGTGCCTCTCTAAGAATAGTGAGCAAGGGGTCCAAGTCTGGATTCCCCTAGTAACTTAGGGTGATACCCAAAGTTACTTGACATATGCAAATAACAAGAGGGGTCATGGGGGATTCTCAGCCAGACATGAGTCCTGGTTACAAGAGCCTTACCCAGAGTCTTTAGCTCACTATCTTTCACAAAGGAGAAATATCCTACACATATCAGTCTTTGTCCTGTCCTGGGGCAGTCCAGCACAAAAATGCTAGGCAATTCTCCTCTGAACAAGAGTGCCATCAGCAACCCCAGACACATGTTTCGGTCTGGTTGAACCTCATCAGTAGGGTGTAGCTGTGCCTCTCTAAGAATAGTGAGCAAGGGGTCCAAGTCTGGATTCCCATAGTAACTTAGGGTGATGCCCAAAGTTACTTGAAATATGCAAATATCAAGAGGGGTTCTGGAAGACTCTCTGCCAAACATGAGTCCTGGTTACAAGAGCCTTACCCAGAGTCTTTAGCTCACTATCTTTCACAGAGCAGAAATATCCTACACATATCAGTCTTTGTCCTGACCTGGGGCAGTCCAGCACCAAAATGCTAGACAATTCTCCTCTGAAAAAGAGTACCAACAGCAACCCCAGACACATGTTTCGGTCTCGTTCAACATCATCAGTAGGGTGTAGATGTGCCTCCCTAAGAATAGTGAGCAAGGGGTCCACATCTGGATTCCCCTAGTAACTTAGGGTGATACCCAAAGTTACTTGACATATGCAAATAACAAGAGGGGTCATGGGAGATTCTCAGCCAGACATGAGTCCTGGTTACAAGAGCCTTACCCAGAGTCTTTAGCTCACTATCTTTCACAAAGGAGAAATATCCTACACATATCAGTCTTTGTCCTGTCCTGGGGCAGTCCAGCACAAAAATGCTAGGCAATTCTCCTCTGAACAAGAGTGCCATCAGCAACCCCAGACACGTGTTTCGGTCTGGTTCAACCTCATCAGTAGGGTATAGCTGTGCCTCTCTAAGAATAGTGAGCAAGGAGTCCACGTCTGGATTCCCATAGTAACTTAGGGTGATGCCCAAAGTGACTTGAAATATGCAAATATCAAGAGGGGTTCTGGGAGACTCTCTGCCAGACATGAGTCCTGGTTACGAGAGCCTTACCCAGAGTATTTAGCTCACTATCTTTCACAGAGGAGAAATATCCTAAACATATCAGTCTTTGTCCAGACCTGGGGCAGTCCAGCACCAAAATGCTAGGCAATACTCCTCCGAACAAGAATACCAACAGCAACCCCAGACACGTGTTTCGGTCTGGTTGAACCTCATCAGTAGGGTGTAGCTGTGCCTCTCTAAGAATAGTGAGCAAGCCACGTCTGGATTCCCCTAGTAACTTAGGGTGATACCCAAAGTTACTTGAAATAGGTAAATAACAAGGGGGGTCCTGGGAGACTCTCTGCCAGACATGAGTCCTGGTTACATGAGCCTTATTCAGAATCTTTAGCTCACTATCTTTCACAGAGGAGACATATCCTACACATATCAGTCTTTGGCCTGCCCTGGGGCAGTCCAGCACCAAAATGCTAGGCAATTCTCCTCTGAAAAAGAGTACCAACAGCAACCCCAGACACATGTTTCGGTCTGGTTCAACCTCATCAGTAGGGTGTAGCTGTGCCTCTCTAAGAATAGTGAGCAAGGGGTCCACGTCTGGATTCCCCTAGTAACTTAGGGTGATGCCCAAAGTTACTTGAAATATGCAAATAACAAGGGGGGTCCTGCGAGACTCTCTGCCAGACATGAGTCCTGGTTAAAAAAGCCTTACCCAGAATCTTTAGCTCACTATCTTTCACAGAGGAGACATATCCCACACATATCAGTCTTTGTCCTGACCTGGGGCAGTCCATCACCAAAATGCTAGGCAATTCTCCTCTGAACAAGAGCACCAACAGCAACCCCATACACGTGTCTCGGTCTGGTTGAACCTCCTCAGTAGGGTGTAGCTCTGCCTCTCTAAGAATAGTGAGGAAGGGGTCCACGTCTGGATTCCCCTAGTAAATTAGGGTGATACCCAAAGTTACTTGAAATATGAAAATAACAGGGGGGGTCCTGGGAGACTCTCTGCCAGAAATGAGTCCTGGTTACAAGAGACTTACCCAGAGTCTTTAGCTCACTATCTTTCACAGAGGAGAAATATCCTAAACATATCAGTCTTTGTCCATACCTGGGGCAGTCCAGCACCAAAATGCTAGGCAATACTCCTCCGAACAAGAATACCAACAGCAACCCCAGACACGTGTTTCGGTCTGGTTGAACCTCATCAGTAGGGTGTAGCTGTGCCTCTCTAAGAATAGTGAGCAAGCCACGTCTGGATTCCCCTAGTAACTTAGGGTGATACCCAAAGATACTTGAAATAGGCAAATAACAAGGGGGGTCCTGGGAGACTCTCTGCCAGACATGAGTCCTGGTTACAAGAGCCTTACCCAGAGTCTTTAGCTCACTATCTTTCACAGAGGAGAAATATCCTACACATATCAGTCTTTGTCCAGCCCTGGGGCTGTCCAGCATCAAAATGCTAGGCAATTCTCCTCCGAACAAGAATACCAACAGCAACCCCAGACACGTGTTTACGTCTGATTGAACCTCATCAGTAGGGTGTAGCTGTGCCTCTCTAAGAATAGTGAGCAAGGGGTCCATGTCTGGATTCCCTTAGTAACTTAGGGTGATACCCAAAGTTACTTGAAATATGCAAATAACAAGGGGGGTCCTAGGAGACTCTCTGCCAGAAATGAGTCCTGGTTACAAGAGCCTTACCCCGAATCTTTAGCTCACTATTTTTCACAAAGGAGAAATATCCTACACATATCAGTCTCTGGTCTGCCCTGGGGCAGTCCAACACCAAAATGCTAGGCAAGTCTCCTCTGAACAAGAGCACCAACAGCAACCGCAGACACGTGTTTTGGTCTGGTTGAACCTCATCAGTAGGGTGAAGCTGTGCCTCTCTAAGAATAGTGAGCAAGGGGTCCAAGTCTGGATTCCCCTAGTAACTTAGGGTGATACCCAAAGTTACTTGACATATGCAGATAACAAGAGGGGTCATGGGGGATTCTCAGCCAGACATGAGTCCTGGTTACAAGAGCCTTACCCAGAGTCTTTAGCTCACTATCTTTCACAAAGGAGAAATATCCTACACATATCAGTCTTTGTCCTGTCCTGGGGCAGTCCAGCACAAAAATGCTAGGCAATTCTCCTCTGAACAAGAGTGCCATCAGAAACCCCAGACACGTGTTTCGGTCTGGTTGAACCTCATCTGTAGGGTGTAGCTGTGCCTCTCTAAGAATAGTGAGCAAGGGGTCCAAGTCTGGATTCCCATAGTAACTTAGGGTGATGCCCAAAGTTACTTGAAAAATGCAAATATCAAGAGGGGTTCTGGAAGACTCTCTGCCAAACATGAGTCCTGGTTACAAGAGCCTTACCCAGAGTCTTTAGCTCACTATCTTTCACAGAGCAGAAATATCCTACACATATCAGTCTTTGTCCTGACCTGGGGCAGTCCAGCACCAAAATGCTAGACAATTCTCCTCTGAAAAAGAGTACCAACAGCAACCCCAGACACATGTTTCGGTCTCGTTCAACCTCATCAGTAGGGTGTAGATGTGCCTCCCTAAAAATAGTGAGCAAGGGGTCCACATCTGGATTCCCCTAGTAACTTAGGGTGATACCCAAAGTTACTTGACATATGCAAATAACAAGAGGGGTCATGGGAGATTCTCAGCCAGACATGAGTCCTGGTTACAAGAGCCTTACCCAGAGTCTTTAGCTCACTATCTTTCACAAAGGAGAAATATCCTACACATATCAGTCTTTGTCCTGTCCTGGGGCAGTCCAGCACAAAAATGCTAGGCAATTCTCCTCTGAACAAGAGTGCCATCAGCAACCCCAGACACATGTTTCGGTCTGGTTCAACCTCATCAGTAGGGTATAGCTGTGCCTCTCTAAGAATAGTGAGCAAGGAGTCCACGTCTGGATTCCCATAGTAACTTAGGGTGATGCCCAAAGTTACTTGAAATATGCAAATATCAAGAGGGGTTCTGGGAGACTCTCTGCCAGACATGAGTCCTGGTTACGAGAGCCTTACCCAGAGTATTTAGCTCACTATCTTTCACAGAGGAGAAATATCCTAAACATATCAGTCTTTGTCCAGACCTGGGGCAGTCCAGCACCAAAATGCTAGGCAATACTCCTCCGAACAAGAATACCAACAGCAACCCCAGACACGTGTTTCGGTCTGGTTGAACCTCATCAGTAGGGTGTAGCTGTGCCTCTCTAAGAATAGTGAGCAAGCCACGTCTGGATTCCCCTAGTAACTTAGGGTGATACTCAAAGTTACTTGAAATAGGTAAATAACAAGGGGGGTCCTGGGAGACTCTCTGCCAGACATGAGTCCTGGTTACATGAGCCTTATTCAGAATCTTTAGCTCACTATCTTTCACAGAGGAGACATATCCTACACATATCAGTCTTTGGCCTGCACTGGGGCAGTCCAGCACCAAAATGCTAGGCAATTCTCCTCTGAAAAAGAGTACCAACAGCAACCCCAGACACATGTTTCGGTCTGGTTCAACCTCATCAGTAGGGTGTAGCTGTGCCTCTCTAAGAATAGTGAGCAAGGGGTCTACGTCTGGATTCCCCTAGTAACTTAGGGTGATGCCCAAAGTTACTTGAAATATGCAAATAACAAGGGGGGTCCTGGGAGACTCTCTGCCAGACATGAGTCCTGGTTACAAAAGCCTTACCCAGAATCTTTAGCTCACTATCTTTCACAGAGGAGACGTATCCCACACATATCAATCTTTGGCCTGCCCTGGGGCAGTCCAGCACCAAAATGCTAGGCAATTCTCCTCTGAACAAGAATACCAACAGCAACCACAGACACGTGTTTGGGTCTGGTTGAACCTCATCAGTAGGGTGTAGCTGTGCCTCTCTAAGAATAGTGAGCAAGCGGTGCATGCCTGGATTCCCCTAGTAACTGAGGGTGATACCCAAAGTTACTTGAAATATGCAAATAACAAGAGGTTTCCTGGGAGACTCTCTGCCAGACATGAGTCCTGGTTACACGAGCCTTACCCAGAGTCTTTAGCTCACTATCTATCACAGATCAGAAATATCCTGCACATATCAGTCTTTGTCCTGACCTGGGGCAGTCCATCACCAAAATGCTAGGCAATTCTCCTCTGAACAAGAGTACCAACAGCAACCCCATACACGTGTCTCGGTCTGGTTGAACCTCCTCAGTAGGGTGTAGCTCTGCCTCTCTAAGAATAGTGAGGAAGGGGTCCACGTCTGGATTCCCCTAGTAAATTAGGGTGATACCCAAAGTTACTTGAAATATGCAAATAACAAGGGGGGTCCTGGGAGACTCTCTGCCAGACATGAGTCCTGGTTACAAGAGACTTACCCAGAGTCTTTAGCTCACTATCTTTCACAGAGGAGAAATATCCTACACATATCAGTCTTTGTCCAGCCCTGGGGCTGTCCAGCACCAAAATGCTAGGCAATTCTCCTCCGAACAAGAATACCAACAGCAACCCCAGACACGTGTTTCCGTCTGATTGAACCTAATCAGTAGGGTGTAGCTGTGCCTCTCTAAGAATAGTGAGCAAGGGGTCCATGTCTGGATTCCGTTAGTAACTTAGGGTGATACCCAAAGTTACTTGAAATATGCAAATAACAAGGGGGTCCTGGGAGACTCTCTGCCAGAAATGAGTCCTGGTTACAAGAGCCTTACCCTGAATCTTTAGCTCACTATCTTTCACAGAGGAGACATATCCTACCCATATCAGTCTCTGGCCTGCCCTGGGACAGTCCAACACCAAAATGCTAGGCAAGTCTCCTCTGAACAAGAGCACCAACAGCAACCGCAGACACGTGTTTTGGTCTGGTTGAACCTCATCAGTAGGGTGAAGCTGTGCCTCTCTAAGAATAGTGAGCAAGGGGTCCAAGTCTGGATTCCCCTAGTAACTTAGGGTGATACCCAAAGTTACTTGACATATGCAGATAACAAGAGGGGTCATGGGGGATTCTCAGCCAGACATGAGTCCTGGTTACAAGAGCCTTACCCAGAGTCTTTAGCTCACTATCTTTCACAAAGGAGAAATATCCTACACATATCAGTCTTTGTCCTGTCCTGGGGCAGTCCAGCACAAAAATGCTAGGCAATTCTCCTCTGAACAAGAGTGCCATCAGAAACCCCAGACACGTGTTTCGGTCTGGTTGAACCTCATCTGTAGGGTGTAGCTGTGCCTCTCTAAGAATAGTGAGCAAGGGGTCCAAGTCTGGATTCCCATAGTAACTTAGGGTGATGCCCAAAGTTACTTGAAAAATGCAAATATCAAGAGGGGTTCTGGAAGACTCTCTGCCAAACATGAGTCCTGGTTACAAGAGCCTTACCCAGAGTCTTTAGCTCACTATCTTTCACAGAGCAGAAATATCCTACACATATCAGTCTTTGTCCTGACCTGGGGCAGTCCAGCACCAAAATGCTAGACAATTCTCCTCTGAAAAAGAGTACCAACAGCAACCCCAGACACATGTTTCGGTCTCGTTCAACCTCATCAGTAGGGTGTAGATGTGCCTCCCTAAAAATAGTGAGCAAGGGGTCCACATCTGGATTCCCCTAGTAACTTAGGGTGATACCCAAAGTTACTTGACATATGCAAATAACAAGAGGGGTCATGGGAGATTCTCAGCCAGACATGAGTCCTGGTTACAAGAGCCTTACCCAGAGTCTTTAGCTCACTATCTTTCACAAAGGAGAAATATCCTACACATATCAGTCTTTGTCCTGTCCTGGGGCAGTCCAGCACAAAAATGCTAGGCAATTCTCCTCTGAACAAGAGTGCCATCAGCAACCCCAGACACGTGTTTCGGTCTGGTTCAACCTCATCAGTAGGGTATAGCTGTGCCTCTCTAAGAATAGTGAGCAAGGAGTCCACGTCTGGATTCCCATAGTAACTTAGGGTGATGCCCAAAGTTACTTGAAATATGCAAATATCAAGAGGGGTTCTGGGAGACTCTCTGCCAGACATGAGTCCTGGTTACGAGAGCCTTACCCAGAGTATTTAGCTCACTATCTTTCACAGAGGAGAAATATCCTAAACATATCAGTCTTTGTCCAGACCTGGGGCAGTCCAGCACCAAAATGCTAGGCAATACTCCTCCGAACAAGAATACCAACAGCAACCCCAGACACGTGTTTCGGTCCGGTTGAACCTCATCAGTAGGGTGTAGCTGTGCCTCTCTAAGAATAGTGAGCAAGCCACGTCTGGATTCCCCTAGTAACTTAGGGTGATACTCAAAGTTACTTGAAATAGGTAAATAACAAGGGGGGTCCTGGGAGACTCTCTGCCAGACATGAGTCCTGGTTACATGAGCCTTATTCAGAATCTTTAGCTCACTATCTTTCACAGAGGAGACATATCCTACACATATCAGTCTTTGGCCTGCCCTGGGGCAGTCCAGCACCAAAATGCTAGGCAATTCTCCTCTGAAAAAGAGTACCAACAGCAACCCCAGCAGACACATGTTTCGGTCTGGTTCAACCTCATCAGTAGGGTGTAGCTGTGCCTCTCTAAGAATAGTGAGCAAGGGGTCTACGTCTGGATTCCCCTAGTAATTTAGGGTGATGCCCAAAGTTACTTGAAATATGCAAATAACAAGGGGGGTCCTGGGAGACTCTCTGCCAGACATGAGTCCTGGTTACAAAAGCCTTACCCAGAATCTTTAGCTCACTATCTTTCACAGAGGAGACGTATCCCACACATATCAATCTTTGGCCTGCCCTGGGGCAGTCCAGCACCAAAATGCTAGGCAATTCTCCTCTGAACAAGAATACCAACAGACACAACAGACACATGTTTGGGTCTGGTTGAACCTCATCAGTAGGGTGTAGCTGTGCCTCTCTAAGAATAGTGAGCAAGCGGTGCATGCCTGGATTCCCCTAGTAACTGAGGGTGATACCCAAAGTTACTTGAAATATGCAAATAACAAGAGGTTTCCTGGGAGACTCTCTGCCAGACATGAGTCCTGGTTACAAGAGACTTACCCAGAGTCTTTAGCTCACTATCTTTCACAGAGGAGAAATATCCTACACATATCAGTCTTTGTCCAGCCCTGGGGCTGTCCAGCACCAAAATGCTAGGCAATTCTCCTCCGAACAAGAATACCAACAGCAACCCCAGACACGTGTTTCCGTCTGATTGAACCTAATCAGTAGGGTGTAGCTGTGCCTCTCTAAGAATAGTGAGCAAGGGGTCCATGTCTGGATTCCGTTAGTAACTTAGGGTGATACCCAAAGTTACTTGAAATATGCAAATAACAAGGGGGGTCCTGGGAGACTCTCTGCCAGAAATGAGTCCTGGTTACAAGAGCCTTACCCTGAATCTTTAGCTCACTATCTTTCACAGAGGAGACATATCCTACCCATATCAGTCTCTGGCCTGCCCTGGGACAGTCCAACACCAAAATACTAGGCAAGTCTCCTCTGAACAAGAGCACCAACAGCAACCGCAGACACGTGTTTTGGTCTGGTTGAACCTCATCAGTAGGGTGTAGCTGTGCCTCTCTAAGAATAGTGAGCAAGGGGTCCATGCCTGGATTCCCCTAGTAACTTAGGGTGATACCCAAAGTTACTTGACATATGCAAATAACAAGAGGGGTCATGGGAGATTCTCAGCCAGACATGAGTCCTGGTTACAAGAGCCTTACCCAGAGTGTTTAGCTCACTATCTTTCACAAAGGAGAAATATCCTACACATATCAGTCTTTGTCCTGTCCTGGGTCAGTCCAGCACAAAAATGCTAGGCAATTCTCCTCTGAACAAGAGTGCCATCAGCAACCCCAGACACGTGTTTCGGTCTGGTTCAACCTCATCAGTAGGGTGTAGCTATGCCTCTCTAAGAATAGTGAGCAAGGGGTCCACGTCTGGATTCCCATAGTAACTTAGGGTGATGCCCAAAGTTACTTGAAATATGCAAATATCAAGAGGGGTTCTGGGAGATTCTCTGCCAGACATGAGTCCTGGTTACAAGAGCCTTACCCAGAGTCTTTAGCTCACTATCTTTCACAGAGCAGAAATATCCTACACATATCAGTCTTTGTCCTGACCTGGGGCAGTCCAGCACCAAAATGCTAGGCAATTCTCCTCTGAAAAAGAGTACCAACAGCAAACCCAGACACATATTTCGGTCTCGTTCAACCTCATCAGTAGGGTGTAGCTGTGCCTCCTTAAGAATAGAGAGCAAGGGGTCCACATCTGGATTCCCCTAGTAACTTAGGGTAATGCCCAAAGTTACTTGAAATATGCAAATAACAAGAGGGGTCCTGGCAGACTCTCTGCCAGACATGAGTCCTGGTTACAAGAGCCTTACCCACAATCTTTAGCTCACTATCTTTCACAGATGAGACATATCCTACACATATCAGTCTTTGGCCTGCCCTGGGACAGTGCAGCACCAAAATGCTAGGCAATACTCCTCCGAACAAGAATACCAACAGCAACCCCAGACACGTGTTTCGGTCTGGTTGAACCTCATCAGTAGGGTGTAGCTGTGCCTCTCTAAGAATAGTGAGCAAGCCACGTCTGGATCCCCTAGTAACTTAGGGTGATACCCAAAGTTACTTGAAATAGGTAAATAACAAGGGGGGTCCTGGGAGACTCTCTGCCAGACATGAGTCCTGGTTACATGAGCCTTATTCAGAATCTTTAGCTCACTATCTTTCACAGAGGAGACATATCAAACACATATCAGTCTTTGGCCTGCCCTGGGGCAGTCCAGCACCAAAATGCTAGGCAATTCTCCTCTGAAAAAGAGTACCAACAGCAACCCCAGACACATGTTTCGGTCTGGTTCAACCTCATCAGTAGGGTGTAGCTGTGCCTCTCTAAGAATAGTGAGCAAGGGGTCCACATCTGGATTCCCCTAGTAACTTAGGGTGATGCCCAAAGTTACTTGAAATATGCAAATAACAAGGGGGACCTGGGAGACTCTCTGCCAGACATGAGTCCTGGTTACAAGAGCCTTACCCAGAATCTTTAGCTCACTATCTTTCACAGAGGAGACATATCCTACACATATCAATCTTTGGCCTGCCCTGGGGCAGTCCAGCACCAAAATGCTAGGCAATTCTCCTCTGAACAAGAATACCAACAGCATCCGCAGACACTTGTTTGGGTCTGGTTGAACCTCATCAGTAGGGTGTAGCTGTGCCTCTCTAAGAATAGTGAGCAAGCGGTCCATGCCTGGATTCCCCTAGTAACTGAGGGTGATACCCAAAGTTACTTGAAATATGCAAATAACAAGAGGGGTCCTGGGAGACTCTCTGCCAGACATGAGTCCTGGTTACACGAGCCTTACCCAGAGTCTTTAGCTCACTATCTATCACAGATCAGAAATATCCTGCACATATCAGTCTTTGTCCTGACCTGGGGCAGTCCATCACCAAAATGCTAGGCAATTCTCCTCTGAACAAGAGTACCAACAGCAACCCCATACACGTGTCTCGGTCTGGTTGAACCTCCTCAGTAGGGTGTAGCTCTGCCTCTCTAAGAATAGTGAGGAAGGGGTCCACGTCTGTATTCCCCTAGTAACTTAGGGTGATACCCAAAGTTACTTGAAATATGCAAATAACAAGGGGGGTCCTGGGAGACTCTCTGCCAGAAATGAGTCCTGGTTACAAGAGCCTTACCCCAAATCTTTAGCTCACTATCTTTCACAGAGGAGACATATCCTACCCATATCAGTCTCTGGCCTGCCCTGGGACAGTCCAACACCAAAATACTAGGCAAGTCTCCTCTGAACAAGAGCACCAACAGCAACCGCAGACACGTGTTTTGGTCTGGTTGAACCTCATCAGTAGGGTGTAGCTGTGCCTCTCTAAGAATAGTGAGCAAGGGGTCTATGCCTGGATTCCCCTAGTAACTTAGGGTGATACCCAAAGTTACTTGACATATGCAAATAACAAGAGGGGTCATGGGAGATTCTCAGCCAGACATGAGTCCTGATTACAAGAGCCTTACCGAGAGTCTTTAGCTCACTATCTTTCACAAAGGAGAAATATCCTACACATATCAGTCTTTGTCCTGTCCTGGGTCAGTCCAGCACAAAAATGCTAGGCAATTCTCCTCTGAACAAGAGTGCCATCAGCAACCCCAGACACGTGTTTCGGTCTGGTTCAACCTCATCAGTAGGGTGTAGCTGTGCCTCTCTAAGAATAGTGAGCAAGGGGTCCACGTCTGGATTCCCATAGCAACTTAGGGTGATGCCCAAAGTTACTTGAAATATGCAAATATCAAGAGGGGTTCTGGGAGACTCTCTGCCAGACATGAGTCCTGGTTACAAGAGCCTTACCCAGAGTCTTTAGCTCACTATCTTTCACAGAGCCGAAATATCCTACACATATCAGTCTTTGTCCTGACCTGGGGCAGTCCAGCACCAAAATGCTAGGCAATTCTCCTCTGAAAAAGAGTACCAACAGCAACCCCAGACACATATTTCGGTCTCGTTCAACCTCATCAGTAGGGTGTAGCTGTGCCTCCTTAAGAATAGAGAGCAAGGGGTCCACATCTGGATTCCCCTAGTAACTTAGGGTAATGCCCAAAGTTACTTGAAATATGCAAATAACAAGAGGGGTTCTGGGAGACTCTCTGCCAGACATGAGTCCTGGTTACAAGAGCCTTACCCAGAGTATTTAGCTCACTATCTTTCACAGAGCAGAAATATCCTACACATATCAGTCTTTGTCCTGAGCTGGGGCAGTCCAGCACCAAAATGCTAGGCAATTCTCCTCTGAACAAGAGTACCAACAGCAACCCCAGACACGTGTTTCGGTCTGGTTGAACTTCATCAGTAGGGTGTAGCTGTGCCTCTATAAGAATAGTGAGCAAGGGGTCCACGTCTGGATTCCCCTAGTAATTTAGGGTGATACCCAAAATTACTTGAAATATGCAAATAACAAGAGGGGTCGAGGGAGACTCTCTGCCAGAAATGAGTCCTGGTTACAAGAGCCTTACCCCGAATCTTTAGCTCACTATCTTTCACAGAGGAGACATATCCTACACATATCAGTCTTTGGCCTGCCCTGGGGCAGTCCAACACCAAAATGCTAGGCAATTCTCCTCTGAACAAGAGTGCCATCAGCAACCCCAGACACATGCTTCGGTCTCGTTCAACCTCATCAGTAGGGTGTAGCTGTGCCTCTCTAAGAATAGTGAGCAAGGGGTCCACGTCTGGATTCCCATAGTAACTTAGGGTGATGCCCAAAGTTACTTGAAATATGCAAATATCAAGAGGGGTTCTGGGAGACTCTCTGCCAGACATGAGTCCTGGTTACAAGAGCCTTACCCAGAGTCTTTAGCTCACTATCTTTCACAGAGCAGAAATATCCTACACATATCAGTCTTTGTCCTGACCTGGGGCAGTCCAGCACCAAAATGCTAGGCAATTCTCCTCTGAACAAGAGTACCAACAGCAACCCCAGACACATGTTTCGGTCTGCTTCAACCTCATCAGTAGGGTGTAGCTGTGCCTCTCTAAGAATAGTGAGCAAGGGGTCCACGTCTGGATTTCCATAGTAACTTAGGGTGATGCCCAAAGTTACTTGAAATATGCAAATATCAAGAGGGGTTCTGGGAGACTCTCTGCCAGACATGAGTCCTGGTTACAAGAGCCTTACCCAGAGTCTTTAGCTCACTATCTTTCACAAAGGAGAAATATCCTACATATATCAGTCTTTGTCCTGTCCTGGGGCAGTCCAGCACAAAAATGCTAGGCAATTCTCCTCTGAACAAGAGTGCCATCAGCAATCCCAGACACGTGTTTCGGTCTGGTTCAACCTCATCAGTAGGGTGTAGCTGTGCCTCTCTAAGAATAGTGAGCAGGGGGTCCACGTCTGGATTCCCATAGTAACTTAGGGTGATGCCCAAAGTTACTTGAAATATGCAAATATCAAGAGGGGTTCTGGGAGACTCTCTGCCAGACATGAGTCCTGATTACAAGAGCATTACCCAGAGTCTTTAGCTCACTATCTTTCACAGAGCAGAAATATCCTACACATATCAGTCTTTGTCCTGACCTGGGGCAGTCAGCACCAAAATGCTAGGCAATTCTCCTCTGAACAAGAGTACCAACAGCAACCCCAGACACATGTTTCGGTCTGGTTCAACCTCATCAGTAGGGTGTAGCTCTGCCTCTCTAAGAATAGTGAGCAAGGGGTCCACGACTGGATTCCCCTAGTAACTTAGGGTGATACCCAAAGTTACTTGAAATATGCAAATAACAAGGGGGGTCCTGGGAGACACTCTGCCAGACATGAGTCCTGGTTACAAGAGCCTTACCCCGAATCTTTAGCTCACTATCTTTCACAGAGGAGACATACCCTACACATATCAGTCTTTGGCATGCCCTGGGGCAGTCCAGCACCAAAATGCTAGGCAATTCTCCTGTGAAAAAGAGTACCAACAGCAACCCCAGACACATGTTTCGGTCTCGTTCAACCTCATCAGTAGGGTGTAGCTGTGCCTCCCTAAGAATAGTGAGAAAGGGGTCCACGTCTGGATTCCCCTAGTAACTTAGGGTAATGCTGCCCAAAGTTACTTGAAATATGCAAATATCAAGAGGGGTTCTGGGAGACGCTCTGCCAGACATGAGTCCTGGTTACAAGAGCCTTACCCAGAGTCTTTAGCTCACTATCTTTCACAGAGCAGAAATATCCTACACATATCAGTCTTTGTCCTGACCTGGGGCAGTCCAGCACCAAAATGCTAGGCAATTCTCCTCTGAACAAGAGTACCAACAGTAACCCCAGACACATGTTTCGGTCTGCTTCAACCTCATCAGTAGGGTGTAGCTGTGCCTCTCTAAGAATAGTGAGCAAGGGGTCCACGTCTGGATTTCCATAGTAACTTAGGGTGATGCCCAAAGTTACTTGAAATATGCAAATATCAAGAGGGGTTCTGGGAGACTCTCTGCCAGACATGAGTCCTGGTTACAAGAGCCTTACCCAGAGTCTTTAGCTCACTATCTTTCACAAAGGAGAAATATCCTACATATATCAGTCTTTGTCCTGTCCTGGGGCAGTCCAGCACAAAAATGCTAGGCAATTCTCCTCTGAACAAGAGTGCCATCAGCAATCCCAGACACGTGTTTCGGTCTGGTTCAACCTCATCAGTAGGGTGTAGCTGTGCCTCTCTAAGAATAGTGAGCAGGGGGTCCACGTCTGGATTCCCATAGTAACTTAGGGTGATGTCCAAAGTTACTTGAAATATGCAAATATCAAGAGGGGTTCTGGGAGATTCTCTGCCAGACATGAGTCCTGATTACAAGAGCTTTTCCCAGAGTCTTTAGCTCACTATCTTTCACAGAGCAGAAATATCCTACACATATCAGTCTTTGTCCTGACCTGGGGCAGTCAGCACCAAAATGCTAGGCAATTCTCCTCTGAACAAGAGTACCAACAGCAACCCCCGACACATGTTTCGGTCTGGTTCAACCTCATCAGTAGGGTGTAGCTCTGCCTCTCTAAGAATAGTGAGCAAGGGGTCCACGACTGGATTCCCCTAGTAACTTAGGGTGATACCCAAAGTTACTTGAAATATGCAAATAACAAGGGGGGTCCTGGGAGACACTCTGCCAGACATGAGTCCTGGTTACAAGAGCCTTACCCAGAGTCTTTAGCTCACTATCTTTCACAAAGGAGAAATATCCTACATATATCAGTCTTTGTCCTGTCCTGGGGCAGTCCAGCACAAAAATGCTAGGCAATTCTCCTCTGAACAAGAGTGCCATCAGCAATCCCAGACACGTGTTTCGGTCTGGTTCAACCTCATCAGTAGGGTGTAGCTGTGCCTCTCTAAGAATAGTGAGCAGGAGGTCCACGTCTGGATTCCCATAGTAACTTAGGGTGATGTCCAAAGTTACTTGAAATATGCAAATATCAAGAGGGGTTCTGGGAGATTCTCTGCCAGACATGAGTCCTGGTTACAAGAGCCTTACCCAGAGTATTTAGCTCACTATCTTTCACAGAGCAGAAATATCCTACACATATCAGTCTTTGTCCTGAGCTGGGGCAGTCCAGCACCAAAATGCTAGGCAATTCTCCTCTGAACAAGAGTACCAACAGCAACCCCAGACACGTGTTTCGGTCTGGTTGAACTTCATCAGTAGGGTGTAGCTGTGCCTCTTTAAGAATAGTGAGCAAGGGGTCCACATCTCGATTCCCCTAGTAACTTAGGGTGATACCCAAAGTTACTTGAATTATGCAAATAACAAGAGGGGTCCTGGCAGACTCCCTGCCAGACATGAGTCCTGGTTACAAGAGCCTTACCCAGAATCTTTAGCTCACTATCCTTCACAGATGAGACATATCCTACACATATCAGTCTTTGGCCTGCCCTGGGGCAGTCCAGCACCAAAATGCTAGGCAATTCTCCTCTGAACAAGAGTACCAACAGCAACAGCAGACACGTGTTTGGGTCTGGTTGAACCTCATCAGTAGGGTGTAGCTGTGCCTCTCTAAGAATAATTTTACAAAGGTAGCGGGCGCCCCTCTCTCGCAAGAACAGACATGATAACCTGTTCAGTGGTTATTAACCACTTGAGAGTTCGCAGCCACTGCTTTTACCCACTGTGCCTTTCACAGATGGGAAATATCCATTTGCATATCAGTCTTTGTCCTGCCCAGGGGCAGTCCAGCACCGAAATACAATGGCAATTCCAATCTGAACGAGAGTACCACCAGCAACCCCATACACGTGTTTCACCCTTGTTGGGGATCATCAGTGAGGTGAAGCTGATGCCTCTCTAAGCACAGTGAGAAAGGGGTCCACGTCTGGATTCCCCTAGTAACTTAGGGTAATGCCCAAAGTTACTTGAAATATGCAAATATCAAGAGGGGTTCTGGGAGACGCTCTGCCAGACATGAGTCCTGGTTACAAGAGCCTTACCCAGAGTCTTTAGCTCACTATCTTTCACAGAGCAGAAATATCCTACACATATCAGTCTTTGTCCTGACCTGGGGCAGTCCAGCACCAAAATGCTAGGCAATTCTCCTCTGAACAAGAGTACCAACAGCAACCCCAGACACATGTTTCGGTCTGCTTCAACCTCATCAGTAGGGTGTAGCTGTGCCTCTCTAAGAATAGTGAGCAAGGGGTCCACGTCTGGATTTCCATAGTAACTTAGGGTGATGCCCAAAGTTACTTGAAATATGCAAATATCAAGAGGGGTTCTGGGAGACTCTCTGCCAGACATGAGTCCTGGTTACAAGAGCCTTACCCAGAGTCTTTAGCTCACTATCTTTCACAAAGGAGAAATATCCTACATATATCAGTCTTTGTCCTGTCCTGGGGCAGTCCAGCACAAAAATGCTAGGCAATTCTCCTCTGAACAAGAGTGCCATCAGCAATCCCAGACACGTGTTTCGGTCTGGTTCAACCTCATCAGTAGGGTGTAGCTGTGCCTCTCTAAGAATAGTGAGCAGGGGGTCCACGTCTGGATTCCCATAGTAACTTAGGGTGATGTCCAAAGTTACTTGAAATATGCAAATATCAAGAGGGGTTCTGGGAGACTCTCTGCCAGACATGAGTCCTGGTTACAAGAGCCTTACCCAGAGTCTTTAGCTCACTATCTTTCACAAAGGAGAAATATCCTACATATATCAGTCTTTGTCCTGTCCTGGGGCAGTCCAGCACAAAAATGCTAGGCAATTCTCCTCTGAACAAGAGTACCAACAACAACCCCAGACACGTGTTTCGGTCTGGTTGAACTTCATCAGTAGGGTGTAGCTGTGCCTCTTTAAGAATAGTGAGCAAGGGGTCCACATCTCGATTCCCCTAGTAACTTAGGGTGATACCCAAAGTTACTTGAATTATGCAAATAACAAGAGGGGTCCTGGCAGACTCTCTGCCAGACATGAGTCCTGGTTACACGAGCCTTACCCAGAGTCTTTATCTCACTATCTTTCACAGATCAGAACTATCCTACACATATCAGTCTTTGTCCTGTCCTGGGGCAGTCCAGCACAAAAATGCTAGGCAATTCTCCTCTGAACAAGAGTGCCATCAGCAATCCCAGACACGTGTTTCGGTCTGGTTCAACCTCATCAGTAGGGTGTAGCTGTGCCTCTCTAAGAATAGTGAGCAGGGGGTCCACGTCTGGATTCCCATAGTAACTTAGGGTGATGTCCAAAGTTACTTGAAATATGCAAATATCAAGAGGGGTTCTGGGAGACTCTCTGCCAGACATGAGTCCTGGTTACAAGAGCCTTACCCAGAATCTTTAGCTCACTATCCTTCACAGATGAGACATATCCTACACATATCAGTCTTTGGCCTGCCCTGGGGCAGTCCAGCACCAAAATGCTAGGAAATTCTCCTCTGAACAAGAGTACCAACAGCAACAGCAGACACGTGTTTGGGTCTGGTTGAACCTCATCAGTAGGGTGTAGCTGTGCCTCTCTAAGAATAGTGAGCAAGTGGTCCATGCCTGGATTCCCCTAGTAACTTAGGGTGATACCCAAAGTTACTTGAAATATGCAAATAACAAGAGGGGTCCTTGGAGACTCTCTGCCAGACATGAGTCCTGGTTACACGAGCCTTACCCAGAGTCTTTATCTCACTATCTTTCACAGATCAGAACTATCCTACACATATCAGTCTTTGTCCTGACCTGGGGCAGTCCATCACCAAAATGCTAGGCAATTCTCCTCTGAACAAGAGTACCAACAGCAACCCCAGACACGTGTTTCAGTCTGGTTGAACCTCCTCAGTAGGGTGTAGCTGTGCCTCTCTAAGAATAGTGAGCAAGTGGTCCATGCCTGGATTCCCCTAGTAACTTAGGGTGATACCCAAAGTTACTTGAAATATGCAAATAACAAGAGGGGTCCTGGGAGACTCTCTGCCAGACATGAGTCCAGGTTACACGAGCCTTACCCAGAGTCTTTAGCTCACTATCTTTCACAGAGGAGAAATATCCTAAACATATCACTCTTTGTCCAGACCAGGGGCAGTCCAAAACCAAAATGCTAGGCAATACTACTACGAACAAGAATACCAACAGCAACCCCAGACACGTGTTTCGGTCTGGTTGAACCTCATCAGTAGGGTGTAGCTGTGCCTCTCTAAGAATAGTGAGCAAGGGGTCCATGCCTGGAGTCCCCTAGTAACTTAGGGTGATACCCAAAGATACTTGAAATATGCAAATAACAAGGGGGGTCCTGGGAGACTCTCTGCCAGACATGAGTCCTGGTTACAAAAGCCTTACCAAGAGTCTTTAGCTCACTATCTTGCACAGAGGAGAAATATCCTACACATATCAGTCTTTGTCCTGCCCTGGGGAAGTCCAGCACCAAAATGCTATGCAATTCTCCTCTGAACAAGAGTGCCATCAGCAACCCCAGACACGTGTTTTGGTCTGGTTGAACCTCATCAGTAGGGTGTAGCTGTGCCTCTCTAAGAATAGTGAACAAGGGGTCCATGTCTGGATCCCCCTAGTAATTTAGGGTGATAATCAAAGTTACTTGAAATATGCAAACAACAAGGGGGGTCCTGGGAGACTCTCTGCCAGACATGAATCCTGGTTACAAGAGCCTTACCCAGAGTCTTTAGCTCACTATCCTTGACAGAGGAAAAATATCCTACACATATCAGCCTTTGTCCTGCCCTGGGGCAGTCCAGCACCAAAATTCTAGGCAATTCTGCTCCGAACAAGAATACCAACAGCAACCCCAGACACGTGTTTCGGTCTGGTCAAACCTCATCAGTATGGTGTAGCTTTGCCTCTCTAAGAATAGTGAGCAAGGGGTCCATGTCTGGATCCCCCTAGTAATTTATGGTGATACCCAAATTTACTTGAATTATGCAAATAACAAGAGGGGTCCTGGCAGACTCCCTGCCAGACATGAGTCCTGGTTACAAGAGCCTTACCCAGAATCTTTAGCTCACTATCCTTCACAGATGAGACATATCCTACACATATCAGTCTTTGGCCTGCCCTGGGGCAGTCCAGCACCAAAATGCTAGGCAATTCTCCTCTGAACAAGAGTACCAACAGCAACAGCAGACACGTGTTTGGGTCTGGTTGAACCTCATCAGTAGGGTGTAGCTGTGCCTCTCTAAGAATAGTGAGCAAGTGGTCCATGTCTGGATTCCCTATGTAACTTAGGGTGATACCCAAAGTTACTTGAAATATGCAAATAACAAGAGGGGTCCTTGGAGACTCTCTGCCAGACATGAGTCCTGGTTACACGAGCCTTACCCAGAGTCTTTAGCTCACTATCTTTCACAGATCAGAACTATCCTACACATATCAGTCTTTGTCCTGACCTGGGCAGTCCATCACCAAAATGCTAGGCAATTCTCCTCTGAACAAGAGTACCAACAGCAACCCCAGACACGTGTTTCAGTCTGGTTGAACCTCCTCAGTAGGGTGTAGCTGTGCCTCTCTAAGAATAGTGAGCAGGGGGTCCACGTCTGGATTCCCATAGTAACTTAGGGTGATGCCCAAAGTTACTTGAAATATGCAAATATCAAGAGGGGTTCTGGGAGACTCTCTGCCAGACATGAGTCCTGATTACAAGAGCATTACCCAGAGTCTTTAGCTCACTATCTTTCACAGAGCAGAAATATCCTACACATATCAGTCTTTGTCCTGACCTGGGGCAGTCCAGCACCAAAATGCTAGGCAATTCTCCTCTGAACAAGAGTACCAACAGCAACCCCAGACACATGTTTCGGTCTGGTTCAACCTCATCAGTAGGGTGTAGCTCTGCCTCTCTAAGAATAGTGAGCAAGGGGTCCACGACTGGATTCCCCTAGTAACTTAGGGTGAAACCCAAAGTTACTTGAAAAATGCAAATAACAAGGGGGGTCCTGGGAGACACTCTGCCAGACATGAGTCCTGGGTACAAGAGCCTTACCCCGAATCTTTAGCTCACTATCTTTCACAGAGGAGACATACCCTACACATATCAGTCTTTGGCATGCCCTGGGGCAGTCCAGCACCAAAATGCTAGGCAATTCTCCTCTGAAAAAGAGTACCAACAGCAACCCCAGACACATGTTTCGGTCTCGTTCAACCTCATCAGTAGGGTGTAGCTGTGCCTCCCTAAGAATAGTGAGAAAGGGGTCCACGTCTGGATTCCCCTAGTAACTTAGGGTAATGCCCAAAGTTACTTGAAATATGCAAATAACAAGAGGGGTTCTGGGAGACTCTCTGCCAGACATGAGTCCTGGTTACAAGAGCCTTACCCAGAGTATTTAGCTCACTATCTTTCACAGAGAAGAAATATCCTACACATATCAGTCTTTGTCCTGAGCTGGGGCAGTCCAGCACCAAAATGCTAGGCAATTCTCCTCTGAACAAGAGTACCAACAACAACCACAGACACGTGTTTCGGTCTGGTTGAACTTCATCAGTAGGGTGTAGCTGTGCCTCTTTAAGAATAGTGAGCAAGGGGTCCACATCTCGATTCCCCTAGTAACTTAGGGTGATACCCAAAGTTACTTGAATTATGCAAATAACAAGAGGGGTCCTGGCAGACTCCCTGCCAGACATGAGTCCTGGTTACAAGAGCCTTACCCAGAATCTTTAGCTCACTATCCTTCACAGATGAGACATATCCTACACATATCAGTCTTTGGCCTGCCCTGGGGCAGTCCAGCACCAAAATGCTAGGAAATTCTTCTCTGAACAAGAGTACCAACAGCAACAGCAGACACGTGTTTGGGTCTGGTTGAACCTCATCAGTAGGGTGTAGCTGTGCCTCTCTAAGAATAGTGAGCAAGTGGTCCATGCCTGGATTCCCCTAGTAACTTAGGGTGATACCCAAAGTTACTTGAAATATGCAAATAACAAGAGGGGTCCTTGGAGACTCTCTGCCAGACATGAGTCCTGGTTACACGAGCCTTACCCAGAGTCTTTATCTCACTATCTTTCACAGATCAGAACTATCCTACACATATCAGTCTTTGTCCTGACCTGGGGCAGTCCATCACCAAAATGCTAGGCAATTCTCCTCTGAACAAGAGTACCAACAGCAACCCCAGACACGTGTTTCAGTCTGGTTGAACCTCCTCAGTAGGGTGTAGCTGTGCCTCTCTAAGAATAGTGAGCAAGTGGTCCATGCCTGGATTCCCCTAGTAACTTAGGGTGATACCCAAAGTTACTTGAAATATGCAAATAACAAGAGGGGTCCTGGGAGACTCTCTGCCAGACATGAGTCCAGGTTACACGAGCCTTACCCAGAGTCTTTAGCTCACTATCTTTCACAGAGGAGAAATATCCTAAACATATCACTCTTTGTCCAGACCAGGGGCAGTCCAAAACCAAAATGCTAGGCAATACTACTACGAACAAGAATACCAACAGCAACCCCAGACACGTGTTTCGGTCTGGTTGAACCTCATCAGTAGGGTGTAGCTGTGCCTCTCTAAGAATAGTGAGCAAGGGGTCCATGCCTGGAGTCCCCTAGTAACTTAGGGTGATACCCAAAGATACTTGAAATATGCAAATAACAAGGGGGGTCCTGGGAGACTCTCTGCCAGACATGAGTCCTGGTTACAAAAGCCTTACCAAGAGTCTTTAGCTCACTATCTTGCACAGAGGAGAAATATCCTACACATATCAGTCTTTGTCCTGCCCTGGGGAAGTCCAGCACCAAAATGCTATGCAATTCTCCTCTGAACAAGAGTGCCATCAGCAACCCCAGACACGTGTTTTGGTCTGGTTGAACCTCATCAGTAGGGTGTAGCTGTGCCTCTCTAAGAATAGTGAACAAGGGGTCCACGTATGTATTCCCCTAGTAACTTAGGGTGATACCCAAAGTTACTTGAAATATGCAAATAACAAGGGGGGTCTTTTGGAAGACTCTCTGCCAGACATGAGTCCTGGTTACAAGAGCCTTATCCAGAGTCTTTAGCTCACTATCTTGCACAGAGGAGAAATATCCTACACATATAAGTCTTTGTCCTGCCCTGCCCTGGGGCAGTCCAGCACCAAAATGCTAGAATTCTCCTCTGAACAAGAGTAGCAACAGCACCGCAGACACGTGTTTTGGTCTGGTTCTGGTTAAACCTCATCAGTAGGGAGTAGCTGTGCCTCTCTAAGAATAGTGAGCAAGGGGTCCACGTCTGGATTCCGTTAATAAGTTAGGGTGATAAGTTACTTGAAATATGCAAATAGCACGGGGGGGGTCCTGGGAGACTCTCTGCCAAACATGAGTCCTGGTTACAAGAGCCTTACCCAGAGTCTTTAGCTCACTATCTTTCACAGAGGAGAAATATCCTACTCTTATCAGTCTATGGCCTGCCCTGGGGCAGTCCAGCACCAAAATGCTAGGCAATTCTCCTCTGAACAAGAGTACCAACAGCAACCGCAGACACGTGTGTTGGTCTGGTTGAACCTCATCAGTAGGGTGTAGCTGTGCCTCTCTAAGAATAGTGAGCAAGGGGTCCACGTATGTATTCCCCTAGTAACTTAGGGTGATACCCAAAGTTACTTGAAATATGAAAATAACAAGGGGGGTCTTTTGGAAGACTGTCTGCCAGACATGAGTCCTGGTTACAAGAGCTTTACACAGAGTCTTTAGCTCACTATTTTTCACAGAGGAGAAATATCCTACACATATCAGTCTCTGTCCTGCCCTGGGGCAGTCCAGCACCAAAATTCTAGGCAATTCTCCTCTGAACAATAGTACCAACACCAACCCCAGACACGTGTTTCGGTCTGGTTGAACCTCATCAGTACGGTGTAGCTGTGCCTCTCTAAGAATAGTGAGCATTTGGTCCACGTCTGGATTCCCTAGTAATTTAGGGTGATACCCAAAGTTACTTGAAATATGCAAATAACAAGGGGGGTCCTGGGAGACTCTCTGCCAGCCATGAGTCCTGGTTACAAGAGCCTTACCCAGAATATTTAGCTCACTAAATTTCACAGAGGAGAAATATCCTACACATATCAGTCTTGGCCCTGCCCTGTGGCAGTCCAGCACCAGTATGCTAGGCAATTCTCCCCTGACCAAGAGTACCAACAGCAACCGCAGACACGTGTTTTGGTCTGGTTGAACCTCATCAGTAGGGTGTAGCTGTGCCTCAATAAGAATAGTGAGCAAGGGGTCCGTGTCTGGATTCACCTGGTAACTTAGGGTGATACCCAAAGTTACTTGAAATATGCATATAACAAGGGCGGTCCTGGGAGACTCTCTGCCAGACATGAGTCCTGGTTACAAGAGCCTTACCCAGAGTCTTAGCTCACTATCGTTCACAGAGGAGAAATATCCTACACATATCAGTCTTTGTCCTGCCCTGGGGCAGTCCAGCACCAAACTGCTAGGCAATTCTCCCCTGACCAAGAGTACCAACAGCAACCGCAGACACGTGTTTTGGTCTGGTTGAAACTCATCAGTAGGGTGTAGCTGTGCCTCTCTAAGAATAGTGAGCAAGTGGTCCATGCCTGGATTCCCCTAGTAACTTAGGGTGATACCCAAAGTTACTTGAAATATGCAAATAACAAGAGGGGTCCTGGGAGACTCTCTGCCAGACATGAGTCCAGGTTACACGAGCCTTACCCAGAGTCTTTAGCTCACTATCTTTCACAGAGGAGAAATATCCTAAACATATCACTCTTTGTCCAGACCAGGGGCAGTCCAAAACCAAAATGCTAGGCAATACTACTACGAACAAGAATACCAACAGCAACGCCAGACACGTGTTTCGGTCTGGTTGAACCTCATCAGTAGGGTGTAGCTGTGCCTCTCTAAGAATAGTGAGCAAGGGGTCCATGCCTGGAGTCCCCTAGTAACTTAGGGTGATACCCAAAGATACTTGAAATATGCAAATAACAAGGGGGGTCCTGGGAGACTCTCTGCCAGACATGAGTCCTGGTTACAAAAGCCTTACCAAGAGTCTTTAGCTCACTATCTTGCACAGAGGAGAAATATCCTACACATATCAGTCTTTGTCCTGCCCTGGGGAAGTCCAGCACCAAAATGCTATGCAATTCTCCTCTGAACAAGAGTGCCATCAGCAACCCCAGACACGTGTTTTGGTCTGGTTGAACCTCATCAGTAGGGTGTAGCTGTGCCTCTCTAAGAATAGTGAACAAGGGGTCCACGTCTGGATCCCCCTAGTAATTTAGGGTGATAATCAAAGTTACTTGAAATATGCAAATAACAAGGGGGGTCCTGGGAGACTCTCTGCCAGACATGAGTCCTGGTTACAAGAGCCTTACCCAGAGTCTTTAGCTCACTATCTTTGACAGAGGAAAAATATCCTACACATATCAGCCTTTGTCATGCCCTGGGGCAGTCCAGCACCAAAATTCTAGGCAATTCTGCTCCGAACAAGAATACCAACAGCAACCCCAGACACGTGTTTCGGTCTGGTCGAACCTCATCAGTATGGTGTAGCTTTGCCTCTCTAAGAATAGTGAGCAAGGGGTCCATGTCTGGATCCCCCTAGTAATTTATGGTGATACCCAAATTTACTTGAATTATGCAAATAACAAGGCGGGTCCTGGGAGTCTCTCTGCAGGACATGAGTCCTGGTTACAAGAGCCTTACCCAGAGTCTTTAGCTCACTATCTTTCACAAAGGAGAAATATCCTACACATATCAGTCTTTGTCCTGCCCTGGGGCAGTCCAGCACCAAAATGCTAGGCAATTCTCATCTGAACAAGAATACCAACAGCAACCCCAGAAACGTGTTTTGGTCTGGTTGAACCTCATCAGTAGGGTGTAGCTGTGCCTCTATAAGAATAGTGAGCAAAGGGTCCACATCTGGATTCCCCTAGTAACTTAGGGGAATACCCAAAGTTAATTGAAATATGCAAATAACAAGGGGGGTCCTGGGAGACTCACTGCCAAACATGAGTCCTGGTTACAAGAGCCTTACCCAGAGTCTTTAGCTCACTATCTTTCACAGAGGAGAAATATCCTACACATATCAGTCTTTGTCCTGCCCTGGGGCAGTCCATTACCAAATTTCTATGCAATTCTCCTCTGAACAAGAGTACCAACAGCAACCCCAGACACGTGGTTCGGTCTGGTTGAACCTCAGCAGTAGGGTGTAGCTGTGCCTCTCTAAGAATAGTGTTCAAGGGGTCCACTTATGGATTCCCCTAGTAATTTATGGTGATACCCAAAGTTACTTGAAATATGCAAATAACAAGACGCGTCCTGGGAGACTATATGTCAGATATGAGTCCTTTTTACAAGAGCCTTACCCAGAGTCTTTAGCTCACTATCTTTCACAGAGGAGAAATATCCTACACATATCAATCTTTGTCTTGCCCTTGAGCAGTCCAGCACCAAAATGCTAGGAAATTCTCCTCTGAACAAGAGTACCAACAGCAACCGCAGACATGTGTTTCGGTCTGGTTGAACCTCATCAGTAGAGTGTAGCTTTGCCTCTCTAAGAATAGTGAGCAAGGGGTCCATGTCTGGATTACCCTAGTAACTTAGGTTATTACCCAAAGTTTCTTGAAATATGCAAATAACAAGGGGGGTCCTGGGAAACTCTCTGCCAGACATGAGAACCTGAGTACAACAGCCTTACCCAGAGTGTTTAGCTCACTATCTTTCACAAAGGAGAACTATCCTACACATATCAGTCTTTGCCCTGCCCTGGGGCAGTCCAGCACCAAAATGCTAGGCAATTCTCCTCTGAACAAGACTACCAACAGCATCCCCAGACACTTGTTTCGGTCTGGTTGAACCTCATCAGTAGGGTGTAGCTGTGCCTCACTAAGAATAGTGAGCAAGGGGTCCACATCTGGATTCCCCCAGTAACGTAGGGTGATACACAAAGTTACTTGAAATATGCAAATAACAAGGGCGGTCCTTGGAGACTCTCTGCCAGACATGAGTCCTGGTTACAAGAGCCTTACACAAAGTCTTTAGCTCACTATCTTTCACAGAGGAGAAATATTATACACATATCAGTCTTTGTCCTGCCCTGGGGCAGTCCAGCACCAAAATGCTAGGCAATTCTCTTCCGAACAAGAATACCAACAGCAACCCCAGACACGTGTTTCGGTCTGGTTGAACCTCATCAGTAGGGTGTAGCTGTGCCTCTCTAAGTATAGTGAGCAAGGGGTCCATGTCTGGATTCCCCTAGTAATTTAGGGTGATACCCAAAGTTACTTGAAATATGCAAATAACAAGGGGGGTCCTGGGAGTCTCTCTTCCAGACATGAGTCCTGGTTACAAGAGCCTTACCCAGAATCTTTAGCTCACTATCTTTCACAGAGGAGACATATCCTACACATATCAGTCTTTTTCCTGCCCTGGGGCAGTCCAGCACCAAAATGCTAGGCAATTCTCCTCTGAACAAGAGTACCAACAGCAACCGCAGACACGAGTGTTGGTCTGGTTGAACCTCATCAGTAGGGTGTAGCTGTGCCTCTCTAAGAATAGTGAGCAAGGGGTCCACGTATGTATTCCCCTAGTAACTTAGGGTGATACCCAAAGTTACTTGAAATATGCAAATAACAAGGGGGGTCTTTTGGAAGACTCTCTGCCAGACATGAGTCCTGGTTACAAGAGCCTTATCCAGAGTCTTTAGCTCACTATCTTGCACAGAGGAGAAATATCCTACACATATAAGTCTTTGTCCTGCCCTGCCCTGGGGCAGTCCAGCACCAAAATGCTAGAATTCTCCTCTGAACAAGAGTAGCAACAGCACCGCAGACACGTGTTTTGGTCTGGTTCTGGTTAAACCTCATCAGTAGGGAGTAGCTGTGCCTCTCTAAGAATAGTGAGCAAGGGGTCCACGTCTGGATTCCGTTAATAAGTTAGGGTGATAAGTTACTTGAAATATGCAAATAGCACGGGGGGGGTCCTGGGAGACTCTCTGCCAAACATGAGTCCTGGTTACAAGAGCCTTACCCAGAGTCTTTAGCTCACTATCTTTCACAGAGGAGAAATATCCTACTCTTATCAGTCTATGGCCTGCCCTGGGGCAGTCCAGCACCAAAATGCTAGGCAATTCTCCTCTGAACAAGAGTACCAACAGCAACCGCAGACACGTGTGTTGGTCTGGTTGAACCTCATCAGTAGGGTGTAGCTGTGCCTCTCTAAGAATAGTGAGCAAGGGGTCCACATATGTATTCCCCTAGTAACTTAGGGTGATACCCAAAGTTACTTGAAATATGAAAATAACAAGGGGGGTCTTTTGGAAGACTGTCTGCCAGACATGAGTCCTGGTTACAAGAGCTTTACACAGAGTCTTTAGCTCACTATTTTTCACAGAGGAGAAATATCCTACACATATCAGTCTCTGTCCTGCCCTGGGGCAGTCCAGCACCAAAATTCTAGGCAATTCTCCTCTGAACAATAGTACCAACACCAACCCCAGACACGTGTTTCGGTCTGGTTGAACCTCATCAGTACGGTGTAGCTGTGCCTCTCTAAGAATAGTGAGCATTTGGTCCACGTCTGGATTCCCTAGTAATTTAGGGTGATACCCAAAGTTACTTGAAATATGCAAATAACAAGGGGGGTCCTGGGAGACTCTCTGCCAGCCATGAGTCCTGGTTACAAGAGCCTTACCCAGAATATTTAGCTCACTAAATTTCACAGAGGAGAAATATCCTACACATATCAGTCTTGGCCCTGCCCTGTGGCAGTCCAGCACCAGTATGCTAGGCAATTCTCCCCTGACCAAGAGTACCAACAGCAACCGCAGACACGTGTTTTGGTCTGGTTGAACCTCATCAGTAGGGTGTAGCTGTGCCTCAATAAGAATAGTGAGCAAGGGGTCCGTGTCTGGATTCACCTGGTAACTTAGGGTGATACCCAAAGTTACTTGAAATATGCATATAACAAGGGCGGTCCTGGGAGACTCTCTGCCAGACATGAGTCCTGGTTACAAGAGCCTTACCCAGAGTCTTAGCTCACTATCGTTCACAGAGGAGAAATATCCTACACATATCAGTCTTTGTCCTGCCCTGGGGCAGTCCAGCACCAAACTGCTAGGCAATTCTCCCCTGACCAAGAGTACCAACAGCAACCGCAGACACGTGTTTTGGTCTGGTTGAAACTCATCAGTAGGGTGTAGCTGTGCCTCTCTAAGAATAGTGAGCAAGTGGTCCATGCCTGGATTCCCCTAGTAACTTAGGGTGATACCCAAAGTTACTTGAAATATGCAAATAACAAGAGGGGTCCTGGGAGACTCTCTGCCAGACATGAGTCCAGGTTACACGAGCCTTACCCAGAGTCTTTAGCTCACTATCTTTCACAGAGGAGAAATATCCTAAACATATCACTCTTTGTCCAGACCAGGGGCAGTCCAAAACCAAAATGCTAGGCAATACTACTACGAACAAGAATACCAACAGCAACGCCAGACACGTGTTTCGGTCTGGTTGAACCTCATCAGTAGGGTGTAGCTGTGCCTCTCTAAGAATAGTGAGCAAGGGGTCCATGCCTGGAGTCCCCTAGTAACTTAGGGTGATACCCAAAGATACTTGAAATATGCAAATAACAAGGGGGGTCCTGGGAGACTCTCTGCCAGACATGAGTCCTGGTTACAAAAGCCTTACCAAGAGTCTTTAGCTCACTATCTTGCACAGAGGAGAAATATCCTACACATATCAGTCTTTGTCCTGCCCTGGGGAAGTCCAGCACCAAAATGCTATGCAATTCTCCTCTGAACAAGAGTGCCATCAGCAACCCCAGACACGTGTTTTGGTCTGGTTGAACCTCATCAGTAGGGTGTAGCTGTGCCTCTCTAAGAATAGTGAACAAGGGGTCCACGTCTGGATCCCCCTAGTAATTTAGGGTGATAATCAAAGTTACTTGAAATATGCAAATAACAAGGGGGGTCCTGGGAGACTCTCTGCCAGACATGAGTCCTGGTTACAAGAGCCTTACCCAGAGTCTTTAGCTCACTATCTTTGACAGAGGAAAAATATCCTACACATATCAGCCTTTGTCCTGCCCTGGGGCAGTCCAGCACCAAAATTCTAGGCAATTCTGCTCCGAACAAGAATACCAACAGCAACCCCAGACACGTGTTTCGGTCTGGTCGAACCTCATCAGTATGGTGTAGCTTTGCCTCTCTAAGAATAGTGAGCAAGGGGTCCATGTCTGGATCCCCCTAGTAATTTATGGTGATACCCAAATTTACTTGAATTATGCAAATAACAAGGCGGGTCCTGGGAGTCTCTCTGCAGGACATGAGTCCTGGTTACAAGAGCCTTACCCAGAGTCTTTAGCTCACTATCTTTCACAAAGGAGAAATATCCTACACATATCAGTCTTTGTCCTGCCCTGGGGCAGTCCAGCACCAAAATGCTAGGCAATTCTCATCTGAACAAGAATACCAACAGCAACCCCAGACACGTGTTTTGGTCTGGTTGAACCTCATCAGTAGGGTGTAGCTGTGCCTCTATAAGAATAGTGAGCAAAGGGTCCACATCTGGATTCCCCTAGTAACTTAGGGGAATACCCAAAGTTAATTGAAATATGCAAATAACAAGGGGGGTCCTGGGAGACTCACTGCCAAACATGAGTCCTGGTTACAAGAGCCTTACCCAGAGTCTTTAGCTCACTATCTTTCACAGAGGAGAAATATCCTACACATATCAGTCTTTGTCCTGCCCTGGGGCAGTCCATTACCAAATTTCTATGCAATTCTCCTCTGAACAAGAGTACCAACAGCAACCCCAGACACGTGGTTCGGTCTGGTTGAACCTCAGCAGTAGGGTGTAGCTGTGCCTCTCTAAGAATAGTGTTCAAGGGGTCCACTTATGGATTCCCCTAGTAATTTATGGTGATACCCAAAGTTACTTGAAATATGCAAATAACAAGACGCGTCCTGGGAGACTATATGTCAGATATGAGTCCTTTTTACAAGAGCCTTACCCAGAGTCTTTAGCTCACTATCTTTCACAGAGGAGAAATATCCTACACATATCAATCTTTGTCTTGCCCTTGAGCAGTCCAGCACCAAAATGCTAGGAAATTCTCCTCTGAACAAGAGTACCAACAGCAACCGCAGACATGTGTTTCGGTCTGGTTGAACCTCATCAGTAGAGTGTAGCTTTGCCTCTCTAAGAATAGTGAGCAAGGGGTCCATGTCTGGATTACCCTAGTAACTTAGGTTATTACCCAAAGTTACTTGAAATATGCAAATAACAAGGGGGGTCCTGGGAAACTCTCTGCCAGACATGAGAACCTGAGTACAACAGCCTTACCCAGAGTGTTTAGCTCACTATCTTTCACAAAGGAGAACTATCCTACACATATCAGTCTTTGCCCTGCCCTGGGGCAGTCCAGCACCAAAATGCTAGGCAATTCTCCTCTGAACAAGACTACCAACAGCATCCCCAGACACTTGTTTCGGTCTGGTTGAACCTCATCAGTAGGGTGTAGCTGTGCCTCACTAAGAATAGTGAGCAAGGGGTCCACATCTGGATTCCCCCAGTAACGTAGGGTGATACACAAAGTTACTTGAAATATGCAAATAACAAGGGCGGTCCTTGGAGACTCTCTGCCAGACATGAGTCCTGGTTACAAGAGCCTTACACAAAGTCTTTAGCTCACTATCTTTCACAGAGGAGAAATATTATACACATATCAGTCTTTGTCCTGCCCTGGGGCAGTCCATCACCAAAATGCTAGGCAATTCTCTTCCGAACAAGAATACCAACAGCAACCCCAGACACGTGTTTCGGTCTGGTTGAACCTCATCAGTAGGGTGTAGCTGTGCCTCTCTAAGTATAGTGAGCAAGGGGTCCACGTCTGGATTCCCCTAGTAATTTAGGGTGATACCCAAAGTTACTTGAAATATGCAAATAACAAGGGGGGTCCTGGGAGTCTCTCTTCCAGACATGAGTCCTGGTTACAAGAGCCTTACCCAGAATCTTTAGCTCACTATCTTTCACAGAGGAGACATATCCTACACATATCAGTCTTTTTCCTGCCCTGGGGCAGTCCAGCACCAAAATGCTAGGCAATTCTCCTCTGAACAAGAGTACCAACAGCAACCGCAGACACGTGTGTTGGTCTGGTTGAACCTCATCAGTAGGGTGTAGCTGTGCCTCTCTAAGAATAGTGAGCAAGGGGTCCACGTATGTATTCCCCTAGTAACTTAGGGTGATACCCAAAGTTACTTGAAATATGCAAATAACAAGGGGGGTCTTTTGGAAGACTCTCTGCCAGACATGAGTCCTGGTTACAAGAGCCTTATCCAGAGTCTTTAGCTCACTATCTTGCACAGAGGAGAAATATCCTACACATATAAGTCTTTGTCCTGCCCTGCCCTGGGGCAGTCCAGCACCAAAATGCTAGCATTCTCCTCTGAACAAGAGTAGCAACAGCACCGCAGACACGTGTTTTGGTCTGGTTCTGGTTAAACCTCATCAGTAGGGAGTAGCTGTGCCTCTCTAAGAATAGTGAGCAAGGGGTCCACGTCTGGATTCCGTTAATAAGTTAGGGTGATAAGTTACTTGAAATATGCAAATAGCACGGGGGGGGTCCTGGGAGACTCTCTGCCAAACATGAGTCCTGGTTACAAGAGCCTTACCCAGAGTCTTTAGCTCACTATCTTTCACAGAGGAGAAATATCCTACTCTTATCAGTCTATGGCCTGCCCTGGGGCAGTCCAGCACCAAAATGCTAGGCAATTCTCCTCTGAACAAGAGTACCAACAGCAACCGCAGACACGTGTGTTGGTCTGGTTGAACCTCATCAGTAGGGTGTAGCTGTGCCTCTCTAAGAATAGTGAGCAAGGGGTCCACGTATGTATTCCCCTAGTAACTTAGGGTGATACCCAAAGTTACTTGAAATATGAAAATAACAAGGGGGGTCTTTTGGAAGACTCTCTGCCAGACATGAGTCCTGGTTACAAGAGCTTTACACAGAGTCTTTAGCTCACTATTTTTCACAGAGGAGAAATATCCTACACATATCAGTCTCTGTCCTGCCCTGGGGCAGTCCAGCACCAAAATTCTAGGCAATTCTCCTCTGAACAATAGTACCAACACCAACCCCAGACACGTGTTTCAGTCTGGTTGAACCTCATCAGTACGGTGTAGCTGTGCCTCTCTAAGAATAGTGATCATTTGGTCCACGTCTGGATTCCCTAGTAATTTAGGGTGATACCCAAAGTTACTTGAAATATGCAAATAACAAGGGGGGTCCTGGGAGACTCTCTGCCAGCCATGAGTCCTGGTTACAAGAGCCTTACCCAGAATATTTAGCTCACTAAATTTCACAGAGGAGAAATATCCTACACATATCAGTCTTGGCCCTGCCCTGTGGCAGTCCAGCACCAGTATGCTAGGCAATTCTCCCCTGACCAAGAGTACCAACAGCAACCGCAGACACGTGTTTTGGTCTGGTTGAACCTCATCAGTAGGGTGTAGCTGTGCCTCAATAAGAATAGTGAGCAAGGGGTCCGTGTCTGGATTCACCTGGTAACTTAGGGTGATACCCAAAGTTACTTGAAATATGCATATAACAAGGGCGGTCCTGGGAGACTCTCTGCCAGACATGAGTCCTGGTTACAAGAGCCTTACCCAGAGTCTTAGCTCACTATCGTTCACAGAGGAGAAATATCCTACACATATCAGTCTTTGTCCTGCCCTGGGGCAGTCCAGCACCAAACTGCTAGGCAATTCTCCCCTGACCAAGAGTACCAACAGCAACCGCAGACACGTGTTTTGGTCTGGTTGAAACTCATCAGTAGGGTGCAGCTGTGCCTCTCCACGAATAGTGTTCAAGGGGTCCACACCTGGATTCCCCTAGTAAGTTATGGTGATACCCAACGTTACTTGAAATATGCAAATAGCACGGGGGGCGTCCTGGGAGACTCTCTGCCACACATGAGTCCTGGTTACAAGAGCCTTACCCAGAGTCTTTAGCTCACTATCTTTCACAAAGGAGAAATATCCTACACATATCTGTCTTTGCCCTGCCCTGGGGCAGTCCAGCACCAAAATGCTAGGCAATTCTCCTCTGAACAAGACTACCAATAGCAACCCCAGACACGTGTATCGGTCTGGTTGAACCTCATCAGTAGGGTGTAGCTGTGCCTCTCTAAGAATAGTGAGCAAGGGGTCCACGTCTGGATTCCCCTAGTAATTTAGGGTGATACCCAAAGTTACTTGAAATCTGCAAATAACAAGGGGGGTCCTGGGAGTCTCTCTGCCAGACATGAGTCCTGGTTACAAGAGCCTTACCCAGAATCTTTAGCTCACTATCTTTCACAGAGGAGACATATCCTACACATATCAGTCTTTTGCCTGCCCTGGGGCAGCCCAGCCCCAAAATGCTAGTCAATTCTCCTCTGAACAAGAGTACCAACAGCAACCGCAGACACGTGTTTTGGTCTGGTTGAACCTCATCAGTAGGGTGTAGCTGTGCCTCTCTAAGAATAGTGAGCAAGGGGCCCATGCCTGGATTCCCCTAGTAACTTAGGGTGATACCCAAAGTTACTTAAAATATGCAAATAACAATGGGGGGTCCTGGGAGACTCTCTGCCAGTCATGAGTCCTGGTTACAAGAGCCTTATCCAGAGTCTTTAGCTCACTATCTTGCACAGAGGAGAAATATCCTACACATATAAGTCTTTGTCCTGCCCTGGGGCAGTCCAGCACCAAAATGCTAGGCAATTCTCCTCTGAACAAGAGTACCAACAGCAACCGCAGACACGTGTTTCGGTCTGGTTCTGGTTAAACCTCATCAGTAGGGAATAGCTGTGCCTCTCTTAGAATAGTGAGCAAGGGTCCACGTCTGGATTCCCCTAATAACTTATGGTAATACCCAAAGTTACTTGAAAATATGCAAATAGCCCGGGGGGGGGGGTCCTGGGAGACTCTCTGCCAGTCATGAGTCCTGGTTACAAGAGCCTTATCCAGAGTCTTTAGCTCACTATCTTGCACAGAGGAGAAATATCCTACACATATAAGTCTTTGTCCTGCCCTGGGGCAGTCCAGCACCAAAATGCTAGGCAATTCTCATCTGAACAAGAATACCACCAGCAACCACAGACACGTGTGTTGGTCTGGTTGAACCTCATCAGTAGGGTGTAGCTGTGCATCTCTAAGAATAGTGAGCGAGGGGTCCACGTATGTATTCCCCTAGTAACTTAGGGTGATACCCAAAGTTACTTGGAATATGCAAATAACAAGGGGGGTCTTTTGGAAGACTCTCTGCCAGAGAAGAGTCCTGGTTACAAGAGCTTTACACACAGTCTTTAGCTCACTATTTTTCACAGAGGAGAAATATCCTACACATATCAGTCTCTGTCCTGCCCTGGGGCAGTCCAGCACCAAAATTCTAGGCAATTCTCCTCTGAACAAGAGTACCAACAGCAACCCCAGACATGTGGTTCGGATTGGTTGAACCTCATCAGTAGGGTGTAGCTGTGCCTCTCTAAGAATAGTGTTCAAGGGGTCCACGTCTGGATTCCCCTAGTAATTTATGGTGATACCCAAAGTTACTTGAAAATTGCAAATAACAAGAGGGGTCCTGGGAGACTCTCTGTCAGACATGAGTCCTGGTTACAAGAGCCTTACCCAGAGTCTTTAGCTCACTCTCTTTCACAGAGGAGAAATATCCTACACATATCAGTCTTTGTCCTGCCCTGGGGCAGTCCAGCACCAAAATGCTAGGGAATTCTCATCTGAACAAGAATACCAACAGCAACCCGAGACACTTGTTTCGGTCTGGTTGAATCTCATCAGTAGAGTGTAGCTGTGCCTCTCTAAGAATAGTGAGCAAGGGGTCCATGTCTGGATTCCCCTAGTAACTTAGGGTGATACCCAAAGTTACTTGAAATATGCAAATAACAAGGGGGGTCCTGGGAGACTCTCTGCCAGACATGAGTCCTGGTTACAAGAGCCTTACCCAGAGTCTTTAGCTCACTATTTTTCACAGAGGAGAAATATCCTACACATATCAGTCTCTGTCCTGCCCTGGGGCAGTCCAGCACCAAAATTCTAGGCAATTCTCCTCTGAACAAGAGTACCAACAGCAACCCCAGACATGTGGTTCGGATTGGTTGAACCTCATCAGTAGGGTGTAGCTGTGCCTCTCTAAGAATAGTGTTCAAGGGGTCCACGTCTGGATTCCCCTAGTAATTTATGGTGATACCCAAAGTTACTTGAAAATTGCAAATAACAAGAGGGGTCCTGGGAGACTCTCTGTCAGACATGAGTCCTGGTTACAAGAGCCTTACCCAGAATCTTTAGCTCACTATCTTTCATAGAGGAGACATATCCTACACAAATCAGTCTTTGGCCTGACCTGGGGAAGTCCAACACCATAAATGCTATGATATTCTCCTCTGAACAAGAGTACCAACAGCAACCGCAGACACGTGCTTTGGTCTGGTTGAACCTCATCAGTAGGGTGTAGCTGTGCCTCTCTAAGAATAGTGAGCAAGGGGTCCATGTCTTGATTCCCCTAGCAACTTAGGGTGATACCCAAAGTTACTTGAAATATGCAAATAACAAGGTGGGTCCTTTGAGACTCTCTGCCAGTCATGAGTCCTGGTAACAAGAGCCTTATCCAGAGTTTTTATCTCACTATCTTTCACAGATCAGAAATATCCTACACATATCAGTCTTTGTCCTGACCTGGGGCAGTCCATCACCAAAATGCTAGGCAATTCTCCTCTGAACAAAAGTACCAACAGCAACCCCAGACACGTGTTTCGGTCTGGTTGAACCTCCTCAGCAGGGGTCCACGTCTGGATTCCCTAGTAATTTAAGGTGATAGCCAAAGTTACTTGAAATATGCAAATAACAAGGGGGGTCCTGGGAGACTCTCTGCCAGACATGAGTCCTGGTTACAAGAGCCTTACCCAGAGTCTTTAGCTCACTATCTTTCACAATGGAGAAATATCCTACACATATCATTTTTGTCCTGCCATGGGGTAGTCCAGCACCAAAATGCTAGGCAATTCTCCTCTGAACAAATGTACCAACAGCAACCGCAGACACGTGTTTCGGTCTCGATGAACCTCCTCAGTAGGGAGTAACTGTGCCTCTCTAAGAATAGTGAGCAGGGGTCCACGTCTGGATTCCCTAGTAATTTAGGGTGATACCCAAAGTTACTTGAAATATGCAAATAACAAGGGGGGTCCTGGGAGACTCTCTGCCAGACATGATTCCTGGTTACAAAAGCCTTACCCAGAGTCTTTAGCTCACTATCTTTCACAGAGGAGAAATATCCTACACATATCAGTCTTTGTCCTGTCCTGGGGCAGTCCAGCACCAAAATGTTAGACAATTCTCCTCTGAACAAGAGTACCATCAGCAATCCCAGATACGTGTTTTGGTCCGGTTGAACCTCATCAGTAGGGTGTAGCTGTGCCTCCCTAAGAATAGTGAGCAAGGGGTCCACGTCTGGATTCCCCTAGTAATTTAGGGTGTCACCCAAAGTTACTTGAAATATGCAAATAATAAGAGGGGTTCTGGGAGACTCTCTGCCAGAAATGAGTCCTGGTTACAAGAGCCTTACCCAGAGTATTTAGCTCACTATCTTTCACAGAGGAGAAATATCCTACACATATCAGTCTTTGTCCTGCCCTAGGGCAGTCCAGCACCAAAATGCTAGGCAATACTCCTCTGAACAAGAGTACCAACAGCAACCGTAGACACATGTTTCGGTCTGGTTTTGGTTAAACCTCATCAGTAGGGAGTAGCTGTGCCTCTCTAAGAATAGTGAGCTCGGGGTCCACGTCTGGATTCCCCTAGTAATTTAGGGTGATACCCAAAGTTACTTGAAATATGCAAATAACAAGGGGGGTATCCTCGGAGACTCTCTGTCAGACATGAGTCCTGGTTACAAGAGCCTTACCCAGAGTCTTTAGCTCATTATCTTTCACAGATCAGAAATATCCTACACATATCAGTCTTTGTCCTGCCCTGGGGCAGTCCAGCACCAAAATGCTAGGCAATTCTCCTCCGAACAAGAATACCAATGGCAACCCCAGACACGTTTTTCGGTCTGGTGGAACCTCATCAGAAGGGTGTAGCTGTGCCTCTCTAAGAATAGTGAACAAGGGGTCCACGTCTGAATCCCCCTAATAATTTAGGATGATACCCAAAGTTACTTGAAATATGCAAATAACTAGTGGGGTACTGGGAGAATCTCTGCCAGACATGAGTCCTAGTTAAAAGAGCCTTACCCAGAGTTTTTAGCTCACTATCTTTCACAATGGAGAAATATCCTACACATATCATTTTTGTCCTGCCATGGGGTAGCCCAGCACCAAAATGCTAGGCAATTCTCCTCTGAACAAATGTACCAACAGCAACCGCAGACATGTGTTTCGGTCTCGTTGAACCTCCTTAGTAGGGAGTAGCTGTGCCTCTCTAAGAATAGTGAGCAGGGGTCCACGTCTGGATTCCCTAGTAATTTAGGGTGATACCCAAAGTTACTTGAAATATGCAAATAACAAGAGGAGTTCTGGGAGACTCTCTGCCAGACATGAGTCCTGGTTACAAGAGCCTTACCCAGAGTATTTAGCTCACTATCTTTCACAGAGGAGAAATATCCTACACATATCAGTCTTTGTCCAGACCTGGGGCAGTCCAGCACCAAAATGCTAGGCAATTCTCCTCCGAACAAGAATACAAACAGCAACCCCAGACACGTGTTTCGGTCTGGTGGAACCTCATCAGTAGGTTGTAGCTGTGCCTCTCTAAGAATAGTGAACAAGGGGTCCACGTCTGGATCCCCCTAGTAATTTAGGGTGATAATCAAAGTTACTTGAAATATGCAAATAACAAGGGGGGTCCTGGGAGACTCTCTGCCAGACATGAGTCCTGGTTACAAGAGCCTTACCCAGAGTCTTTAGCTCACTATCTTTCACAAAGGAGAAATATTCTACACATATTATTTGTCCTGCCCTGGGGCTGTCCAGCACCAAAATGCTATGCAATTCTCCTCTGAACAAGACTACCAACAGCATGCCCAGACATGTGTTTCGGTCTGGTTGAACCTCATTGGTAGGGTGTAGCTGTGCCTCTCTAGGAATAGTGAGCAAGAGGTCCATGTCTGGATTCCCCTAGTAACTTAGAGTGATACCCAAAGTTACTTGAAATATGCAAATAACAATGGGGGTTCTGGGAGACTCTCTGCCAGACATGAGTCCTGGTTACAAGAGCCTTACCCAGAGTCTTTAGCTCACTATCTTTCACAGAGGAGAAATATCCTACACATATTAGCCTTTTGTCCTGCCCTGGGGCAGTCCAGCACCAAAATGCTAGGCAATTCTGCTCCGAACAAGAATACCAACAGCAACCCCAGACACGTGTTTCGGTCTGGTCGAACCTCATCAGTATGGTGTAGCTTTGCCTCTATAAGAATAGTGAGCAAAGGGTCCACGTCTGGATTACCCTAGTAATTTAGGGTAATACCCAAAGTTAATTGAAATATGCAAATAACAAGGGGGGTCCTGGGAGACTCTCTGCCAAACATGAGTCCTGGTTACAAGAGCCTTACCCAGAATCTTTAGCTCACTATCTTTCACTTAGGAGACCTATCCTACACATATCATTCTTTGGCTTGCCCTTGGGCAGTCCAGCACCAAAATGCTAGGCAATTCTCCTCTGAAGAAGAGTACCGACAGCAACCCCAGACACGTGTTTCGGTCTGGTGGAACCTCATCAGTAGGGTGTAGCTGTGCCTCTCTAAGATTAGGGAGCAAGGGGTCCACGGCTGTATTCCCCCAGTAACTTAGGGTGATAGCCAAAGTTATTTGAAATATGCAAATAACAAGGGGGGTCCTGGCAGACTCTCTGCCAAACATGAGTCCTGGTTACAAGAGCCTTACCCAGAGTCTTTAGCTCACTATCTTTCACAGAGGAGAAATATCCTACACATATCAGTCTTTTTCCTGCCCTGGGGCAGTCCAGCACCAACATTCTATGCAATTCTCCTCTGAACAAGAGTACCAACAGCAACCCCAGACACGTGGTTCGGTCTCGTTGAACCTCAGCAGTAGGGTGTAGCTGTGCCTCTCTAAGAATAGTGTTCAAAGGGTCCACATCTGGATTCCCCTAGTAATTTATGGTGATACCCAAAGTTACTTGAAATATGCAAATAACAAGAGGCGTCCTGGGAGACTCTATGTCAGACATGAGTCCTTTTTACAAGAGCCTTACCCAGAGTCTTTAGTTCACTATCTTTCACAGAGGAGAAATATCCTACACATATCAATCTTTGTCTTTCCCTTGAGCAGTCCAGCACCAAAATGCTAGGAAATTCTCCTCTGAACAAGAGTGCCAACAGCAACCGCAGACATGTGTTTCGGTCTGGTTGAACCTCATCAGTACGGTGTAGCTGTGCCTCACTAAGAATAGTGAGCAAGGGGTTGACATCTGGATTCCCATAGTAATGTAGGGTGATACACAAAGTTACTTGAAATATGCAAATAACAAGGGGGGTCCTTGGAGACTCTCTGCCAGACATGAGTCCTGGTTACAAGAGCCTTACGCACAGTCTTTAGCTCACTATCTTTCACAGAGGAGAAAATTATACACATATCAGTCTTTGTCCTGCCCTGGGGCAGTCCAGCACCAAAATGCTAGGCAATTCTCTTCCGAACAAGAATACCAACAGCAAACCCAGACACGTGTTTCGGGCTGGTTGAACCTCATCAGTAGGGTGTAGCTGTGTCTCTCTAAGAATAGTGAACAAGGGGTCCACGTCTGGATTCCCCTAGTAACTTAGGGTGATACCCAAAGTTACTTGAAATATGCAAAGAACAAGGGGGGTCCTGGGAGTCTCTCTACCAGACATGAGTCCTGGTTACAACAGCCTTACCCAGAATCTTTAGCTCACTATCTTTCATAGAGGAGAAATATTATACACATATCAGTCTTTGTCCTGCCCTGGGGCAGTCCAGCACCAAAATGCTACGCAATTCTCTTCCGAACAAGAATACCAACAGCAACCCCAGACACGTGTTTCGGTCTGGTTGAACCTCATCAGTAGGGTGTAGCTGTGCCTCTCTAAGAATAGTGAGCAAGGGGTCCACGTCTGGATTCCCCTAGTAACTTAGGATGATACCCAAAGTTACTTGAAATATGCAAATAACAAGGGGAGCCTTTTGGAAGACTCTCTGCCAGACATGAGTCCTGGTTACAAGAGCTTTACACAGAGTATTTAGCTCACTATTTTTCACAGAGGACAAATATCCTACACATATCAGTCTCTGTCCTGCCCAGGGGCAGTCCAGCACCAAAATTCTAGGCAATTCTCCTCTGAACAAGAGTACCAACAGCAACCCCAGACATGTGGTTCGGATTGGTTGAACCTCATCAGTAGGGTGTAGCTGTGCCTCTCTAAGAATAAGGTTCAAGGGGTCCACGTCTGGATTCCCCTAGTAATTTATGGTGATACCCAAAGTTACTTGAAAAATGCAAATAACAAGAGGGGTCCTGGGAGACTCTCTGTCAGACATGAGTCCTGGTTACAAGAGCCTTACCCAGAGTCTTTAGCTTACTATCTTTCACAGAGGAGAAATATCCTACACATATCAGTCTCTGTCCTGCCCTGGGGCAGTCCAGCACCAAAATGCTAGGCAATTCTCCTCTGAACAAGAGTACCAACAGCAACCCCAGACACGTGGTTCGGATTGGTTGAACCTCATCAGTAGGGTGTAGCTGTGCCTCTCTAAGAATAGTGTTCAAGGGGTCCACGTCTGGATTCCCCTAGTAATTTACGGTGATACCCAAAGTTACTTGAAAAATGCAAATAACAAGAGGGGTCCTGGGAGACTCTCTGTCAGACATGAGTCCTGGTGACAAGAGCCTTACCCAGAGTCTTTAGCTCACTATCTTTCACAGAGGATAAATATCCTACACAAATCAGTCTTTGTCCTGCCCTGGGGCAGTCCAGTACCAAAATGCTAGGGAATTCTCATCTGAACAAGAATACCAACAGCAACCTCAGACACTTGTTTTGGTCTGGTTGAACCTCATCAGTAGGGTGTAGCTGTGCCTCTCTAAGAATAGTGAGCATTGCGTCCACGTCTAGATTCCCCTAGTAACTTAGGGTGATACCCAAAGTTACTTGAAACATGCAAATAAAAAGGGGGGTCCTGGGAGACTCTCTGCCAGACATGAGTCCTGGTTACAAGAGCCTTACCCAGAGTCTTTAGCTTACTATCTTTCACAAAGGAGAAATATCCTACACATATCAGTCTTTGTCCTGCCCTGGGGCAGTCCAGCACCAATATGCTAGGCAATTCTCCTCTGAACAATAGTACCAACACCAACCGCAGACACGTGTTTTGGTCTGGTTGAACATCATCAGTAGGGTGTAGCTTTGCCTCTCTAAGAATAGTGAGCAAGGGGTCCACGTCTGGATTCCCCTAGTAACTTAGGGTATTACCCAAAGTTACTTGAAATATGCAAATAACAAGCGGGGTCCTGGGAAACTCTCTGCCAGACATGAGTCCTGGTTACAAGAGCCTTACCCAGAGTGTTTAGCTCACTATCTTTCACAAAGGATAAATATCCTACACATATCAGTCTTTGCCCTGCCCTGTGGCAGTCCAGCACCAAAATGCTAGGCAATTCTCCTCTGAACAAGACTACCAACAGCAACCCCAGACACGTGTTTCGGTCTGGTTGAACCTCAGCAGTACGGTGTAGCTGTGCCTCACTAAGAATAGTGAGCAAGGGGTCGACATCTGGATTCCCCTAGTAACGTAGGGTGATACACAAAGTTACTTGAAATATGCAAATAACAAGGGGGGTCCTTGGAGACTCTCTGCCAGACATGAGTCCTGGTTACAAGAGCCTTACGCACAGTCTTTAGCTCACTATCTTTCACAGAGGAGAAAATTATACACATATCAGTCTTTGTCCTGCCTTGGGGCAGTCCAGCACCAAAATGCTAGGCAATTCTCTTCCGAACAAGAATACCAACAGCAACCCCAGACACGTGTTTCGGTGTGGTTGAACCTCATCAGTAGGGTGTAGCTGTGCCTCTCTAAGAATAGTGAGCAAGGGGTCCACGTCTGGATTCCCCTAGTAACTTAGGGTGATACACAAAGTTACTTGAAATATGCAAAGAACAAGGGGGATCCTGGGAGTCTCTCTGCCAGACATGAGTCCTGGTTACAAGAGCCTTACCCAGACTCTTTAGCTCACTATCTTTCACAGAGGAGAAATATTATACACATATCAGTCTTTGTCCTGCCCTGGGGCAGTCCAGCACCAAAATGCTAGGCAATTCTCTTCCGAACAAGAATACCAACAGCAACCCCAGACACGTGTTTCGGTCTGGTTGAACCTCATCAGTAGGGTGTAGCTGTGCCTCTCTAAGAATAGTGAGCAAGGGGTCCACGTCTGGATTCCCCTAGTAACTTAGGGTGAGACCCAAAGTTACTTGAAATATGCAAATAACAAGGGGAGCCTTTTGGAAGACTCTCTGCCAGACATGAGTCCTGGTTACAAGAGCTTTACACAGAGTATTTAGCTCACTATTTTTCACAGAGGAGAAATATGCCACACATATCAGTCTCTGTCCTGCCCGGGGGCAGTCCAGCACCAAAATTCTAGGCAATTCTCCTCTGAACAAGAGTACCAACAGCAACCCCAGACATGTGGTTCGGATTGGTTGAACCTCATCAGTAGGGTGTAGCTGTGCCTCTCTAAGAATAGTGTTCAAGGGATCCACGTCTGTATTCCCCTAGTAATTTATGGTGATACCCAAAGTTACTTGAAAAATGCAAATAACAAGAGGGGTCCTGGGAGACTCTCTGTCAGACATGAGTCCTGGTTACAAGAGCCTTACCCAGAGTCTTTAGCTCACTATCTTTCACAGAGGAGAAATATCCTACACATATCAGTCTCTGTCCTGCCCTGGGGCAGTCCAGCACCAAAATTCTAGGCAATTCTCCTCTGAACAAGAGTACCAACAGCAACCCCAGACACGTGGTTCAGATTGGTTGAACCTCATCAGTAGGGTGTAGCTGTGCCTCTCTAAGAATATTGTTCAAGGGGTCCACGTCTGGATTCCCCTAGTAATTTATGGTGATACCCAAAGTTACTTGAAAAATGCAAATAACAAGAGGGGTCCTGGGAGACTCTCTGTCAGACATGAGCCCTGGTTACAAGAGCCTTACCCAGAGTCTTTAGCTCACTATCTTTCACAGAGGAGAAATATCCTACACATATCAGTCTTTGTCCTGCCCTGGGGCAGTCCAGCACCAAAATGCTAGGGAATTCTCATCTGAACAAGAATACCAACAGCAACCCCAGACACTTGTTTTGGTCTGGTTGAACCTCATCAGTAGGGTGTAGCTGTGCCTCTCTAAGAATAGTGAGCATTGCGTCCACGTCTAGATTCCCCTAGTAACTTAGGGTGATACCCAAAGTTACTTGAAACATGCAAATAACAAGGGGGGTCCTGGGAGACTCCCTGCCAGACATGAGTCCTGGTTACAAGAGCCTTACCCAGAGTCTTTAGCTCACTATCTTTCACAGAGGAGAAATATCCTACACATATCAGTCTTTGTCCTGCCCTGGGGCAGTCCAGCACCAAAATGCTAGGCAATTCTCTTCCGAACAAGAATACCAACAGCAAACCCAGACACGTGTTTCGGGCTGGTTGAACCTCATCAGTAGGGTGTAGCTGTGCCTCTCTAAGAATAGTGTTCAAGGGATCCACGTCTGTATTCCCCTAGTAATTTATGGTGATACCCAAAGTTACTTGAAAAATGCAAATAACAAGAGGGGTCCTGGGAGACTCTCTGTCAGACATGAGTCCTGGTTACAAGAGCCTTACCCAGAGTCTTTAGCTCACTATCTTTCACAGAGGAGAAATATCCTACACATATCAGTCTCTGTCCTGCCCTGGGGCAGTCCAGCACCAAAATTCTAGGCAATTCTCCTCTGAACAAGAGTACCAACAGCAACCCCAGACACGTGGTTCAGATTGGTTGAACCTCATCAGTAGGGTGTAGCTGTGCCTCTCTAAGAATATTGTTCAAGGGGTCCACGTCTGGATTCCCCTAGTAATTTATGGTGATACCCAAAGTTACTTGAAAAATGCAAATAACAAGAGGGGTCCTGGGAGACTCTCTGTCAGACATGAGTCCTGGTTACAAGAGCCTTACCCAGAGTCTTTAGCTCACTATCTTTCACAGAGGAGAAATATCCTACACATATCAGTCTCTGTCCTGCCCTGGGGCAGTCCAGCACCAAAATTCTAGGCAATTCTCATCTGAACAAGAATACCAACAGCAACCCCAGACACTTGTTTCGGTCTGGTTGAACCTCATCAGTAGGGTGTAGCTGTGCCTCTCTAAGAATAGTGAGCATTGCGTCCACGTCTAGATTCCCCTAGTAACTTAGGGTGATACCCAAAGTTACTTGAAACATGCAAATAACAAGGGGGGTCCTGGGAGACTCTCTGCCAGACATGAGTCCTGGTTACAAGAGCCTTACCCAGAGTCTTTAGCTCACTATCTTTCACAGAGGAGAAATATCCTACACATATCAGTCTTTGTCCTGCCCTGGGGCAGTCCAGCACCAAAATGCTAGGCAATTCTCTTCCGAACAAGAATACCAACAGCAAACCCAGACACGTGTTTCGGGCTGGTTGAACCTCATCAGTAGGGTGTAGCTGTGTCTCTCTAAGAATAGTGAGCAAGGGGTCCACGTCTGGATTCCCCTAGTAACTTAGGGTGATACCCAAAGTTACTTGAAATATGCAAAGAACAAGGGGGGTCCTGGGAGTCTCTCTACCAGACATGAGTCCTGGTTACAAGAGTCTTACCCAGAATCTTTAGCTCACTATCTTTCATAGAGGAGAAATATTATACACATATCAGTCTTTGTCCTGCCCTGGGGCAGTCCAGCACCAAAATGCTACGCAATTCTCTTCCGAACAAGAATACCAACAGCAACCCCAGACACGTGTTTCGGTCTGGTTGAACCTCATCAGTAGGGTGTAGCTGTGCCTCTCTAAGAATAGTGAGCAAGGGGTCCACGTCTGGATTCCCCTAGTAACTTAGGATGATACCCAAAGTTACTTGAAATATGCAAATAACAAGGGGAGCCTTTTGGAAGACTCTCTGCCAGACATGAGTCCTGGTTACAAGAGCTTTACACAGAGTATTTAGCTCACTATTTTTCACAGAGGAGAAATATCCTACACATATCAGTCTCTGTCCTGCCCAGGGGCAGTCCAGCACCAAAATTCTAGGCAATTCTCCTCTGAACAAGAGTACCAACAGCAACCCCAGACATGTGGTTCGGATTGGTTGAACCTCATCAGTAGGGTGTAGATGTGCCTCTCTAAGAATAATGTTCAAGGGGTCCACGTCTGGATTCCCCTAGTAATTTATGGTGATACCCAAAGTTACTTGAAAAATGCAAATAACAAGAGGGGTCCTGGGAGACTCTCTGTCAGACATGAGTCCTGGTTACAAGAGCCTTACCCAGAGTCTTTAGCTCACTATCTTTCACAGAGGAGAAATATCCTACACATATCAGTCTCTGTCCTGCCCTGGGGCAGTCCAGCACCAAAATTCTAGGCAATTCTCCTCTGAACAAGAGTACCAACAGCAACCCCAGACACGTGGTTCGGATTGGTTGAACCTCATCAGTAGGGTGTAGCTGTGCCTCTCTAAGAATAGTGTTCAAGGGGTCCACGTCTGGATTCCCCTAGTAATTTATGCTGATACCCAAAGTTACTTGAAAAATGCAAATAACAAGAGGGGTCCTGGGAGACTCTCTGTCAGACATGAGTCCTGGTGACAAGAGCCTTACCCAGAGTCTTTAGCTCACTATCTTTCACAGAGGATAAATATCCTACACATATCAGTCTTTGTCCTGCCCTGGGGCAGTCCAGTACCAAAATGCTAGGGAATTCTCATCTGAACAAGAATACCAACAGCAACCCCAGACACTTGTTTTGGTCTGGTTGAACCTCATCAGTAGGGTGTAGCTGTGCCTCTCTAAGAATAGTGAGCATTGCGTCCACGTCTAGATTCCCCTAGTAACTTAGGGTGATACCCAAAGTTACTTGAAACATGCAAATAACAAGGGGGGTCCTGGGAGACTCTCTGCCAGACATGAGTCCTGGTTACAAGAGCCTTACCCAGAGTCTTTAGCTTGCTATCTTTCACAAAGGAGAAATATCCTACACATATCAGTCTTTGTCCTGCCCTGGGGCAGTCCAGCACCAATATGCTAGGCAATTCTCCTCTGAACAATAGTACCAACACCAACCGCAGACACGTGTTTTGGTCTGGTTGAACATCATCAGTAGGGTGTAGCTTTGCCTCTCTAAGAATAGTGAGCAAGGGGTCCACGTCTGGATTCCCCAAGTAACTTAGGGTATTACCCAAAGTTACTTGAAATATGCAAATAACAAGCGGGGTCCTGGGAAACTCTCTGCCAGACATGAGTCCTGGTTACAAGAGCCTTACCCAGAGTGTTTAGCTCACTATCTTTCACAAAGGATAAATATCCTACACATATCAGTCTTTGCCCTGCCCTGTGGCAGTCCAGCACCAAAATGCTAGGCAATTCTCCTCTGAACAAGACTACCAACAGCAACCCCAGACACGTGTTTTGGTCTGGTTGAACCTCAGCAGTACGGTGTAGCTGTGCCCCACTAAGAATAGTGAGCAAGGGGTCGACATCTGGATTCCCCTAGTAACGTAGGGTGATACACAAAGTTACTTGAAATATGCAAATAACAAGGGGGGTCCTTGGAGACTCTCTGCCAGACATGAGTCCTGGTTACAAGAGCCTTACGCACAGTCTTTAGCTCACTATCTTTCACAGAGGAGAAAATTATACACATATCAGTCTTTGTCCTGCCATGGGTCAGTCCAGCACCAAAATGCTAGGCAATTCTCTTCCGAACAAGAATACCAACAGCAACCCCAGACACGTGTTTCGGTGTGGTTGAACCTCATCAGTAGGGTGTAGCTGTGCCTCTCTAAGAATAGTGAGCAAGGGGTCCACGTCTGGATTCCCCTAGTAACTTAGGGTGATACACAAAGTTACTTGAAATATGCAAAGAACAAGGGGGATCCTGGGAGTCTCTCTGCCAGACATGAGTCCTGGTTACAAGAGCCTTACCCAGACTCTTTAGCTCACTATCTTTCACAGAGGAGAAATATTATACACATATCAGTCTTTGTCCTGCCCTGGGGCAGTCCAGCACCAAAATGCTAGGCAATTCTCTTCCGAACAAGAATACCAACAGCAACCCCAGACACGTGTTTCGGTCTGGTTGAACCTCATCAGTAGGGTGTAGCTGTGCCTCTCTAAGAATAGTGAGCAAGGGGTCCACGTCTGGATTCCCCTAGTAACTTAGGGTGATACCCAAAGTTACTTGAAATATGCAAATAACAAGGGGAGCCTTTTGGAAGACTCTCTGCCAGACATGAGTCCTGGTTACAAGAGCTTTACACAGAGTATTTAGCTCACTATTTTTCACAGAGGAGAAATATGCCACACATATCAGTCTCTGTCCTGCCCGGGGGCAGTCCAGCACCAGAATTCTAGGCAATTCTCCTCTGAACAAGAGTACCAACAGCAACCCCAGACATGTGGTTCGGATTGGTTGAACCTCATCAGTAGGGTGTAGCTGTGCCTCTCTAAGAATAGTGTTCAAGGGGTCCACGTCTGTATTCCCCTAGTAATTTATGGTGATACCCAAAGTTACTTGAAAAATGCAAATAACAAGAGGGGTCCTGGGAGACTCTCTGTCAGACATGAGTCCTGGTTACAAGAGCCTTACCCAGAGTCTTTAGCTCACTATCTTATACAGAGGAGAAATATCCTACACATATCAGTCTTTGTCCTGCCCTGGGGCAGTCCAGCACCAAAATGCTAGGGAATTCTCATCTGAACAAGAATACCAACAGCAACCCCAGACACTTGTTTCGGTCTGGTTGAACCTCATCAGTAGGGTGTAGCTGTGCCTCTCTAAGAATAGTGAGCATTGCGTCCACGTCTAGATTCCCCTAGTAACTTAGGGTGATACCCAAAGTTACTTGAAACATGCAAATAACAAGGGGGGTCCTGGGAGACTCTCTGCCAGACATGAGTCCTGGTTACAAGAGCCTTACCCAGAGTCTTTAGCTCACTATCTTTCACAGAGGAGAAATATCCTACACATATCAGTCTTTGTCCTGCCCTGGGGCAGTCCAGCACCAAAATGCTAGGCAATTCTGCTCCGAACAAGAATACCAACAGCAACCCCAGACACGTGTTTCGGTCTGGTCGAACCTCATCAGTGTGGTGTAGCTGTGCCTCTCTAAGAATAGTGAGCAAGGGGTCCACGTCTGGATCCCCCTAGTAATTTAGGGTGATACCCAAATTTACTTGAATTATGCAAATAACAAGGGGGGTCCTGGGAGACTCTCTGCAGGACATGAGTCCTGGTTACAAGAGCCTTACCCAGAGTCTTTAGCTCACTATCTTTCACAAAGGAGAAATATCCTACACATATCAGTCTTTGTCCTGCCCTGGGGCAGTCCAGCACCAAAATGCTAGGCAATTCTCCTCCGAACAAGAATACAAACAGCAACCCCAGACACGTGTTTTGGTCTGGTGGAACCTCATCAGTAGGTTGTAGCTGTGCCTCTCTAAGAATAGTGAACAAGGGGTCCACGTCTGGATCCCCCTAGTAATTTAGGGTGATAATCAAAGTTACTTGAAATATGCAAATAACAAGGGGGGTCCAGGGAGATTCTCTGTCAGACATGAGTCCTGGTGACAAGAGCCTTACCCAGAGTCTTTAGCTCACTATCTTTCACAGAGGAGAAATATCCTACACATATCAGTCTTTGTCCTGCCCTGGGGCAGTCCAGCACCAAAATGCTAGGGAATTCTCATCTGAACAAGAATACCAACAGCAACCACAGACACTTGTTTCGGTCTGGTTGAACCTCATCAGTAGGGTGTAGCTGTGCCTCTCTAAGAATAGTGAGCATTGCGTCCACGTCTAGATTCCCCTAGTAACTTAGGGTGATACCCAAAGTTACTTGAAACATGCAAATAACAAGGGGGGTCCTGGGAGACTCTCTGCCAGACATGTGTCCTGGTTACAAGAGCCTTACCCAGAGTCTTTAGCTTACTATCTATCACAAAGGAGAAATATCCTACACATATCAGTCTTTGTCCTGCCCTGGGGCAGTCCAGCACCAATATGCTAGGCAATTCTCCTCTGAACAATAGTACCAACACCAACCGCAGACACGTGTTTTGGTCTGGTTGAACATCATCAGTAGGGTGTAGCTGTGCCTCTCTAAGATTAGTGAGCAAGGGGTCCACGGCTGTATTCCCTTAGTAATTTAGGGTGATAGCCAAAGTTATTTGAAATATGAAAATAACAAGGGGGGTCCTGGCAGACTATCTGCCAAACATGAGTCCTGGTTACAAGAGCCTTACCCAGAGTCTTTAGCTCACCATCTTTCACAGAGGAGAAATATCCTACACATATCAGTCTTTTTCCTGCCCTGGGGCAGTCCAGCACCAACATTCTATGCAATTCTCCTCTGAACAAGAGTACCAACAGCAACCCCAGACACGTGGTTCGGTCTGGTTGAACCTCAGCAGTAGGGTGTAGCTGTGCCTCTCTAAGAATAGTGTTCAAGGGGTCCACTTCTGGGTTCCCCTAGTAATTTATGGTGTTACCCAAAGTTACTTGAAATATGCAAATAACAAGAGGCGTCCTGGGAGACTCTATGTCAGACATGAGCCTTTTTACAAGAGCCTTACCCAGAGTCTTTAGCTCACTATCTTTCACAGAGGAGAAATATGCTACACATATCAATCTTTGTCTTGCCCTTGAGCAGTCCAGCACCAAAATGCTAGGAAATTCTCCTCTGAACAAGAGTACCAACAGCAACCGCAGACATGTGTTTCGGTCTGGTTGAACCTCATCAGTAGGGTGTAGCTTTGCCTCTCTAAGAATAGTGAGCATGGGGTCCACGTCTGGATTCCCCTAGTAACTTAGGGTATTACCCAAAGTTACTTGAAATATGCAAATAACAAGCGGGGTCCTGGGAAACTCTCTGCCAGACATGAGTCCTGGTTACAAGAGCCTTACCCAGAGTGTTTAGCTCACTATCTTTCACAAAGGATAAATATCCTACACATATCAGTCTTTGCCCTGCCCTGTGGCAGTCCAGCACCAAAATGCTAGGCAATTCTCCTCTGAACAAGACTACCAACAGCAACCCCAGACACGTGTTTCGGTCTGGTTGAACCTCAGCAGTACGCTGTAGCTGTGCCTCACTAAGAATAGTGAGCAAGGGGTCGACATCTGGATTCCCCTAGTAACGTAGGGTGATACACAAAGTTACTTGAAATATGTCAAAAATAACAAGGGGGGTCCTTGGAGACTCTCTGCCAGACATGAGTCCTGGTTACAAGAGCCTTACGCACAGTCTTTAGCTCACTATCTTTCACAGAGGAGAAAATTATACACATATCAGTCTTTGTCCTGCCTTGGGGCAGTCCAGCACCAAAATGCTAGGCAATTCTCTTCCGAACAAGAATACCAACAGCAACCCCAGACACGTGTTTCGGTCTGGTTGAACCTCATCAGTAGGGTGTAGCTGTGCCTCTCTAAGAATAGTGAGCAAGGGGTCCACGTCTGGATTCCCCTAGTAACTTAGGGTGATACCCAAAGTTACTTGAAATATGCAAAGAACCAGGGGGGTCCTGGGAGTCTCTCTGCCAGACATGAGTCCTGGTTACAAGAGCTTTACACAGAGTATTTAGCTCACTATTTTTCACAGAGGAGAAATATGCTACACATATCAGTCTCTGTCCTGCCCGGGGGCAGTCCAGCACCAAAATTCTAGGCAATTCTCCTCTGAACAAGAGTACCAACAGCAACCCCAGACATGTGGTTCGGATTGGTTGAACCTCATCAGTAGGGTGTAGCTGTGCCTCTCTAAGAATAGTGTTCAAGGGGTCCACGTCTGGATTCCCCTAGTAATTTATGGTGATACCCAAAGTTAATTGAAAAATGCAAATAACAAGAGGGGTCCTGGGAGACTCTCTGTCAGACATGAGTCCTGGTTACAAGAGCCTTACCCAGAGTCTTTAGCTCACTATCTTTCACAGAGGAGAAATATCCTACACATATCAGTCTTTGTCCTGCCCTGGGGCAGTCCAGCACCAAAATGCTAGGGAATTCTCATCTGAACAAGAATACCAACAGCAACCCCAGACACTTGTTTCGGTCTGGTTGAACCTCATCAGTAGGGTGTAGCTGTGCCTCTCTAAGAATAGTGAGCATTGCGTCCACGTCTAGATTCCCCTAGTAACCTAGGGTGATACCCAAAGTTACTTGAAACATGCAAATAACAAGGGGGGTCCTGGGAGACTCTCTGCCAGACATGAGTCCTGGTTACAAGAGCCTTACCCAGAGTCTTTAGCTTACTATCTTTCACAAAGGAGAAATATCCTACACATATCAGTCTTTGTCATGCCCTGGGGCAGTCCAGCACCTATATGCTAGGCAATTCTCCTCTGAACAATAGTACCAACACCAACCGCAGACACGTGTTTTGGTCTGGTTGACATCATCAGTAGGGTGTAGCTGTGCCTCTCTAATAATAGTGAGCAAGGGGTCCATGTCTGGATTCCCCTGGTAACTTAGGGTGATACCCAAAGTTATTTGAAATATGCAAATAACAAAGGGGGTCCAGGGAGACTCTCTACCAGACATGAGTCCTGGTTACAAGAGCCTTACCCAGAGTCTTTAGCTCACTATCTTTCACAGAGGAGAAATATCCTACACATATCAGTCTTTGTCCTGCCCTGGGGCAGTCCAGCACTAAAATGCTAGGCAATTCTCCTCTGAACAAGAGTACCAACAGCAACCGCAGACACGTGTTTCGGTCAGGTCGAACCTCATCAGTATGGTGTAGCTGTGCCTCTCTAAGAATAGTGAGCAAGGGGTCCACGTCTGTTTTCCCCTGGTAATTTAGGGTGATACCCAAAGTTACTTGAAATATGCAAATAACAAGAGGGGTTCTGGGAGACTCTCTGCCAGACATGAGTCCTGGTTAAAAGAGCCTTACCCAGAGTATTTAGCTCACTATCTTTCACAGAGGAGAAATATCGTACACATATCAGTCTTTGTCCAGACCTGGTGCAGTCCAGCACCAAAATGCTAGGCAATTCTCCTCCGAACAAGAATACCAACAGCAACCCCAGACACGTGTTTCGGTCTGGTGGAACCTCATCAGTAGGGTGTAGATGTGCCTCTCTAAGAATAGTGAACAAGGGGTCCACGTCTGGATCCCCCTAGTAATTTAGGGTGATAATCAAAGTTACTTGAAATATGCAAATAACAAGGGGGGTCCTGGGAGACTCTCTGCAGGGCATGAGTCCTGGTTACAAGAGCCTTACCCAGAGTCTTTAGCTCACTATCTTTCACAAAGGCAAAATATCCTACACATATCAGTCTTTGTCCTGCCCTGGGGCAGTCCAGCACCAAAATGCTAGGCAATTCTCCTCCGAACAAGAATACAAACAGCAACCCCAGACACGTGTTTCGGTCTGGTGGAACCTCATCAGTAGGTTGTAGCTGTGCCTCTCTAAGAATAGTGAACAAGGGGTCCACGTCTGGATCCCCCTAGTAATTTAGGGTGATAATCAAAGTTACTTGAAATATGCAAATAACAAGGGGGGTCCTGGGAGATTCTCTGCCAGACATGAGTCCTGGTTACAAGAGCCTTACCCAGAGTCTTTAGCTCACTATCTTTCACAAAGGAGAAATATCCTACACATATCAGTATTTGTCCTGCCGTGGGGCTGTCCAGCACCAAAATGCTAGGCAATTCTCCTCTGAACAAGACTACCAACAGCAAGCCCATAAACGTGTTTCGGTCTGGTTGAACCTCATTGGTAGGGTGTAGCTGTGCCTCACTAAGAATAGTGAGCAAGGGGTCCACATCTGGATTCCCCTAGTAATGTAGGGTGATACCCAAAGTTACTTGAAATATGCAAATAACAAAGGGGGTCCAGGGAGACTCTCTGCCAGACATGAGTCCTGGTTACAAGAGCCTTACCCAGAGTCTTTAGCGCATTATCTTTCACAGAGGAGAAATATTATACACATATCAGTCTTTGTCCTGCCCTGGGGCAGTCCAGCACCAAAATGCTAGGCAATTCTGCTCCGAACAAGAATGCCAACAGCAACCCCAGACACGTTTTTCGGTCTGGTTGAACCTCATCAGTAGGGTGTAGCTGTGCCTCTCTAAGAATGGTGAGCAAGAGGTCCATGTCTGGATTCCCCTAGTAACTTAGAGTGATACCCAAAGTTACTTGAAATATGCAAATAACAAGGGGGGTCCTGGGAGACTCTCTGCCAAACATGAGTCCTGGTTACAAGAGCCTTACCCAGAATCTTTAGCTCACTATCTTTCACAGAGGAGACATATCCTACACATATCATTCTTCGGCTTGCCCTGGGGCAGTCCAGCACCAAAATGCTAGGCAATTCTCCTCTGAAGAAGAGTACCGACAGCAACCCCAGACACGTGTTTCGGTCTGGTGGAACCTCATCAGTAGGGTGTAGCTGTGCCTCTCTAAGATTAGTGAGCAAGGGGTCCACGGCTGTATTCCCCCAGTAACTTAGGGTGATAGCCAAAGTTATTTGAAATATGCAAATAACAAGGGGGGTCCTGGCAGACTCTCTGCCAAACATGAGTCCTGGTTACAAGAGCCTTACCCAGAGTCTTTAGCTCACTATCTTTCACAGAGGAGAAATATCCTACACATATCAGTCTTTGTCCTGCCCTGGGGCAGTCCAGTACCAAAATTCTATGCAATTCTCCTCTGAACAAGAGTACCAACAGCAACCCCAGACACGTGGTTCGGTCTGGTTGAACCTCAGCAGTAGGGTGTAGCTGTGCCTCTCTAAGAATAGTTTTCAAGGGGTCCACTTATGGATTCCCCTAGTAATTTATGGTGATACCCAAAGTTACTTGAAATATGCAAATAACAAGACGTGTCCTGGGAGACTCTATGTCAGATATGAGTCCTTTTTACAAGAGCCTTACCCAGAGTCTTTAGCTCACTATCTTTCACAGAGGAGAAATATCCTACACATATCAATCTTTGTCTTGCCCTTGAGCAGTCCAGCACCAAAATGCTAGGAAATTCTCCTCTGAACAAGAGTACCAACAGCAACCGCAGACATGTGTTTCGGTCTGGTTGAACCTCATCAGTAGAGTGTAGCTTTGCCTCTCTAAGAATAGTGAGCAAGGGGTCCACTTCTGGATTACCCTAGTAACTTAGGTTACTACCCAAAGTTACTTGAAATATGCAAATAACAAGGGGGGTCCTGGGAAACTCTCTGCCAGACATGAGTCCTGGGTACAACAGCCTTACCCAGAGTGTTTAGCTCACTATCTTTCACAAAGGAGAAATATCCTACACATATCAGTCTTTGCCCTGCCCTGGGGCAGTCCAGCACCAAAGTGCTAGGCAATTCTCCTCTGAACAAGACTACCAACAGCAACCCCAGACACGTGTTTCGGTCTGGGTGAACCTCATCATTAGGGTGTAGCTGTGCCTCACTAAGAATAGTGAGCAAGGGGTCCACATCTGGATTCCCCTAGTAACGTAGGGTGATACACAAAGTTACTTGAAATATGCAAATAACAAGGAGGGTCCTTGGAGACTCTCTGCCAGACATGAGTCCTGGTTACAAGAGCCTTACCCAGAGTCTTTAGCTCACTATCTTTCAAGGAGGAGAAATATTATACACATATCAGTCTTTGTCCTGCCCTGGGGCAGTCCAGCACCAAAATGCTAGGCAATTCTCTTCCGAACAAGAATACCAACAGCAACCCCAGGCACGTGTTTCGGTCTGGTTGAACCTCATCAGTAGGGTGTAGCTGTGCCTCTCTAAGAATAGTGAGCAAGGGGTCCACGTCTGGATTCCCCTAGTAATTGAGGGTGATACCCAAAGTTACTTGAAATATGCAAATAACAAGGGGGGTCCTGGGAGTCTCTCTTCCAGACATGAGTCCTGGTTACAAGAGCCTTACCCAGAATCTTTAGCTCACTATCTTTCACAGAGGAGACATATCCTACACATATCAGTCTTTTGCCTGCCCTGGGGCAGTCCAGCACCAAAATGCTAGGCAATTCTCCTCTGAACAAGAGTACCAACAGCAACCGCAGACACGTGTGTTGGTCTGGTTGAACCTCATCAGTAGGGTGTAGCTGTGCCTCTCTAAGAATAGTGAGCAAGGGGTCCACGTCTGGATTCCCCTAGTAACTTAGGGTGATACCCAAAGTTACTTGAAATATGCAAATAACAAGGGGGGCCTTTTGGAAGACTCTCTGCCAGACACGAGTCCTGGTTACAAGAGCTTTACACAGAGTATTTAGCTCACTATTTTTCACAGAGGAGAAATATCCTACACATATCAGTCTTTGTCCTGCCCTGGGGCAGTCCAGCACCAAAATGCTAGGGAATTCTCATCTGAACAAGAATACCAACAGCAACCCCAGACACTTGTTTCGGTCTGGTTGAACCTCATCAGTAGGGTGTAGCTGTGCCTCTCTAAGAATAGTGAGCATTGCGTCCACCTCTAGATTCCCCTAGTAACTTAGGGTGATACCCAAAGTTACTTGAAACATGCAAATAACAAGGGGGGTCCTGGGAGACTCTCTGCCAGACGTGAGTCCTGGTTACAAGAGCCTTACCCAGAGTCTTTAGCTTACTATCTTTCACAAAGGAGAAATATCCTACACATATCAGTCTTTGTCCTGCCCTGGGGCAGTCCAACACCTATATGCTAGGCAATTCTCCTCTGAACAATAGTACCAACACCAACCGCAGACACGTGTTTTGGTCTGGTTGACATCATCAGTAGGGTGTAGCTGTGCCTCTCTAAGAATAGTGAGCAAGGGGTCCATGTCTGGATTCCCCTGGTAATTTAGGGTGATACCCAAAGTTACTTGAAATATGCAAATAACAAAGGGGGTCCAGGGAGATTCTCTACCAGACATGAGTCCTGGTTACAAGAGCCTTACCCAGAGTCTTTAGCTCACTATCTTTCACAGAGGAGAAATATTATACACATATCAGTTTTTGTCCTGCCCTGGGGCAGTCCAGCACTAACATGCCTGGCAATTCTCCTCTGAACAAGAGTACCAACAGCAACCGCAGACACGTGTTTCGGTCAGGTCGAACCTCATCAGTATGGTGTAGCTGTGCCTCTCTAAGAATAGTGAGCAAGGGGTCCACGTCTGGATTCCACTGGTAATTTAGGGTGATACCCAAAGTTACTTGAAATATGCAAATAACAAGGGGTGTCCTGGGAGACTCTCTGCCAGACATGAGTCCTGGTTACAAGAGCCCTACACAGAGTCTTTAGCTCACTATCTTTCACAAAGGAGAAATAACCTACACATATCAGTCTTTGTCCTGTCCTGGGGCAGTCCAGAACCAAAATATTAGACAATTCTCCTCTGAACAAGAGTACCATCAGTAACCCCAGACAAGTGTTTTGGTCTAGTTGAACCTCATCAGTAGGGTTTAGCTGTGCCTCTCTAAGAGTAGTGAGCAAGGGGTCCACGTCTGTTTTCCCCTAGTAATTTAGGGTGTCACCCAAAGTTACTTGAAATATGCAAATAACAAGAGGGGTTCTGGGAGACTCTCTGCCAGACATGGGTCCTGGTTAAAAAAGCCTTACCCAGAGTATTTAGCTCACTATCTTTCACAGAGGAGAAATATCGTACACATATCAGTCTTTGTCCAGACCTGGGGCAGTCCAGCACCAAAATGCTAGGCAATTCTCCTCCGAACAAGAATACCAACAGCAACCCCAGACACGTGTTTCGGTCTGGTGGAACCTCATCAGTAGGGTGTAGATGTGCCTCTCTAAGAATAGTGAACAAGGGGTCCACGTCTGGATCCCCCTAGTAATTTAGTGTGATAATCAAAGTTACTTGAAATATGCAAATAACAAGGGGGGTCCTGGGAGACTCTCTGCCAGACATGAGTCATGGTTACAAGAGCCTTACCCAGAGTCTTTAGCTCACTATCTTTCACAGAGGAGAAATATCCTACACATATCAGTCTTTGTCCTGCCCTGGGGCAGTCCAGCACCAAAATGCTAGGCAATTCTGCTCCGAACAAGAATACCAACAGCAACCCCAGACACGTGTTTCGGTCTGGTGGAACCTCATCAGTAGGTTGTAGCTGTGCCTCTCTAAGAATAGTGAACAAGGGGTCCACGTCTGGATCCCCCTAGTAATTTAGGGTGATAATCAAAGTTACTTGAAATATGCAAATAACAAGGGGGGTCCTGGGAGACTCTCTGCCAGACATGAGTCCTGGTTACAAGAGCCTTACCCAGAGTCTTTAGCTCACTATCTTTCACAAAGGAGAAATATCCTACACATATCAGTATTTGTCCTGCCCTGGGGCTGTCCAGCACCAAAATGCTAGGCAATTCTCCTCTGAACAAGACTACCAACAGCAAGCCCATACACGTGTTTCGGTCTGGTTGAACCTCATTGGTAGGGTGTAGCTGTGCCTCACTAAGAATAGTGAGCAAGGGGTCCACATCTGGATTCCCCTAGTAATGTAGGGTGATACCCAAAGTTACTTGAAATATGCAAATAACAAAGGGGATCCAGGGAGACTCTCTGCCAGACATGAGTCCTGGTTACAAGAGCCTTACCCAGAGTCTTTATCGCATTATCTTTCACAGAGGAGAAATATTATACACATATCAGTCTTTGTCCTGCCCTGGGGCAGTCCAGCACCAAAATGCTAGGCAATTCTGCTCCGAACAAGAATGCCAACAGCAACCCCAGACACGTGTTTCGGTCTGGTTGAACCTCATCAGTAGGGTGTAGCTGTGCCTCTCTAAGAAAGGTGAGCAAGAGGTCCATGTCTGGATTCCCCTAGTAACTTAGAGTGATACCCAAAGTTACTTGAAATATGCAAATAACAATGGGGGTTCTGGGAGACTCTCTGCCAGACATAAGTCCTGGTTACAAGAGCCTTACCCAGAGTCTTTAGCTCACTATCTTTCACAGAGGAGAAATATCCTACACATATCAGCCTTTGTCCTGCCCTGGGGCAGTCCAGAACCAAAATGCTAGGCAATTCTGCTCCGAACAAGAATACCAACAGCAACCCCAGACACGTGTTTCGGTCTGGTCGAACCTCCTCAGTATGGTGTAGCTTTGCCTCTATAAGAATAGTGAGCAAAGGGTCCACGTCTGGATTCCCCTAGTAATTTAGGGTAATACCCAAAGTTAATTGAAATATGCAAATAACAAGGGGGGTCATGGGAGACTCTCTGCCAAACATGAGTCCTGGTTACAAGAGCCTTACCCAGAATCTTTAGCTCACTATCTTTCACAGAGGAGACATATCCTACACATATCATTCTTCGGCTTGCCCTGGGGCAGTCCAGCACCAAAATGCTAGGCAATTCTCCTCTGAAGAAGAGTACCGACAGCAACTCCAGACACGTGTTTCGGTCTGGTGGAACCTCATCAGTAGGGTGTAGCTGTGCCTCTCTAAGATTAGTGAGCAAGGGGTCCACGGCTGTATTCCCCCAGTAACTTAGGGTGATAGCCAAAGTTATTTGAAATATGCAAATAACAAGGGGGGTCCTGGCAGACTCTCTGCCAAACATGAGTCCTGGTTACAAGAGCCTTACCCAGAGTCTTTAGCTCACTATCTTTCACAGAGGAGAAATATCCTACACATATCAGTCTTTGTCCTGCCCTGGGGCAGTCCAGTACCAAAATTCTATGCAATTCTCCTCTGAACAAGAGTACCAACAGCAACCCCAGACACGTGGTTCGGTCTGGTTGAACCTCAGCAGTAGGGTGTAGCTGTGCCTCTCTAAGAATAGTGTTCAAGGGGTCCACTTATGGATTCCCCTAGTAATTTATGGTGATACCCAAAGTTACTTGAAATATGCAAATAACAAGACGCGTCCTGGGAGACTCTATGTCAGATGTGAGTCCTTTTTACAAGAGCCTTACCCAGAGTCTTTAGCTCACTATCTTTCACAGGGGAGAAATATCCTACACATATCAGTCTTTGTCTTGCCCTTGAGCAGTCCAGCACCAAAATGCTAGGAAATTCTCCTCTGAACAAGAGTACCAACAGCAACCCCAGACACGTGTTTCGGTCTGGTGGAACCTCATCAGTAGGGTGTAGCTGTGCCTCTCTAAGATAAGTGAGCAAGGGGTCCACGGCTGTATTCCCTTAGTAACTTAGGGTGATAGCCAAAGTTATTTGAAATATGAAAATAACAAGGGGGGTCCTGGCAGACTATCTGCCAAACATGAGTCCTGGTTACAAGAGCCTTACCCAGAGTCTTTAGCTCACTATCTTTCACAGAGGAGAAATATCTACACATATCAGTCTTTTTCCTGCCCTGGGGCAGTCCAGCACCAACATTCTATGCAATTCTCCTCTGAACAAGAGTACCAACAGCAACCCCAGACACGTGGTTCGGTCTGGTTGAACCTCAGCAGTAGGGTGTAGCTGTGCCTCTCTAAGAATAGTGTTCAAAGGGTACACATCTGGATTCCCCTAGTAATTTATGGTGATACCCAAAGTTACTTGAAATATGCAAATAACAAGAGGCGTCCTGGGAGACTCTATGTCAGACATGAGTCCTTTTTACAAGAGCCTTACCCAGAGTCTTTAGCTCACTATCTTTCACAGAGGAGAAATATCCTACACATATCAATATTTGTCTTGCCCTTTAGCAGTCCAGCACCAAAATGCTAGGAAATTCTCCTCTGAACAAGAGTACCAACAGCAACCGCAGACACGTGTTTTGGTCTGGTTGAACCTCATCAGTAGGGTGTAGCTGTGCCTCTCTAATAATAGTGAGCAAGGGGTCCTCGTATGTATTCCCCTAATAACTTAGGGTGATACCCAAAGTTACTTGAAATATGCAAATAACAAGGGGGGCCTTTTGGAAGACTCTCTGCCAGACATGAGTCCTGGTTACAAGAGCCTTATCCAGAGTCTTTAGCTCACTATCTTGCACAGAGGAGAAATATCCTACACATATAAGTCTTTGTCCTGCCATGCCCTGGGGCAGTCCAGCACCAAAATGCTAGGCAATTCTCCTCTGAACAAGAGTACCAACTGCACCGCAGACATGTGCTTCGGTCTGGTTCTGGTTAAACCTCATCAGTAGGGAGTAGCTGTGCCTCTCTAAGAATAGTGAGCAAGGGGTCCACGTCTGGATTCCGTTAATAACTTAGGGTGATAAGTTACTTGAAATATGCAAATAGCACGGGGGGGTCCTGGGAGACTCTCTGCCACACATGAGTCCTGGTTACAAGAGACTTACCCAGAGTCTTTAGCTCACTATCTTTCACAGAGGAGAAATATCCTACACATATCAGTCTTTGTCCTGCCCTGGGGCAGTCCAGCAACAAAATGCTAGGCAATTCTCATCTGAACAAGAATACCAACAGCAACCCCAGACACGTGTTTCGGTCTGGTTGAACCTCATCAGTAGGGTGTAGCTGTGCCTTTCTAAGAATAGTGAGCAAGGGGTCCACGTCTGGATTCCCCTAGTAACTTAGGGTAATACCCAAAGTTACTTGAAATATGCAAATAACAAGTGGGTTCCTGGGAGACTCTCTGCCAGACATGAGTCCTTGTTACACGAGCCTTACCCAGAATCTTTAGTTCACTATCTTTCACAGAGGAGACATATCCTACACATATCAGTCTATGGCCTGCACTGGGGCAGTCCAGCACCAAAATGCTAGGCAATTCTCCTCTGAACAAGAGTACCAACAGCAACCCCAGGCACGTGTGTTGGTCTGGTTGAACCTCATCAGTAGGGTGTAGCTGTGCATCTCTAAGAATAGTGAGCGAGGGGTCCACGTATGTATTCCCCTAGTAACTTAGGGTGATACCCAAAGTTACTTGAAATATGCAAATAACAAGGGGGGTCTTTTGGAAGACTCTCTGCCAGACAAGAGTCCTGGTTACAAGAGCTTTACACAGAGTCTTTAGCTCACTATTTTTCACAGAGGAGAAATATCCTACACATATCAGTCTCTGTCCTGGGGCAGTCCAGCACCAAAATACTAGGCAATTCTCCTCTGAACAAGAGTACCAAAAGCAACCCCAGACACGTGGTTCGGATTGGTTGAACCTCATCAGTAGGGTGTAGCTGTGCCTCTCTAAGAATAGTGTTCAAGGGGTCCATGTCTGGATTCCCCTAGTAAATTATGGTGATACCCAAAGTTACTTGAAAAATGCAAATAACAAGAGGGGTCCTGGGAGACTCTCTGTCAGACATGAGTCCTGGTTACAAGAGCCTTACCCAGAGTCTTTAGCTCACTATCTTTCACAGAGGAGAAATATCCTACACATATCAGTCTTTGTCCTGCCCTGGGGCAGTCCAGCACCAAAATGCTAGGGAATTCTCATCTGTACAAGTATACCAACAGCAACCCCAGACACTTGTTTCGGTCTGGTTGAACCTCATCAGTAGGGTGTAGCTGTGCTTCTCTAAGAATAGTGAGCATTGCGTCCACGTCTAGATTCCCCTAGTAACTTAGGGTGATACCCAAAGTTACTTGAAACATGCAAATAACAAGGGGGGTCCTGGGAGACTCTCTGCCAGACATGAGTCCTGGTTACAAGAGCCTTACACAGAGTATTTAGCTCACTATCTTTCACAGAGGAGAAATATCCTCCACATATCAGCCTTTGTCCTGCCCTGGGGCAGTCCAGCACCAAAATGTTAGGCAATTTTGCTCCGAACAAGAATACCAACAGCAACCCCAGACACGTGTTTCGGTCTGGTCGAACCTCATCAGTTTGGTGTAGCTGTGCCTCTTTAAGAATAGTGAGCAAAGGGTCCACGTCTGGATCCCCCTAGTAATTTAGGGTGATACCCATATTTACTTGAATTATGCAAATAACAAGGGGGGTCCTGGGAGACTCTCTGCAGGACATGAGTCCTGGTTACAAGAGCCTTACCCAGAGTCTTTAGCTCAGTATCTTTCACAAAGGAGAAATATCCTACACATATCAGTCTTTGTCCTGCCCTGTGGCAGTCCAGCACCAAAATGCTAGGCAATTCTCATCTGAACAAGAATACCAACAGCAACCCCAGACACGTGTTTCGGTCTGGTTGAACCGCATCAGTAGGGTGTAGCTGTTCCTCTATAAGAATAGTGAGCAAAAGGTCCACGTCTGGATTCCCCTAGTAACTTAGGGTAATACCCAAAGTTAATTGAAATATGCAAATAACAAGGGGGGTCCTGGAAGACTCTCTGCCAAACATGAGTCCTGGTTACAAGAGCCTTACCCAGAATCTTTAGTTCACTATCTTTCACTTAGGAGACATATCCTACACATATCATTCTTTGGCTTCAGTCCAGCACCAAAATGCTAGGCAATTCTACTCTGAAGAAGAGTACCAACAGCAACCCCAGACACGTGTTTCGGTCTGGTGGAACCTCATCAGTAGGGTGTAGCTGTGCCTCTCTAAGATTAGTGAGCAAGGGGTCCACGGCTGTATTCCCTTAGTAACTTAGGGTGATAGCCAAAGTTATTTGAAATATGAAAATAACAAGGGGGGTCCTGGCAGACTATCTGCCAAACATGAGTCCTGGTTACAAGAGCCTTACCCAGAGTCTTTAGCTCACTATCTTTCACAGAGGAGAAATATCTACACATATCAGTCTTTTTCCTGCCCTGGGGCAGTCCAGCACCAACATTCTATGCAATTCTCCTCTGAACAAGAGTACCAACAGCAACCCCAGACACGTGGTTCGGTCTGGTTGAACCTCAGCAGTAGGGTGTAGCTGTGCCTCTCTAAGAATAGTGTTCAAAGGGTACACATCTGGATTCCCCTAGTAATTTATGGTGATACCCAAAGTTACTTGAAATATGCAAATAACAAGAGGCGTCCTGGGAGACTCTATGTCAGACATGAGTCCTTTTTACAAGAGCCTTACCCAGAGTCTTTAGCTCACTATCTTTCACAGAGGAGAAATATCCTACACATATCAATATTTGTCTTGCCCTTGAGCAGTCCAGCACCAAAATGCTAGGAAATTCTCCTCTGAACAAGAGTACCAACAGCAACCGCAGACATGTGTTTCGGTCTGGTTGAACCTCATCAGTAGGGTGTAGCTTTGCCTCTCTAAGAATAGTGAGGAAGGGGTCCAAGTCTGGATTCCCCTAGTAACATAGGGTATTACCCAAAGTTACTTGAAATATGCAAATAACAAGCAGGGTCCTGGGAAACTCTCTGCCAGACATGAGTCCTGGTTACAAGAGCCTTACCCAGAGTGTTTAGCTCACTATCTTTCACAAAGGAGAAATATCCTACACATATCAGTCTTTGCTCTGCCCTGGGGCAGTCCAGCACCAAAATGCTAGGCAATTCTCCTCTGAACAAGACTACCAACAGCAACCCCAGACACGTGTTTCGGTCTGGTTGAACCTCAGCAGTACGGTGTAGCTGTGCCTCACTGAGAATAGTGAGCAAGGGGTTCACATCTGGATTACCCTAGTAATGTAGGGTGATACACAAAGTTACTTGAAATATGCAAATAACAAGGGGGGTCCTTGGAGACTCTCTGCCAGACATGAGTCCTGGTTACAAGAGCCTTACGCACAGTCTTTAGCTCACTATCTTTCACAGAGGAGAATATTATACACATATCAGTCTTTGTCCTGCCCTGGGGCAGTCCAGCACCAAAATGCTAGGCAATTCTCTTCCGAACAAGAATACCAACAGCAACCCCAGAGACGTGTTTCGGTCTGGTTGAACCTCATCAGTAGGGTGTAGCTGTGCCTCTCTAAGAATAGTGAGCAAGGGGTCCACGTCTGGATTCCCCTAGTAACTTAGAGTGATACCCAAAGTTACTTGAAATATGCAAAGAACAAGGGGGGTCCTGGGAGTCTCTCTGCCAGACATGAGTCCTGGTTACAAGAGCCTTACCCAGAATCTTTAGCTCACTATCTTTCACAGAGGAGAAATATTATACACATATCAGTCTTTGTCCTGCCCTGGGGCAGTCCAGCACCAAAATGCTACGCAATTCTCTTCCGAACAAGAATACCAACAGCAACCCCAGACACGTTTTTCGGTCTGGGTGAACCTCATCAGTAGGGTGTAGCTGTGCCTCTCTAAGAATAGTGAGCAAGGGGTCCACGTCTGGATTCCCCTAGTAACTTAGGGTGATACCCAAAGTTACTTGAAATATGCAAATAACAAGGGGAGCCTTTTGGAAGACTCTCTGCCAGACATGAGTCCTGGTTACAAGAGCCTTACCCAGATTCTTTAGCTCACTATCTTTCACAGAGGAGAAATATTATACACATATCAGTCTTTGTCCTGCCCTGGGGCAGTCCAGCACCAAAATGCTACGCAATTCTCTTCCGAACAAGAATACCAACAGCAACCCCAGACACGTGTTTCGGTCTGGTTGAACCTCATCAGTAGGGTGTAGCTGTTCCTCTATAAGAATAGTGAGCAAAAGGTCCACGTCTGGATTCCCCTAGTAACTTAGGGTAATACCCAAAGTTAATTGAAATATGCAAATAACAAGGGGGGTCCTGGAAGACTCTCTGCCAAACATGAGTCCTGGTTACAAGAGCCTTACCCAGAATCTTTAGCTCACTATCTTTCACTTAGGAGACATATCCTACACATATCATTCTTTGGCTTCAGTCCAGCACCAAAATGCTAGGCAATTCTACTCTGAAGAAGAGTACCAACAGCAACCCCAGACACGTGTTTCGGTCTGGTGGAACCTCATCAGTAGGGTGTAGCTGTGCCTCTCTAAGATTAGTGAGCAAGGGGTCCACGGCTGTATTCCCTTAGTAACTTAGGGTGATAGCCAAAGTTATTTGAAATATGAAAATAACAAGGGGGGTCCTGGCAGACTATCTGCCAAACATGAGTCCTGGTTACAAGAGCCTTACCCAGAGTCTTTAGCTCACTATCTTTCACAGAGGAGAAATATCTACACATATCAGTCTTTTTCCTGCCCTGGGGCAGTCCAGCACCAACATTCTATGCAATTCTCCTCTGAACAAGAGTACCAACAGCAACCCCAGACACGTGGTTCGGTCTGGTTGAACCTCAGCAGTAGGGTGTAGCTGTGCCTCTCTAAGAATAGTGTTCAAAGGGTACACATCTGGATTCCCCTAGTAATTTATGGTGATACCCAAAGTTACTTGAAATATGCAAATAACAAGAGGCGTCCTGGGAGACTCTATGTCAGACATGAGTCCTTTTTACAAGAGCCTTACCCAGAGTCTTTAGCTCACTATCTTTCACAGAGGAGAAATATCCTACACATATCAATATTTGTCTTGCCCTTGAGCAGTCCAGCACCAAAATGCTAGGAAATTCTCCTCTGAACAAGAGTACCAACAGCAACCGCAGACATGTGTTTCGGTCTGGTTGAACCTCATCAGTAGGGTGTAGCTTTGCCTCTCTAAGAATAGTGAGCAAGGGGTCCACGTCTGGATTCCCCTAGTAACATAGGGTATTACCCAAAGTTACTTGAAATATGCAAATAACAAGCAGGGTCCTGGGAAACTCTCTGCCAGACATGAGTCCTGGTTACAAGAGCCTTACCCAGAGTGTTTAGCTCACTATCTTTCACAAAGGAGAAATATCCTACACATATCAGTCTTTGCTCTGCCCTGGGGCAGTCCAGCACCAAAATGCTAGGCAATTCTCCTCTGAACAAGACTACCAACAGCAACCCCAGACACGTGTTTCGGTCTGGTTGAACCTCAGCAGTACGGTGTAGCTGTGCCTCACTGAGAATAGTGAGCAAGGGGTTCACATCTGGATTACCCTAGTAATGTAGGGTGATACACAAAGTTACTTGAAATATGCAAATAACAAGGGGGGTCCTTGGAGACTCTCTGCCAGACATGAGTCCTGGTTACAAGAGCCTTACGCACAGTCTTTAGCTCACTATCTTTCACAGAGGAGAATATTATACACATATCAGTCTTTGTCCTGCCCTGGGTCAGTCCAGCACCAAAATGCTAGGCAATTCTCTTCCGAACAAGAATACCAACAGCAACCCCAGAGACGTGTTTCGGTCTGGTTGAACCTCATCAGTAGGGTGTAGCTGTGCCTCTCTAAGAATAGTGAGCAAGGGGTCCACGTCTGGATTCCCCTAGTAACTTAGGGTGATACCCAAAGTTACTTGAAATATGCAAAGAACAAGGGGGGTCCTGGGAGTCTCTCTGCCAGACATGAGTCCTGGTTACAAGAGCCTTACCCAGAATCTTTAGCTCACTATCTTTCACAGAGGAGAAATATTATACACATATCAGTCTTTGTCCTGCCCTGGGGCAGTCCAGCACCAAAATGCTACGCAATTCTCTTCCGAACAAGAATACCAACAGCAACCCCAGACACGTTTTTCGGTCTGGGTGAACCTCATCAGTAGGGTGTAGCTGTGCCTCTCTAAGAATAGTGAGCAAGGGGTCCACGTCTGGATTCCCCTAGTAACTTAGGGTGATACCCAAAGTTACTTGAAATATGCAAATAACAAGGGGAGCCTTTTGGAAGACTCTCTGCCAGACATGAGTCCTGGTTACAAGAGCTTTACACAGAGTATTTAGCTCACTATTTTTCACAGAGGAGAAATATCCTACACATATCAGTCTCTGTCCTGCCCAGGGGCAGTCCAGCACCAAAATTCTAGGCAATTCTCCTCTGAACAAGAGTACCAACAGCAACCCCAGACATGTGGTTCGGATTGGTTGAACCTCATCAGTAGGGTGTAGCTGTGCCTCTCTAAGAATAATGTTCAAGGGGTCCACGTCTGGATTCCCCTAGTAATTTATGGTGATACTCAAAGTTACTTGAAAAATGCAAATAACAAGAGGGGTCCTGGGAGACTCTCTGTCAGACATGAGTCCTGGTTACAAGAGCCTTACCCAGAGTCTTTAGCTCACTATCTTTCACAGAGGAGAAATATCCTTCACATATCAGTCTCTGTCCTGCCCTGGGGCAGTCCAGCACCAAAATTCTAGGCAATTCTCCTCTGAACAAGAGTACCAACAGCATCCCCAGACACGTGGTTCGGATTGGTTGAACCTCATCAGTAGGGTGTAGCTGTGCCTCTCTAAGAATAGTGTTCAAGGGGTCCACGTCTGGATTCCCCTAGTAATTTATGGTGATACCCAAAGTTACTTGAAAAATGCAAATAACAAGAGGGGTCCTGGGAGACTCTCTGTCAGACATGAGTCCTGGTGACAAGAGCCTTACCCAGAGTCTTTAGCTCACTATCTTTCACAGAGGAGAAATATCCTACACATATCAGTCTTTGTCCTGCCCTGGGGCAGTCCAGCACCAAAATGCTAGGCAATTCTCATCTGAACAAGAATACCAACAGCAACCCCAGACACTTGTTTTTTTCTGGTTGAACCTCATCAGTAGGGTGTAGCTGTGCCTCTCTAAGAATAGTGAGCATTGCGTCCACATCTAGATTCCCCTAGTAACTTAGGGTGATACCCAAAGTTACTTGAAACATGCAAATAACAAGGGGGGTCCTGGGAGACTCTCTGCCAGACATGAGTCCTGGTTACAAGAGCCTTACCAAGAGTCTTTAGCTTACTATCTTTCACAAAGGAGAAATATCCTACACATATCAGTCTTTGTCCTGCCCTGGGGCAGTCCAGCACCAATATGCTAGGCAATTCTCCTCTGAACAATAGTACCAACACCAACCGCAGACACGTGTTTTGGTCTGGTTGAACATCATCAGTAGGGTGTAGCTGTGCCTCTCTAAGATTAGTGAGCAAGGTGTCCACGGCTGTATTCCCTTAGTAACTTAGGGTGATAGCCAAAGTTATTTGAAATATGAAAATAACAAGGGAGGTCCTGGCAGACTATCTGCCAAACATGAGTCCTGGTTACAAGAGCCTTGCCCAGATTCTTTAGCTCACTATCTTTCACAGAGGAGAAATATCCTACACATATCAGTCTTTTTCCTGCCCTGGGGCAGTCCAGCACCAACATTCTATGCAATTCTCCTCTGAACAAGAGTACCAACAGCAACCCCAGACACGTGGTTCGGTCTGGTTGAACCTCAGCAGTAGGGTGTAGCTGTGCCTCTCTAAGAATAGTGTTCAAGGGGTCCATTTCTGGGTTGCCCTAGTAATTTATGGTGATACCCAAAGTTACTTGAAATATGCAAATAACAAGAGGCGTCCTGGGAGACTCTATGTCAGACATGAGTCCTTTTTACAAGAGCCTTACCCAGAGTCTTTAGCTCACTATCTTTCACAGAGGAGAAATATCCTACACATATCAATCTTTGTCTTGCCCTTGAGCAGTCCAGCACCAAAATGCTAGGAAATTCTCCTCTGAACAAGAGTACCAACAGCAACCGCAGACATGTGTTTCGGTCTGGTTGAACCTCATCAGTAGGGTGTAGCTTTGCCTCTCTAAGAATAGTGAGCAAGGGGTCCACGTCTGGATTCCCCTAGTAACTTAGGGTATTACCCAAAGTTACTTGAAATATGCAAATAACAAGCGGGGTCCTGGGAAACTCTCTGCCAGACATGAGTTCTGGTTACAAGAGCCTTACCCAGAGTGTTTAGCTCACTATCTTTCACAAAGGATAAATATCCTACACATATCAGTCTTTGCCCTGCCCTGGGGCAGTCCAGCACCAAAATGCTAGGCAATTCTCCTCTGAACAAGACTACCAACAGCAACCCCAGACACGTGTTTCGGTCTGGTTGAACCTCAGCAGTACGGTGTAGCTGTGCCTCACTAAGAATAGTGAGCAAGGGGTCGACATCTGGATTCCCCTAGTAACGTAGGGTGATACACAAAGTTACTTGAAATATGCAAATAACAAGGGGGGTCCTTGGAGACTCTCTGCCAGACATGAGTCCTGGTTACAAGAGCCTTACGCACAGTCTTTAGCTCACTATCTTTCACAGAGGAGAAAATTATACACATATCAGTCTTTGTCCTGCCTTGGGGCAGTCCAGCACCAAAATGCTAGGCAATTCTCTTCCGAACAAGAATACCAACAGCAACCCCAGACACGTGTTTCGGTCTGGTTGAACCTCATCAGTAGGGTGTAGCTGTGCCTCTCTAAGAATAGTGAGCAAGGGGTCCACGTATGGATTCCCCTAGTAACTTAGGGTGATACCCAAAGTTACTTGAAATATGCAAAGAACAAGGGGGGTCCTGGGAGTCTCTCTGCCAGACATGAGTCCTGGTTACAAGAGCCTTACCCAGACTCTTTAGCTCACTATCTTTCACAGAGGAGAAATATTATACACATATCAGTCTTTGTCCTGCCCTGGGGCAGTCCAGCACCAAAATGCTAGGCAATTCTCTTCCGAACAAGAATACCAACAGCAACCCCAGACACCTGTTTCAGTCTGGTTGAACCTCATCAGTAGGGTGTAGCTGTGCCTCTCTAAGAATAGTGTTCAAGGGGTCCATTTCTGGGTTGCCCTAGTAATTTATGGTGATACCCAAAGTTACTTGAAATATGCAAATAACAAGAGGCGTCCTGGGAGACTCTATGTCAGACATGAGTCCTTTTTACAAGAGCCTTACCCAGAGTCTTTAGCTCACTATCTTTCACAGAGGAGAAATATCCTACACATATCAATCTTTGTCTTGCCCTTGAGCAGTCCAGCACCAAAATGCTAGGAAATTCTCCTCTGAACAAGAGTACCAACAGCAACCGCAGACATGTGTTTCGGTCTGGTTGAACCTCATCAGTAGGGTGTAGCTTTGCCTCTCTAAGAATAGTGAGCAAGGGGTCCACGTCTGGATTCCCCTAGTAACTTAGGGTGATACCCAAAGTTACTTGAAATATGCAAATAACAAGGGGAGCCTTTTGGAAGACTCTCTGCCAGACATGAGTCCTGGTTACAAGAGCTTTACACAGAGTATTTAGCTCACTATTTTTCACAGAGGAGAAATATGCTACACATATCAGTCTCTGTCCTGCCCAGGGGCAGTCCAGCACCAAAATTCTAGGCAATTCTCCTTTGAACAAGAGTACCAACAGCAACCCCAGACTTGTGGTTCGGATTGGTTGAACCTCATCAGTAGGGTGTAGCTGTGCCTCTCTAAGAATAGTGTTCAAGGGGTCCACGTCTGGATTCCCCTAGTAATTTATGGTGATACCCAAAGTTACTTGAAAAATGCAAATAACAAGAGGGGTCCTGGGAGACTCTCTGTCAGACATGAGTCCTGGTTACAAGAGCCTTACCCAGAGTCTTTAGCTCACTATCTTTCACAGAGGAGAAATATCCTACACATATCAGTCTCTGTCCTGCCCTGGGGCAGTCCAGCACCAAAATTCTAGGCAATTCTCCTCTGAACAAGAGTACCAACAGCAACCCCAGACACGTGGTTCGGATTGGTTGAACCTCATCAGTAGGGTGTAGCTGTGCCTCTCTAAGAATAGTGTTCAAGGGGTCCACGTCTGGATTCCCCTAGTAATTTATGGTAATATCCAAAGTTACTTGAAAAATGCAAATAACAAGAGGGGTCCTGGGAGACTCTCTGTCAGACATGAGTCCTGGTTACAAGAGCCTTACCCAGAGTCTTTAGCTCACTATCTTTCACAGAGGAGAAATATCCTACACATATCAGTCTTTGTCCTGCCCTGGGGCAGTCCAGCACCAAAATGCTAGGGAATTCTCATCTGAACAAGAATACCAACAGCAACCCCAGACACTTGTTTCGGTCTGGTTGAACCTCATCAGTAGGGTGTAGCTGTGCCTCTCTAAGAATAGTGAGCATTGCGTCCACGTCTAGATTCCCCTAGTAACTTAGGGTGATACCCAAAGTTACTTGAAACATGCAAATAACAAGGGGGGTCCTGGGAGACTCTCTGCCAGACATGAGTCCTGGTTACAAGAGCCTTACCCAGAGTCTTTAGCTTACTATCTTTCACAAAGGAGAAATATCCTACACATATCAGTCTTTGTCCTTGTTAGGCAGAAACCTGTGCAGTTCCCTTGGGGAACACTGCAAAAGATTTAAGACTACAGGTATAGCAGTAAACCCACTTGGTAGCAGTCTGCACCACCCAGATTTACCTGGTAGCTGTGGCTGAGCAGTCAGACTTCCCTCAAGAAGAGTTAGGCAGTATGCAAAGTATACACAATATGTACTCAGACACAATAGCACAAGCAAACACTGACCAGAGCTTGGTTTCAAAAGTATATAGTTATTTATTTTTTAAGAACACATACGTTGAAAACACTCTAGCAAAGTATAGTAAAAACACTTCAAACACAGTTATAATGAAAGCAGTTTCAACCCTTACTCCTATCTAGTCAACTCTAAGTTAACATCACATAATTAAAACAGAGGTGAATGCTTAACGTTAGATGACACTCCAGAAGGTTCAAGGAAGGGATAAAAGAGAAACAGAAATGGGTTAAACACACCACTCTAAGGTCCAGAACACTTGCAATAGGCTCAAAGAAGCACAAAGTCACAGGTGAGCAAAAGTCACTAGGCAGGGCCCACTCTTAGAGTAGCCGGAGCGAAAATGTGCCCAAGATCACACTGTTATTAGGGATTCATAGTCTTGCAAAGGGTTAGAAAGAGTTTAGAGTGGTTTAGAAAGTTTAGCCAAGGTGTTCCAGGCACTCCCAGGTTCGAAAGCCGGGGGCTAAATCTACCCCGTACAGTCGGTGGCAAGGGACGCCAGGCGGAACACGGTACCTTAAGCGGAAAGGGTCCTCCAGCGGTGGCAGTTGTTCCAGGCAGTGGCAGCAAGGCTCGACGTCTGTCAGGGGAGAAGAAGTTCTCGCTGAAGAGCAGAAGAAGAAGGTCGTTGCACTGCCCGGGAAGAAACCAGCCGCGGAGTCCTCCGGTTAAAGCGTTGTACCGACTTTAGTGGTTGGGGTAAAAGTGGTGGAGTTCCGGTTGCCGGGGTGCTTGGCACTGGCAAGGCGGCCACGAGATACCTCGAGAAGCGAAAAGAAGGCGAAAACTGGTTGTCCCCACCAGTCAAGGGAAGGAGCCACTCCGTTAAGAGTTCTCCTCGGTCGTCGGGAAAAGTGGTGAGACGGTTCAGCAGGGCTCCACCGGGTGGTGTCGTCGAGGCAGGTCGGCTCAGCTATTCCCTCGTCGGATTCTTGGTCCTGTGGCGACTTCTGAAGTCCCAGTCCCCAAAGCCCTGCTTTTATGCAGCAAACCCCCATTCACCCAGCCTAGCTGTCACTCAAACATGCTAAGTGGTGAGCCGGCCGGCTCACCACTTGGGCCAATCAGGACGGAGTGCGACTTGAGTTACCAAGGTAACTCAGTCCAGGGTGCCTAAATCCCCCTCCACCCCTCCTAAGTACCCCAGACAGAGTGGCACTACTTTGGAGGGCTTCTGTGGAGAAGCCCGCCAAAAGTGGGACAAAGGGCTCCACTTTGGGTCAGAGTTACAGAGGCGAACGCCAACGCCATTTTAGAATCAAGTTTTGGCAAAAAGTCCCAACCGGAGTTATACTAATAAATATATAACCCGGCGGTATGTTTAAGGCTACCGTAAATAAATAAATAAATGTGTTAGCCTAAAACAATGGGAAATCCCATAGGGAAATATTCGCGGTTGAATATAAAAAGTAGTTTCCACTGCCACCAGCCAAAACTCGATCAGGGGGGACGGAGACGTGCCCCCTCGACTAACAGACCCTGGGGCAATCGAATTGCCCCAGCCAGTACGTCCACAATATGATGGTTTGTACTGGTTCTGTTCAGGATTCAAGACTAGCAAAGTCTTTGGTGACTTTACATGCCCTGGGAGACAGTAGTCAGTCCCAGGGTATGGAGTCTATGTTGGGGAGTCCCTAGGACACCCCTGGGTCACGGCACAGAGGGTGCTGTGTAACCCACATCACAAAAATACATGAGGCCCTATGGAGTAAAAGACCCCATAGCCCATTCAACACAAGGTTTAACCAAGAAAACACACTTCAACATGTCCAAGAGTGAGGGTAAAAGAGTCTCACTCTTGGCAGGAGAAAAAAAAGAAACCCCAGAAGTCCAGCAAAGCTGCTGGGGGACTCACTAGGTAGGGAAATTCAGCCTAAACAGAGAATTCTCCCTAACACTCGCCCCCCCCCAGACTAAGGGACAGGAGGATTTAATCCACTCCTGGATGAACCTCATACCTCTAGTCGATGATATACATCCTAGAGAGTCCATCAGCATTTTGATGGTGACACCCTGACCTGTGCTCAATGGTGAAATCAAACCCTTGCAGGCAGATTGACCATCTCAATAGTTTTGGATTTTCCCCTTTCATTTGCATTAACCATCTCAAGGGTTGGTGGTCAGTCTGAATAACAAAAGTAGAACCATACAAGTATGGCCTAAACTTCTTCAGTGCCCACACAATAGCAAAGCATTCTCTTTCGATAGTTGCCCACCTTGTCTCAGGATCCTTCAGTTTCCTACTGATGAAGCAAATGGGGTGCTCCCTACCCTTCTCATCCAGTTGGCTTAGAACTGCACCTATACCTACATTGGAAGCATCAGTTTGTACAATGAAAGGTTGGTGGTAGTCAGGAGCTCTCAATACTGGAGCTTGGCAAAGAGCTCTCTTCAGTTTTTCAAAGGCCTGATTGCACTCCTCATTCCATTTTACCTTTTTAGGGAATTTGGGAGAGGAGATTACATTCAGTGGAGAAGCTATGGTCCCATAGTTCTCAATGAAATTCCTGTAATATCCAGTGAGGCCTAGAAAAGCTCTCACTTGGGTTTGAGTAGTTGGTGTTGTCCAATTTTGCACAGCTTCAATCTTGCTGGGCAAAGGCCTTATTTCACCACCTCCTACCTCATGTCCAAGGTAGACCACTTTACTTTGACCAATCTGGCACTTACTGGCTTTGATTGTCAAATGGGCCTGTTCCAGAGCCTGCAACACATGTCCTAGGTGGTTCACATGTTCTTCCCAGGAGTGGCTGAAGACTGCAATGTCATCCAAGTATGCCATGCAGAAATCTTCCATCCCAGCCAGAACTTGGTTCACCATCCTTTGGAATGTGGCAGGTGCATTTTTTAGTCCAAAAGGCATGACCTTAAACTGGTACAAGCCAACTGGGGTTGAAAATGCAGTTTTCTCCTTGGCATGGTCTGTCAGGGCTATTTGCCAATAGCCTGACGTCAGGTCAAATGTGCTGAGGTACTTGGCGGCACCAAGTGTATCCACCAACTCATCTGTCCTGGGCAAAGGGTGGGCATCAGTCTTGGTGACTGCATTTAGAGCTCTATAGTCCACACAGAATCTCAAGTCTTTGGATCCTGCCTTTGGTACTAACACAACTGGGCTAGACCATGGACTAGTAGAGGGCTCTATTACCCCGAGATCAAGCATCTTCTTGACCTCTCCTTTGATGTGGGCTCTGATGTGTTCTGACATTCTGTATCCTCTGCTTTTGACTGGCAGACAGTCACCAGTGAGTATCTCATGCTGGCCCCAAGGGGTCAAGCCTGGTGACAGTGAGAACAGGGAGGCAAACTGATTTAACATAGATTTGCACTCCTCTCGTTGCTCAGGTGTCAGGTCTGAAGAGAGGTTGACTCCTTCAACTTTTTCATCTAAAGGCACACCTCTGAGGAGATCAGGGAGAGATTCACTCTCTTCTTCCTCTGCAGCTGAAGCTAGAAGCAAGGCTCCTACATCAGGTCTGGAGATGTATGCTTTTAGTCGGTTGGTGTGGAAGACTCTAGGAGCTTCCCTGGGTCTGCCCAGATCTACCAGATAGTTGACCTCTCCAAGTTTTCCCACAACCTTGAAGGGTCCCATCCATTTGTCTTGCAAGGCCCTCTGCCTTGTTGGGAGCATAACTAGAACTAGCTGGTCTTGAGTAAACTCAACCATGTTAGCCTTCTGGTTGTGCCAATGTTTGACCAGGGCTTGACCAGCTTTCAAGTTGTCACTTGCTTCTGCCATCATGTGTGACATTCTCCTCCGGAGACCTATCACATAGTCAGTCACTCTGACTGGCTTGAGGGGAGGAGCACCTTCCAATCCCTCCTTAATCAGGGCCAATGGACCTCTGACTGGATGGCCATAGAGAAGCTCAAAGGGAGAATAACCTACTCCCTCCTGAGGGACTTCTCTATAAGCAAAGAGAAGGCATGGCAGTAGAAGGTCCCACTTTTTCTTAAGGGGTTCTTCTAAAGCACCTATCATGCTCTTCATGGTTCTGTTAAACCTTTCAACCAACCCGTTTGTCTGAGGGTGGTATGCGGTTGAGAACTTGTAGGTAACTCCACAGGTTTTCCACATGGCTTTCATGTAATGGGACATAAAGTTTGACCCCCTGTCAGAGATTACCTCCTTAGGAAACCCAACCCTGGTAAAAATACCAAGGAGGGCCTTAGCCACAGCCGGAGCTGTAACAGTCCTCATAGGATTGGCCTCAGGGTACCTAGTAGCATGGTCTACTACAACAAGTATAAACCTGTTGCCTGAGGAGGTTGGAGGATCAAGGGGACCAACAATGTCAATCCCTACCCTCTCAAATGGGACTCCCACAACTGGGAGAGGCACTAAAGGTGCCGCATTCTTGGAACCAACCTTACCAGAAGTCTGGCAGGTATGGCAGCTCTTACAATATCTATCTACTTCAGCCCCCATCTTTGGCTAATAAAAGTAGAGTGAGAGCCTTTCCTTGGTCTTCTTGAAACTCAAGTGACCAGCCAAAGGTATCTCATGGGCTAGTTGTAAGAACTGTTGTCTGTTCTCTTGTGGGACTACAAGGCGTTTGTAGTCTCCAGGTTCAGACTCAGTGGGTTCACTGTAGAAGAGGCCATCTTCCCAGTGCAACCTATACTCCCCAGGCTCTTGCCCATCAGCTTGAGAAGCTGCCTGGTGGCGGAGACCTTCCAGAGTTGGACATTCCCTTTGCCCCTTACGAAAAGCTGCCCTGCTAGGCCCACCTTCTGCCAGTAAAGACTGCAGCTCAGGATGGTCCTCAGGGTCCAAATCTCCAATAAGGTTGGGGCCTCCTTCTAGCTCTTCCTCAGAGTCCAGCTCAACCACACAGGGTTGTACCTCCTTCTCAGCCTCAGCTGGAGGTGGAGTTACAGGTGTAACTTTGGACAACCTAGGGGAAGTCCTTGTTGGAAGCACTGGAGTGCTTGCTGCTGGCTTTTTCCTAGGAGTCTTGGGTTGCCCCTTTGCTCCTGATCTGGTAGTTACTGCAGTAAGTTGCTCCAGTGGGAGAGGAGTGATTTCTGTCATCATCTCCTGAGATAACCCTCTCAGGGTTTTCTCTCTTGCAGGTTTTGTGAGTTCCTGTAACCTTTTGCTAGGAGGTCTGGGGGTATGAGATACAACTCCAAGAGATTTTAGGTCATTACCCAACAGAACCCTACCTGGCACTTCACATTGTACACTGACAGGTATTTTTACAGCCATATCATTACATTGGATGAGAACTGGTAACTGGGGACACATCTGCACAGGCCCACCAGCTAACTTGGTGAGGCATTTGGGTGCCTTAGCAACATCCTCTGCCTTGAAAAATGATTCATCCACCACAGTTATGCTGGCTCCAGTGTCCCTAATGGCAGGAGTCTCCTGACCATTCACCTGGACACTGTCCTTATAATACTCTTTAGTATTATCTGGGATAGAGTTATAGACATCTAAATTCTGTTGCTCCCACAACCCCAGAGAGACTAAAGAAACACTAGCTGAGACTCCAGTGGGTTCATCAGCTAGTAGTAGAAAGTTTCCACTTGCCATATGTACTTCCTCTTCTGGAGCGAAGGCTAAGGAGGCAAGCTGGACCCCTGAAGGTTTACCCTTACATCTGGGATCTCCTTTCACATGGTCAGCAGCCTTACAAACAAAGCATGAGCCAAAGGCTCGCTGGAATGGAGGCTTGTTCTGACCTCCTTCTGGTCTGGGACCAGGAGGTACACTAGCCTGATTTGGTTTCCCTTGTGGCTTACCCTTATAGTTTTGTTTGGGGCCCTCTTTGGAATTTGTAGTATTAGAATTCTCTTTGGAGTCCTTTTTAGACTGTTTCTCCCCATCCTTCTTCTGAGTTACCCCAGAATCCTTGTGAGTGGCCCTGTTGGCAACCCACAAGTCAGCAGCCTTAGCTAGCTTCCGGGAATCCAATTCCCTGGAATCAGCCAAGTGTTGTCTGAGCTTCATACCTTCATAAGTGTTCACCTTGTAACCCTTAATCCATCCCTCTAAGTTTTTCAAACATTCACTCACCCAGGTAGCCCAAGGGGTACCATCATGCTTTTTGAGGTTCCTAAACCTCTTAAGATACTGGGAAGGGGTCTTCCCAAACCTAGCTATCAAAGCTAGTTTCACACATTCATAGTCCTTCCTATCCTCCTCCCCCATCTCCATTACCACATCAGTTGCAACAGGGGGAAGCCTAGAGAACAACCAGGTGAGTAAGTCATTTCCTGTGATGTTCTGGAGCCCATGATTATATTCAAACAGAGACAACCAATCCAACACATCCAACTTAGGCTCATACATACCAATCAATTCTTTAGCCATCCGGGGTCTTTTAGGACTGGAACCTCTAGAGGAGCCAGAGAGAGAAACATTCTCAACAGATAATTTCTTCATTTCTAAGTCATACTTGAGCTCCATTTCCCTTAGCCTTAGTTCTTTGTCAGTTTGAGCATTAAGCTTCTTATACTCCAATTCTAGCTTCATTTTCTCCAGTTCAAAGTACTGAGGACTAAATGTGGGACCTGGTAAAGGTCCAGTAGGTACAGCAGGTAGAGCAGGCAGAGGCCTAGGGGGGACAGTTACAACAGCCTCACCCTCCTCTTCTGACTCTTCCTCAGCATCATCAACATTTTGCTCCATGTTAACTTCAATACTGTCATCTACAGTTGCTGGAGTGGTAGGTTCCTCTGAACCATCACCCAGACTTTGGTTAGCCAACAATCTTTCAATCAGCTCCATTTTCTTGCCCTTAGTCAGGAGATCCTTATGTTTACAGAGCACTCTTAAACAATCAGCAGTTTTGGCTGCAAGGGACTCTTGACTATAGCTTTCTATAACTGACATGTTAGAGGATTACTTTTACAGTGCTAAGCTTTGTGGTTAGTTGCACTAAGGTATCTAAAGTACAATAAAATGTATACTCAATACAAATCCCACCGCTGTACACCAGTGTTAGGCAGAAACCTGTGCAGTTCCCTTGGGGAACACTGCAAAAGATTTAAGACTACAGGTATAGCAGTAAACCCACTTGGTAGCAGTCTGCACCACCCAGATTTACCTGGTAGCTGTGGCTGAGCAGTCAGACTTCCCTCAAGAAGAGTTAGGCAGTATGCAAAGTATACACAATATGTACTCAGACACAATAGCACAAGCAAACACTGACCAGAGCTTGGTTTCAAAAGTATATAGTTATTTATTTTTTAAGAACACATACGTTGAAAACACTCTAGCAAAGTATAGTAAAAACACTTCAAACACAGTTATAATGAAAGCAGTTTCAACCCTTACTCCTATCTAGTCAACTCTAAGTTAACATCACATAATTAAAACAGAGGTGAATGCTTAACGTTAGATGACACTCCAGAAGGTTCAAGGAAGGGATAAAAGAGAAACAGAAATGGGTTAAACACACCACTCTAAGGTCCAGAACACTTGCAATAGGCTCAAAGAAGCACAAAGTCACAGGTGAGCAAAAGTCACTAGGCAGGGCCCACTCTTAGAGTAGCCGGAGCGAAAATGTGCCCAAGATCACACTGTTATTAGGGATTCAAAGTCTTGCAAAGGGTTAGAAAGAGTTTAGAGTGGTTTAGAAAGTTTAGCCAAGGTGTTCCAGGCACTCCCAGGTTCGAAAGCCGGGGGCTAAATCTACCCCGTACAGTCGGTGGCAAGGGACGCCAGGCGGAACACGGTACCTTAAGCGGAAAGGGTCCTCCAGCGGTGGCAGTTGTTCCAGGCAGTGGCAGCAAGGCTCGACGTCGGTCAGGGGAGAAGAAGTTCTCGCTGAAGAGCAGAAGAAGAAGGTCGTTGCACTGCCCGGGAAGAAACCAGCCGCGGAGTCCTCCGGTTAAAGGGTTGTACCGACTTTCGTGGTTGGGGTAAAAGTGGTGGGGTTCCGGTTGCCGGGGTGCTTGGCACTGGCAAGGCGGCCACGAGATACCTCGAGAAGCGAAAAGAAGGCGAAAACTGGTTGTCCCCACCAGTCAAGGGAAGGAGCCACTCCGTTAAGAGTTCTCCTCGGTCGTCGGGAAAAGTGGTGAGACGGTTCAGCAGGGCTCCACCGGGTGGTGTCGTCGAGGCAGGTCGGCTCAGCTATTCCCTCGTTGGATTCTTGGTCCTGTGGCGACTTCTGAAGTCCCAGTCCCCAAAGCCCTGCTTTTATGCAGCAAACCCCCATTCACCCAGCCTAGCTGTCACTCAAACATGCTAAGTGGTGAGCCGGCCGGCTCACCACTTGGGCCAATCAGGACGGAGTGCGACTTGAGTTACCAAGGTAACTCAGTCCAGGGTGCCTAAATCCCCCTCCACCCCTCCTAAGTACCCCAGACAGAGTGGCACTACTTTGGAGGGCTTCTGTGGAGAAGCCCGCCAAAAGTGGGACAAAGGGCTCCACTTTGGGTCAGAGTTACAGAGGCGAACGCCAACGCCATTTTAGAATCAAGTTTTGGCAAAAAGTCCCAACCAGAGTTATACTAATAAATATATAACCCGGCGGTATGTTTAAGGCTACCGTAAATAAATAAATAAATGTGTTAGCCTAAAACAATGGGAAATCCCATAGGGAAATATTCGCAGTCGAATATAAAAAGTAGTTTCCACTGCCACCAGCCAAAACTCGATCAGGGGGGACGGAGACGTGCCCCCTCGACTAACAGACCCTGGGGCAATCGAATTGCCCCAGCCAGTAAGTCCACAATATGATGGTTTGTACTGGTTCTGTTCAGGATTCAAGACTAGCAAAGTCTTTGGTGACTTTACATGCCCTGGGAGACAGTAGTCAGTCCCAGGGTATGGAGTCTATGTTGGGGAGTCCCTAGGACACCCCTGGGTCACGGCACAGAGGGTGCTGTGTAATCCACATCACAAAAATACATGAGGCCCTATGGAGTAAAAGACCCCATAGCCCATTCAACACAAGGTTTAACCAAGAAAACACACTTCAACATGTCCAAGAGTGAGGGTAAAAGAGTCTCACTCTTGGCAGGAGAAAAAAAAGAAACCCCAGAAGTCCAGCAAAGCTGCTGGGGGACTCACTAGGTAGGGAAATTCAGCCTAAACAGAGAATTCTCCCTAACAGTCCTGCCCTGGGGCAGTCCAGCACCTATATGCTAGGCAATTCTCCTCTGAACAATAGTACCAACACCAACCGCAGACACGTGTTTTGGTATGGTTGACATCATCAGTAGGGTGTAGCTGTGCCTCTCTAAGAATAGTGAGCAAGGGGTCCATGTCTGGATTCCCCTGGTAACTTAGGGTGATACCCAAAGTTACTTGAAATATGCAAATAACAAAGGGGGTCCAGGGAGACTCTCTACCAGACATGAGTCTTGGTTACAAGAGCCTTACCCAGAGTCTTTAGCTCACTATCTTTCACAGAGGAGAAATATTATACACATATCAGTCTTTGTCCTGCCCTGGGGCAGTCCAGCACTAAAATGCTAGGCAATTCTCCTCTGAACAAGAGAACCAACAGCAACCGCAGACACGTGTTTCGGTCAGGTCGAACCTCATCAGTATGGTGTAGCTGTGCCTCTCTAAGAATAGTGAGCAAGGGGTCCACGTCTGGATTCCCCTGGTAATTTAGGGTGATACCCAAAGTTACTTGAAATATGCAAATAACAAGGGGTGTCCTGGGAGACTCTCTGCCAGACATGAGTCCTGGTTACAAGAGCCTTACACAGAGTCTTTAGCTCACGATCTTTCACAAAGGAGAAATAGCCTACACATATCAGTCTTTGTCCTGTCCTGCGGCAGTCCAGCACAAAAATATTAGACAATTCTCCTCTGAACAAGAGTACCATCAGTAACCCCAGACAAGTGTTTTGGTCTGGTTGAACCTCATCAGTAGGGTGTAGCTGTGCCTCTCTAAGAGTAGTGAGCAAGGGGTCCACGTCTGTTTTCCCCTAGTAATTTAGGGTGTCACCCAAAGTTACTTGAAATATGCAAATAACAAGAGGGGTTCTGGGAGACTCTCTGCCAGACATGAGTCCTGGTTAAAAGAGCCTTACCCAGAGTATTTAGCTCACTATCTTTCACAGAGGAGAAATATCGTACACATATCAGTCTTTGTCCAGACCTGGGGCAGTCCAGCACCAAAATGCTAGGCAATTCTCCTCCGAACAAGAATACCAACAGCAACCCCAGACACGTGTTTCGGTCTGGTGGAACCTCATCAGTAGGGTGTAGATGTGCCTCTCTAAGAATAGTGAACAAGGGGTCCACGTCTGGATCCCCCTAGTAATTTAGGGTGATAATCAAAGTTACTTGAAATATGCAAATAACAAGGGGGGTCCTGGGAGACTCTCTGCCAGACATGAGTCATGGTTACAAGAGCCTTACCCAAAGTCTTTAGCTCACTATCTTTCACAGAGGAGAAATATCCTACACATATCAGTCTTTGTCCTGCCCTGGGGCAGTCCAGCACCAAAATGCTAGGCAATTCTGCTCCGAACAAGAATACCAACAGCAACCCCAGACACGTGTTTCGGTCTGGTCGAACCTCATCAGTGTGGTGTAGCTGTGCCTCTCTAAGAATAGTGAGCAAGGGGTCCACGTCTGGATCCCCCTAGTAATTTAGGGTGATACCCAAATTTACTTGAATTATGCAAATAACAAGGGGGGTCCTGGGAGACTCTCTGCAGGACATGAGTCCTGGTTACAAGAGCCTTACCCAGAGTCTTTAGCTCACTATCTTTCACAAAGGAGAAATATCCTACACATATCAGTCTTTGGCCTGCCCTGGGGCAGTCCAGCACCAAAATGCTAGGCAATTCTCCTCCGAACAAGAATACAAACAGCAACCCCAGACACGTGTTTCGGTCTGGTGGAACCTCATCAGTAGGTTGTAGCTGTGCCTCTCTAAGAATAGTGAACAAGGGATCCACGTCTGGATCCACCTAGTAATTTAGGGTGATAATCAAAGTTACTTGAAATATGCAAATAACAAGGGGGGTCCTGGGAGACTCTCTGCCAGACATGAGTCCTGGTTACAAGAGCCTTACCCAGAGTCTTTAGCTCACTATCTTTCACAAAGGAGAAATATCCTACACATATCAGTATTTGTCCTGCCCTGGGGCTGTCCAGCACCAAAATTCTAGGCAATTCTCCTCTGAACAAGACTACCAACAGCAAGCCCATACACGTGTTTCCGTCTGGTTGAACCTCATTGGTAGGGTGTAGCTGTGCCTCACTAAGACTAGTAAGCAAGGGGTCCACATCTGGATTCCCCTAGTAATGTAGGGTGATACCCAAAGTTACTTGTAATATGCAAATAGCAAAGGGGGTCCAGGGAGACTCTCTGCCAGACATGAGTCCTGGTTACAAGAGCCTTACCCAGAGTCTTTAGCGCATTATCTTTCACAGAGGAGAAATATTATACACATATCAGTCTTTGTCCTGCCCTGGGGCAGTCCAGCACCAAAATGCTAGGCAATTCTGCTCCGAACAAGAATGCCAACAGCAACCCTAGACACGTGTTTCAGTCTGGTTGAACCTCATCAGTAGGGTGTAGCTGTGCCTCTCTAAGAATGGTGAGCAAGATGTCCATGTCTGGATTCCCCTAGTAACTTAGAGTGATACCCAAAGTTACTTGAAATATGTAAATAACAATGGGGGTTCTGGGAGACTCTCTGCCAGACATAAGTCCTGGTTACAAGAGCCTTACCCAGAGTCTTTAGCTCACTATCTTTCACAGAGGAGAAATATCCTACATATATCAGTCTTTGTCCTGCCCTGGGGCAGTCCAGCACCAAAATGCTAGGCAATTCTCATCTGAACAAGAATACCAACAGCAACCCCAGACACGTGTTTCGGTCTGGTTGAATCTCATCAGTAGGGTGCAGCTGTGCCTCTATAAGAATAGTGTGCAAAGGGTCCACGTCTGGATTCCCCTAGTAACTTAGTGTAATACCCAAAGTTAATTGAAATATGCAAATAACAAGGGTGGTCCTGGGAAACTCACTGCCAAACATGAGTCCTGGTTACAAGAGCCTTACCCAGAATCTTTAGCTCACTATCTTTCACAGAGGAGACATATCCTACACATATCATTCTTTGGCTTGCCCTGGGGCAGACCAGCACCAAAATGCTAGGCAATTCTCCTCTGAAGAAGAGTACCAACAGCAACCCCAGACACGTGTTTCGGTCTGGTGGAACCGTAGCTGAGCAAGGGGTCCACGGCTGTATTCCCCTAGTAACTTAGGGTGATAGCCAAAGTTATTTGAAATATGCAAATAACAAGGGGGGTCTTTTGGAAGACTCTCTGCCAGACAAGAGTCCTGGTTACAAGAGCTTTACACAGAGTCTTTAGCTCACTATCTTTCACAGAGGAGAAATATCCTACACATATCAGTCTTTTTAATGCCCTGGGGCAGTCCAGCACCAACATTCTATGCAATTCTCCTCTGAACAAGAGTAACAACAGCAACCCCAGACACGTGGTTCGGTCTGGTTGAACCTCAGCAGTAGGGTGTAGCTGTGCCTCTCTAAGAATAGTGTTCAAGGGGTCCACCTCTGGATTCCCCTAGTAATTTATGGGGATACCCAAAGTTACTTGAAATATGCAGATAACAAGAGGCGTCCTGGGAGACTCTATGTCAGACATGAGTCCTTTTTACAAGAGCCTTACCCAGAGTCTTTAGCTCACTATCTTTCACAGAGGAGAAATATCCTACACATATCAATCTTTGTCTTGCCCTTGAGCAGTCCAGCACCAAAATGCTAGGAAATTCTCCTCTGAACAAGAGTACCAACAGCAACCGCAGACATGTGTTTCGGTCTGGTTGAACCTCATCAGTAGGGTGTAGCTTTGCCTCTCTAAGAATAGTGAGCAAGGGGTCCACGTCTGGATTCCCCTAGTAACTTAGGGTATTACCCAAAGTTACTTGAAATATGCAAATAACAAGCGGGGTCCAGGGAGACTCTCTGCCAGACATGAGTCCTGGTTACAAGAGCCTTACCCAGAGTCTTTAGCGCATTATCTTTCACAGAGGAGAAATATTATACACATATCAGTCTTTGTCCTGCCCTGGGGCAGTCCAGCACCAAAATGCTAGGCAATTCTGCTCCGAACAAGAATACCAACAGCAACCCCAGATACGTGTTTCGGTCTGGTCGAACCTCATCAGTATGGTGTAGCTTTGCCTCCATAAGAATAGTGAGCAAAGGGTCCACGTCTGGATTCCCCTAGTAATTTAGGGTAATACCCAAAGTTAATTGAAATATGCAAATAACAAGGGGGGTCCTGGGAGACTCTCTGCCAAACATGAGTCCTGGTTACAAGAGCCTTACCCAGAATCTTTAGCTCACTATCTTTCACAGAGGAGACATATCCTACACATATCATTCTTCGGCTTGCCCTGGGGCAGTCCAGCACCAACATTCTATGCAATTCTCCTCTGAACAAGAGTAACAACAGCAACCCCAGACACGTGGTTCGGTCTGGTTGAACCTCAGCAGTAGGGTGTAGCTGTGCCTCTCTAAGAATAGTGTTCAAGGGGTCCACTTCTGGATTCCCCTAGTAATTTATGGTGATACCCAAAGTTACTTGAAATATGCAAATAACAAGAGGCGTCCTGGGAGACTCTATGTCAGACATGAGTCCTTTTTACAAGAGCCTTACCCAGAGTCTTTAGCTCACTATCTTTCACAGAGGAGAAATATCCTACACATATCAATCTTTGTCTTGCCCTTGAGCAGTCCAGCACCAAAATGCTAGGAAATTCTCCTCTGAACAAGAGTACCAACAGCAACCGCAGACATGTGTTTCTGTCTGGTTGAACCTCATCAGTAGGGTGTAGCTTTGCCTCTCTAAGAATAGTGAGCAAGGGGTCCACGTCTGGATTCCCCTAGTAACTTAGGGTATTACCCAAAGTTACTTGAAATATGCAAATAACAAGCGGGGTCCTGGGAAACTCTCTGCCAGACATGAGTTCTGGTTACAAGAGCCTTACCCAGAGTGTTTAGCTCACTATCTTTCACAAAGGAGAAATATCCTACACATATCAGTCTTTGCCCTGCCCTGGGGCAGTCCAGCACCAAAATGCTAGGCAATTCTCCTCTGAACAAGACTACCAACAGCAACCCCAGACACGTGTTTCGGTCTTGTTGAACCTCAGCAGTACGGTGTAGCTGTGCCTCACTAAGAATAGTGAGCAAGGGGTCGACATCTGGATTCCCCTAGTAACGTAGGGTGATACACAAAGTTACTTGAAATATGCAAAAAACAAGGGGGATCCTTGGAGACTCTCTGCCAGACATGAGTCCTGGTTACAAGAGCCTTACGCACAGTCTTTAGCTCACTATCTTTCACAGAGGAGAAAATTATACACATATCAGTCTTTGTCCTGCCCTGGGGCAGTCCAGCACCAAAATGCTAGGCAATTCTCCTCTGAACAAGAGTACCAACAGCAACCGCAGACACGTGTTTTGTTCTGGTTGAACCTCATCAGTAGGGTGTAGCTGTGCCTCTATAAGAATAGTGAGCAAGGGGTCCATGCCTGGATTCCCATAGTAACTTAGGGTGATACCCAAAGTTACTTGAAATATGCAAATAACAAGGGGGGTCCTGGGAGACTCTCTGCCAGTCATGAGTCCTGGTTACAAGAGCCTTATCCAGAGTCTTTAGCTCACTATCTTGCACAGAGGAGAAATATCCTACACATATAAGTCTTTTTCCTGCCCTGCCCTGGGCCAGTCCAGCACCAAAATGCTAGGCAATTCTCCTCTGAACAAGAGTACCAACAGCAACCGCAGACACGTTTTTCGGTCTGGTTCTGGTTAAACCTCATCAGTAGGGAGTAGCTGTGCCTCTCTAAGAATAGTGAGCAAGGGATCCACGTCTGGATTCCATTAATAACTTAGAGTGATAAGTTACTTGAAATATGCAAATAGCACGGGGGGGTCCTGGGAGACTCTCTGCCACACATGAGTCCTGGTTACAAGAGCCTTACCCAGAGTCTTTAGCTCACTATCTTTCACAGAGGGAGAAATGTCCTACACATATCAGTCTTTGTCCTGCCCTGGGGCAGTCCAGCACCAAAATGCTAGGCAATTCTCATCTGAAAAAGAATACCAACAGCAACCCCAGACACGTGTTTCGGTCTGGTAGAACCTCATCAGTAGGGTGTAGCTGTGCATCTCTAAGAATAGTGAGCAAAAGGTCCACGTCTGGATTCCCCTAGTAACTTAGGGTGATACCCAAAGTTACTTGAAATATGCAAAGAACAAGGGGGGTCCTGGGAGTATCTCTGCCAGACATGAGTCCTGGTTACAAGAGCCTTACCCAGAATCTTTAGCTCACTATCTTTCACAGAGGAGACATATCCTACATATATCAGTCTTTTGCCTGCCCTGGGGCAGCCCAGCCCCAAAATGCTAGGCAATTCTCCTCTGAACAAGAGTACCAACAGCACCCGCAGACACGTGTTTTGGTCTGGTTGAACCTCATCAGTAGGGTGTAGCTGTGCCTCGCTAAGAATAGTGAGCAAGGGGTCCACGTATGTATTCCCCCAGTAACTTAGGGTGATACCCAAAGTTACTTGAAATATGCAAATAACAAGGGGGGTCTTTTGGAAGACTCTCTGCCAGACATGAGTCCTGGTTACAAGAGCTTTACACAGAGTATTTAGCTCACTATTTTTCACAGAGGAGAAATATCCTACACATATCAGTCTCTGTCCTGCCCGGGGGCAGTCCAGCACCAAAATTCTAGGCAATTCTCCTCTGAACAAGAGTACCAACAGCAACCCCAGACATGTGGTTCGGATTGGTTGAACCTCATCAGTAGGGTGTAGCTATGCCTCTGTAAGAATAGTGTTCAAGGGGTCCACGTCTGGATTTCCCTAGTAATTTATGATGATACCCAAAGTTACTTGAAAAATGCAAATAACAAGAGTGGTCCTGGGAGACTCTCTGTCAGACATGAGTCCTGGTTACAAGAGCCTTACCCAGAATCTTTAGCTCACTAAATTTCACAGAGGAGAAATATCCTACACATATCAGTCTTTGCCCTGCCCTGTGGCAGTCCAGCACCAATATGCTAGGCAATTCTCCTCTGAACAATAGTACCAACACCAACCGCAGACACGTGTTTTGGTCTGGTTGAACCTCATCAGTAGGGTGTAGCTGTGCCTCTGTAAGAATAGTGAGCAAGGGGTCCATGTCTGGATTTCCCTAGTAATTTATGATGATACCCAAAGTTACTTGAAATATGCAAATAACAAGGGCGGTACTGGGAGACTCTCTGCCAGACATGAGTCCTGGTTACAAGAGCCTTACCCAGAGTCTTTAGCTCACTATCGTTCACAGAGGAGAAATATCCTACACATATCAGTCTTTGTCCTGCCCTGGGGCAGTCCAGCACCAAACTGCTAGGCAATTCTCCCCTGACCAAGAGTAACAACAGCAACCCCAGACACGTGGTTCGGTCTGGTTGAACCTCAGCAGTAGGGTGTAGCTGTGCCTCTCTAAGAATAGTGTTCAAGGGGTCCACTTCTGGATTCCCCTAGTAATTTATGGTGATACCCAAAGTTACTTGAAATATGCAAATAACAAGAGGCGTCCTGGGAGACTCTATGTCAGACATGAGTCCTTTTTACAAGAGCCTTACCCAGAGTCTTTAGCTCACTATCTTTCACAGAGGAGAAATATCCTACACATATCAATCTTTGTCTTGCCCTTGAGCAGTCCAGCACCAAAATGCTAGGAAATTCTCCTCTGAACAAGAGTACCAACAGCAACCGCAGACATGTGTTTCGGTCTGGTTGAACCTCATCAGTAGGGTGTAGCTTTGCCTCTCTAAGAATAGTGAGCAAGGGGTCCACGTCTGGATTCCCCTAGTAACTTAGGGTATTACCCAAAGTTACTTGAAATATGCAAATAACAAGCGGGGTCCAGGGAGACTCTCTGCCAGACATGAGTCCTGGTTACAAGAGCCTTACCCAGAGTCTTTAGCGCATTATCTTTCACAGAGGAGAAATATTATACACATATCAGTCTTTGTCCTGCCCTGGGGCAGTCCAGCACCAAAATGCTAGGCAATTCTGCTCCGAACAAGAATACCAACAGCAACCCCAGATACGTGTTTCGGTCTGGTCGAACCTCATCAGTATGGTGTAGCTTTGCCTCCATAAGAATAGTGAGCAAAGGGTCCACGTCTGGATTCCCCTAGTAATTTAGGGTAATACCCAAAGTTAATTGAAATATGCAAATAACAAGGGGGGTCCTGGGAGACTCTCTGCCAAACATGAGTCCTGGTTACAAGAGCCTTACCCAGAATCTTTAGCTCACTATCTTTCACAGAGGAGACATATCCTACACATATCATTCTTCGGCTTGCCCTGGGGCAGTCCAGCACCAACATTCTATGCAATTCTCCTCTGAACAAGAGTAACAACAGCAACCCCAGACACGTGGTTCGGTCTGGTTGAACCTCAGCAGTAGGGTGTAGCTGTGCCTCTCTAAGAATAGTGTTCAAGGGGTCCACTTCTGGATTCCCCTAGTAATTTATGGTGATACCCAAAGTTACTTGAAATATGCAAATAACAAGAGGCGTCCTGGGAGACTCTATGTCAGACATGAGTCCTTTTTACAAGAGCCTTACCCAGAGTCTTTAGCTCACTATCTTTCACAGAGGAGAAATATCCTACACATATCAATCTTTGTCTTGCCCTTGAGCAGTCCAGCACCAAAATGCTAGGAAATTCTCCTCTGAACAAGAGTACCAACAGCAACCGCAGACATGTGTTTCTGTCTGGTTGAACCTCATCAGTAGGGTGTAGCTTTGCCTCTCTAAGAATAGTGAGCAAGGGGTCCACGTCTGGATTCCCCTAGTAACTTAGGGTATTACCCAAAGTTACTTGAAATATGCAAATAACAAGCGGGGTCCTGGGAAACTCTCTGCCAGACATGAGTTCTGGTTACAAGAGCCTTACCCAGAGTGTTTAGCTCACTATCTTTCACAAAGGAGAAATATCCTACACATATCAGTCTTTGCCCTGCCCTGGGGCAGTCCAGCACCAAAATGCTAGGCAATTCTCCTCTGAACAAGACTACCAACAGCAACCCCAGACACGTGTTTCGGTCTTGTTGAACCTCAGCAGTACGGTGTAGCTGTGCCTCACTAAGAATAGTGAGCAAGGGGTCGACATCTGGATTCCCCTAGTAACGTAGGGTGATACACAAAGTTACTTGAAATATGCAAAAAACAAGGGGGATCCTTGGAGACTCTCTGCCAGACATGAGTCCTGGTTACAAGAGCCTTACGCACAGTCTTTAGCTCACTATCTTTCACAGAGGAGAAAATTATACACATATCAGTCTTTGTCCTGCCCTGGGGCAGTCCAGCACCAAAATGCTAGGCAATTCTCCTCTGAACAAGAGTACCAACAGCAACCGCAGACACGTGTTTTGTTCTGGTTGAACCTCATCAGTAGGGTGTAGCTGTGCCTCTCTAAGAATAGTGAGCAAGGGGTCCATGCCTGGATTCCCATAGTAACTTAGGGTGATACCCAAAGTTACTTGAAATATGCAAATAACAAGGGGGGTCCTGGGAGACTCTCTGCCAGTCATGAGTCCTGGTTACAAGAGCCTTATCCAGAGTCTTTAGCTCACTATCTTGCACAGAGGAGAAATATCCTACACATATAAGTCTTTTTCCTGCCCTGCCCTGGGCCAGTCCAGCACCAAAATGCTAGGCAATTCTCCTCTGAACAAGAGTACCAACAGCAACCGCAGACACGTTTTTCGGTCTGGTTCTGGTTAAACCTCATCAGTAGGGAGTAGCTGTGCCTCTCTAAGAATAGTGAGCAAGGGATCCACGTCTGGATTCCATTAATAACTTAGAGTGATAAGTTACTTGAAATATGCAAATAGCACGGGGGGGTCCTGGGAGACTCTCTGCCACACATGAGTCCTGGTTACAAGAGCCTTACCCAGAGTCTTTAGCTCACTATCTTTCACAGAGGGAGAAATGTCCTACACATATCAGTCTTTGTCCTGCCCTGGGGCAGTCCAGCACCAAAATGCTAGGCAATTCTCATCTGAAAAAGAATACCAACAGCAACCCCAGACACGTGTTTCGGTCTGGTAGAACCTCATCAGTAGGGTGTAGCTGTGCATCTCTAAGAATAGTGAGCAAAAGGTCCACGTCTGGATTCCCCTAGTAACTTAGGGTGATACCCAAAGTTACTTGAAATATGCAAAGAACAAGGGGGGTCCTGGGAGTATCTCTGCCAGACATGAGTCCTGGTTACAAGAGCCTTACCCAGAATCTTTAGCTCACTATCTTTCACAGAGGAGACATATCCTACATATATCAGTCTTTTGCCTGCCCTGGGGCAGCCCAGCCCCAAAATGCTAGGCAATTCTCCTCTGAACAAGAGTACCAACAGCACCCGCAGACACGTGTTTTGGTCTGGTTGAACCTCATCAGTAGGGTGTAGCTGTGCCTCGCTAAGAATAGTGAGCAAGGGGTCCACGTATGTATTCCCCCAGTAACTTAGGGTGATACCCAAAGTTACTTGAAATATGCAAATAACAAGGGGGGTCTTTTGGAAGACTCTCTGCCAGACATGAGTCCTGGTTACAAGAGCTTTACACAGAGTATTTAGCTCACTATTTTTCACAGAGGAGAAATATCCTACACATATCAGTCTCTGTCCTGCCCGGGGGCAGTCCAGCACCAAAATTCTAGGCAATTCTCCTCTGAACAAGAGTACCAACAGCAACCCCAGACATGTGGTTCGGATTGGTTGAACCTCATCAGTAGGGTGTAGCTATGCCTCTGTAAGAATAGTGTTCAAGGGGTCCACGTCTGGATTTCCCTAGTAATTTATGATGATACCCAAAGTTACTTGAAAAATGCAAATAACAAGAGTGGTCCTGGGAGACTCTCTGTCAGACATGAGTCCTGGTTACAAGAGCCTTACCCAGAATCTTTAGCTCACTAAATTTCACAGAGGAGAAATATCCTACACATATCAGTCTTTGCCCTGCCCTGTGGCAGTCCAGCACCAATATGCTAGGCAATTCTCCTCTGAACAATAGTACCAACACCAACCGCAGACACGTGTTTTGGTCTGGTTGAACCTCATCAGTAGGGTGTAGCTGTGCCTCTGTAAGAATAGTGAGCAAGGGGTCCATGTCTGGATTTCCCTAGTAATTTATGATGATACCCAAAGTTACTTGAAATATGCAAATAACAAGGGCGGTACTGGGAGACTCTCTGCCAGACATGAGTCCTGGTTACAAGAGCCTTACCCAGAGTCTTTAGCTCACTATCGTTCACAGAGGAGAAATATCCTACACATATCAGTCTTTGTCCTGCCCTGGGGCAGTCCAGCACCAAACTGCTAGGCAATTCTCCCCTGACCAAGAGTAACAACAGCAACCCCAGACACGTGGTTCGGTCTGGTTGAACCTCAGCAGTAGGGTGTAGCTGTGCCTCTCTAAGAATAGTGTTCAAGGGGTCCACTTCTGGATTCCCCTAGTAATTTATGGTGATACCCAAAGTTACTTGAAATATGCAAATAACAAGAGGCGTCCTGGGAGACTCTATGTCAGACATGAGTCCTTTTTACAAGAGCCTTACCCAGAGTCTTTAGCTCACTATCTTTCACAGAGGAGAAATATCCTACACATATCAATCTTTGTCTTGCCCTTGAGCAGTCCAGCACCAAAATGCTAGGAAATTCTCCTCTGAACAAGAGTACCAACAGCAACCGCAGACATGTGTTTCTGTCTGGTTGAACCTCATCAGTAGGGTGTAGCTTTGCCTCTCTAAGAATAGTGAGCAAGGGGTCCACGTCTGGATTCCCCTAGTAACTTAGGGTATTACCCAAAGTTACTTGAAATATGCAAATAACAAGCGGGGTCCTGGGAAACTCTCTGCCAGACATGAGTTCTGGTTACAAGAGCCTTACCCAGAGTGTTTAGCTCACTATCTTTCACAAAGGAGAAATATCCTACACATATCAGTCTTTGCCCTGCCCTGGGGCAGTCCAGCACCAAAATGCTAGGCAATTCTCCTCTGAACAAGACTACCAACAGCAACCCCAGACACGTGTTTCGGTCTTGTTGAACCTCAGCAGTACGGTGTAGCTGTGCCTCACTAAGAATAGTGAGCAAGGGGTCGACATCTGGATTCCCCTAGTAACGTAGGGTGATACACAAAGTTACTTGAAATATGCAAATAACAAGGGGGGTCCTTGGAGACTCTCTGCCAGACATGAGTCCTGGTTACAAGAGCCTTACGCACAGTCTTTAGCTCACTATCTTTCACAGAGGAGAAAATTATACACATATCAGTCTTTGTCCTGCCCTGGGGCAGTCCAGCACCAAAATGCTAGGCAATTCTCCTCTGAACAAGAGTACCAACAGCAACCGCAGACACGTGTTTTGTTCTGGTTGAACCTCATCAGTAGGGTGTAGCTGTGCCTCTCTAAGAATAGTGAGCAAGGGGTCCATGCCTGGATTCCCATAGTAACTTAGGGTGATACCCAAAGTTACTTGAAATATGCAAATAACAAGGGGGGTCCTGGGAGACTCTCTGCCAGTCATGAGTCCTGGTTACAAGAGCCTTATCCAGAGTCTTTAGCTCACTATCTTGCACAGAGGAGAAATATCCTACACATATAAATCTTTTTCCTGCCCTGCCCTGGGCCAGTCCAGCACCAAAATGCTAGGCAATTCTCCTCTGAACAAGAGTACCAACAGCAACCGCAGACACGTTTTTCGGTCTGGTTCTGGTTAAACCTCATCAGTAGGGAGTAGCTGTGCCTCTCTAAGAATAGTGAGCAAGGGATCCACGTCTGGATTCCATTAATAACTTAGAGTGATAAGTTACTTGAAATATGCAAATAGCACGGGGGGTCCTGGGAGACTCTCTGCCACACATGAGTCCTGGTTACAAGAGCCTTACCCAGAGTCTTTAGCTCACTATCTTTCACAGAGGGAGAAATGTCCTACACATATCAGTCTTTGTCCTGCCCTGGGGCAGTCCAGCACCAAAATGCTAGGCAATTCTCATCTGAAAAAGAATACCAACAGCAACCCCAGACACGTGTTTCGGTCTGGTAGAACCTCATCAGTAGGGTGTAGCTGTGCATCTCTAAGAATAGTGAGCAAGAGGTCCACGTCTGGATTCCCCTAGTAACTTAGGGTGATACCCAAAGTTACTTGAAATATGCAAAGAACAAGGGGGGTCCTGGGAGTATCTCTGCCAGACATGAGTCCTGGTTACAAGAGCCTTACCCAGAATCTTTAGCTCACTATCTTTCACAGAGGAGACATATCCTACATATATCAGTCTTTTGCCTGCCCTGGGGCAGCCCAGCCCCAAAATGCTAGGCAATTCTCCTCTGAACAAGAGTACCAACAGCAACCGCAGACACGTGTTTTGGTCTGGTTGAACCTCATCAGTAGGGTGTAGCTGTGCCTCGCTAAGAATAGTGAGCAAGGGGTCCACGTATGTATTCCCCCAGTAACTTAGGGTGATACCCAAAGTTACTTGAAATATGCAAATAACAAGGGGGGTCTTTTGGAAGACTCTCTGCCAGACATGAGTCCTGGTTACAAGAGCTTTACACAGAGTATTTAGCTCACTATTTTTCACAGAGGAGAAATATCCTACACATATCAGTCTCTGTCCTGCCCGGGGGCAGTCCAGCACCAAAATTCTAGGCAATTCTCCTCTGAACAAGAGTACCAACAGCAACCCCAGACATGTGGTTCGGATTGGTTGAACCTCATCAGTAGGGTGTAGCTGTGCCTCTGTAAGAATAGTGTTCAAGGGGTCCACGTCTGGATTTCCCTAGTAATTTATGATGATACCCAAAGTTACTTGAAAAATGCAAATAACAAGAGTGGTCCTGGGAGACTCTCTGTCAGACATGAGTCCCGGTTACAAGAGCCTTACCCAGAGTCTTTAGCTCACTATCTTTCACAGAGGAGAAATATCCTACAGATATCAGTCTTTGCCCTGCCCTGTGGCAGTCCAGCACCAATATGCTAGGCAGTTCTCCTCTGAACAATAGTACCAACACCAACCGCAGACACGTGTTTTGGTCTCTTTGAACCTCATCAGTAGGGTGTAGCTGTTCCTCTCTAAGAATAGTGAGCATTGCGTCCACGTCTAGATTCCCCTAGTAACTTAGGGTGATACCCAAAGTTACTTGAAATATGCAAATAACAAGGGGGGTCCTGGGAGACTCTCTGCCAGACATGAGTCCTGGTTACAAGAGCCTTACCCAGAATCTTTAGCTCACTAAATTTCACAGAGGAGAAATATCCTACACATATCAGTCTTTGCCCTGCCCTGTGGCAGTCCAGCACCAATATGCTAGGCAATTCTCCTCTGAACAATAGTACCAACACCAACCGCAGACACGTGTTTTGGTCTGGTTGAACCTCATCAGTAGGGTGTAGCTGTGCCTCTCTAAGAATAGTGAGCCAGGGGTCCATGTCTGGATTCCCCTGGTAACTTAGGGTGATACCCAAAGTTACTTGAAATATGCAAATAACAAGGGCGGTACTGGGAGACTCTCTGCCAGACATGAGTCCTGGTTACAAGAGCCTTACCCAGAGTCTTTAGCTCACTATCGTTCACAGAGGAGAAATATCCTACACATATCAGTCTTTGTCCTGCCTTGGGGCAGTCCAGCACCAAACTGCTAGGCAATTCTCCCCTGACCAAGAGTACCAACAGCAACCGCAGACACGTGTTTCGGTCTGGTTGAACCTCATCAGTAGGGTGTAGCTGTGCCTCTCTAAGAATAGTGAGCAAGGGGCCCATGCCTGGATTCCCCTAGTAACTTAGGGTATTACCCAAAGTTACTTGAAATATGCAAATAACAAGCGGGGTCCAGGGAGACTCTCTGCCAGACATGAGTCCTGGTTACAAGAGCCTTACCCAGAGTCTTTAGCGCATTATCTTTCACAGAGGAGAAATATCCTACACATATCAATCTTTGTCTTGCCCTTGAGCAGTCCAGCACCAAAATGCTAGGAAATTCTCCTCTGAACAAGAGTACCAACAGCAACCGCAGACATGTGTTTCGTTCTGGTTGAACCTCATCAGTAGGGTGTAGCTTTGCCTCTCTAAGAATAGTGAGCAAGGGGTCCACGTCTGGATTCCCCTAGTAACTTAGGGTATTACCGAAAGTTACTTGAAATATGCAAATAACAAGCGGGGTCCAGGGAGACTCTCTGCCAGACATGAGTCCTGGTTACAAGAGCCTTACCCAGAGTCTTTAGCGCATTATCTTTCACAGAGGAGAAATATTATACACATATCAGTCTTTGTCCTGCCCTGGGGCAGTCCAGCACCAAAATGCTAGGCAATTCTGCTCCGAACAAGAATACCAACAGCAACCCCAGATACGTGTTTCGGTCTGGTCGAACCTCATCAGTATGGTGTAGCTTTGCCTCCATAAGAATAGTGAGCAAAGGGTCCACGTCTGGATTCCCCTAGTAATTTAGGGTAATACCCAAAGTTAATTGAAATATGCAAATAACAAGGGGGGTCCTGGGAGACTCTCTGCCAAACATGAGTCCTGGATACAAGAGCCTTACCCAGAATCTTTAGCTCACTATCTTTCACAGAGGAGACATATCCTACACATATCATTCTTCGGCTTGCCCTGGGGCAGTCCAGCACCAACATTCTATGCAATTCTCCTCTGAACAAGAGTAACAACAGCAACCCCAGACACGTGGTTCGGTCTGGTTGAACCTCAGCAGTAGGGTGTAGCTGTGCCTCTCTAAGAATAGTGTTCAAGGGGTCCACTTCTGGATTCCCCTAGTAATTTATGGTGATACCCAAAGTTACTTGAAATATGCAAATAACAAGAGGCGTCCTGGGAGACTCTATGTCAGACATGAGTCCTTTTTACAAGAGCCTTACCCAGAGTCTTTAGCTCACTATCTTTCACAGAGGGGAAATATCCTACACATATCAATCTTTGTCTTGCCCTTGAGCAGTCCAGCACCAAAATGCTAGGAAATTCTCCTCTGAACAAGAGTACCAACAGCAACCGCAGACATGTGTTTCTGTCTGGTTGAACCTCATCAGTAGGGTGTAGCTTTGCCTCTCTAAGAATAGTGAGCAAGGGGTCCACATCTGGATTCCCCTAGTAACTTAGGGTATTACCCAAAGTTACTTGAAATATGCAAATAACAAGCGGGGTCCTGGGAAACTCTCTGCCAGACATGAGTTCTGGTTACAAGAGCCTTACCCAGAGTGTTTAGCTCACTATCTTTCACAAAGGAGAAATATCCTACACATATCAGTCTTTGCCCTGCCCTGGGGCAGTCCAGCACCAAAATGCTAGGCAATTCTCCTCTGAACAAGACTACCAACAGCAACCCCAGACACGTGTTTCGGTCTTGTTGAACCTCAGCAGTACGGTGTAGCTGTGCCTCACTAAGAATAGTGAGCAAGGGGTCGACATCTGGATTCCCCTAGTAACGTAGGGTGATACACAAAGTTACTTGAAATATGCAAATAACAAGGGGGGTCCTTGGAGACTCTCTGCCAGACATGAGTCCTGGTTACAAGAGCCTTACGCACAGTCTTTAGCTCACTATCTTTCACAGAGGAGAAAATTATACACATATCAGTCTTTGTCCTGCCCTGGGGCAGTCCAGCACCAAAATGCTAGGCAATTCTCCTCTGAACAAGAGTACCAACAGCAACCGCAGACACGTGTTTTGTTCTGGTTGAACCTCATCAGTAGGGTGTAGCTGTGCCTCTCTAAGAATAGTGAGCAAGGGGTCCATGCCTGGATTCCCATAGTAACTTAGGGTGATACCCAAAGTTACTTGAAATATGCAAATAACAAGGGGGGTCCTGGGAGACTCTCTGCCAGTCATGAGTCCTGGTTACAAGAGCCTTATCCAGAGTCTTTAGCTCACTATCTTGCACAGAGGAGAAATATCCTACACATATAAGTCTTTTTCCTGGCCTGCCCTGGGCCAGTCCAGCACCAAAATGCTAGGCAATTCTCCTCTGAACAAGAGTACCAACAGCAACCGCAGACACGTTTTTCGGTCTGGTTCTGGTTAAACCTCATCAGTAGGGAGTAGCTGTGCCTCTCTAAGAATAGTGAGCAAGGGATCCACGTCTGGATTCCATTAATAACTTAGAGTGATAAGTTACTTGAAATATGCAAATAGCACGGGGGGGTCCTGGGAGACTCTCTGCCACACATGAGTCCTGGTTACAAGAGCCTTACCCAGAGTCTTTAGCTCACTATCTTTCACAGAGGGAGAAATATCCTACACATATCAGTCTTTGTCCTGCCCTGGGGCAGTCCAGCACCAAAATGCTAGGCAATTCTCATCTGAAAAAGAATACCAACAGCAACCCCAGACACGTGTTTCGGTCTGGTAGAACCTCATCAGTAGGGTGTAGCTGTGCATCTCTAAGAATAGTGAGCAGGAGGTCCACGTCTGGATTCCCCTAGTAACTTAGGGTGATACCCAAAGTTACTTGAAATATGCAAAGAACAAGGGGGGTCCTGGGAGTATCTCTGCCAGACATGAGTCCTGGTTACAAGAGCCTTACCCAGAATCTTTAGCTCACTATCTTTCACAGAGGAGACATATCCTACATATATCAGTCTTTTGCCTGCCCTGGGGCAGCCCAGCCCCAAAATGCTAGGCAATTCTCCTCTGAACAAGAGTACCAACAGCAACCGCAGACACGTGTTTTGGTCTGGTTGAACCTCATCAGTAGGGTGTAGCTGTGCCTCGCTAAGAATAGTGAGCAAGGGGTCCACGTATGTATTCCCCCAATAACTTAGGGTGATACCCAAAGTTACTTGAGATATGCAAATAACAAGGGGGGTCTTTTGGAAGACTCTCTGCCAGACATGAGTCCTGGTTACAAGAGCTTTACACAGAGTATTTAGCTCACTATTTTTCACAGAGGAGAAATATCCTACACATATCAGTCTCTGTCCTGCCCGGGGGCAGTCCAGCACCAAAATTCTAGGCAATTCTCCTCTGAACAAGAGTACCAACAGCAACCCCAGACATGTGGTTCGGATTGGTTGAACCTCATCAGTAGGGTGTAGCTGTGCCTCTGTAAGAATAGTGTTCAAGGGGTCCACGTCTGGATTTCCCTAGTAATTTATGATGATACCCAAAGTTACTTGAAAAATGCAAATAACAAGAGTGGTCCTGGGAGACTCTCTGTCAGACATGAGTCCTGGTTACAAGAGCCTCACCCAGAGTTTTTAGCTCACTATCTTTCACAGAGGAGAAATATCCTACAGATATCAGTCTTTGCCCTGCCCTGTGGCAGTCCAGCACCAATATGCTAGGCAGTTCTCCTCTGAACAATAGTACCAACACCAACCGCAGACACGTGTTTTGGTCTCTTTGAACCTCATCAGTAGGGTGTAGCTGTTCCTCTCTAAGAATAGTGAGCATTGCGTCCACGTCTAGATTCCCCTAGTAACTTAGGGTGATACCCAAAGTTACTTGAAATATGCAAATAACAAGGGGGGTCCTGGGAGACTCTCTGCCAGACATGAGTCCTGGTTACAAGAGCCTTACCCAGAATCTTTAGCTCACTAAATTTCACAGAGGAGAAATATCCTACACATATCAGTCTTTGCCCTGCCCTGTGGCAGTCCAGCACCAATATGCTAGGCAATTCTCCTCTGAACAATAGTACCAACATCAACCGCAGACACGTGTTTTGGTCTGGTTGAACCTCATCAGTAGGGTGTAGCTGTGCCTCTCTAAGAATAGTGAGCAAGGGGTCCATGTCTGGATTCCCCTGGTAACTTAGGGTGATACCCAAAGTTACTTGAAATATGCAAATAACAAGGGCGGTACTGGGAGACTCTCTGCCAGACATGAGTCCTGGTTACAAGAGCCTTACCCAGAGTCTTTAGCTCACTATCGTTCACAGAGGAGAAATATCCTACACATATCAGTCTTTGTCCTGCCCTGGGGCAGTCCAGCACCAAACTGCTAGGCAATTCTCCCCTGACCAAGAGTACCAACAGCAACCGCAGACACGTGTTTCGGTCTGGTTGAACCTCATCAGTAGGGTGTAGCTGTGCCTCTCTAAGAATAGTGAGCAAGGGGCCCATGCCTGGATTCCCCTAGTAACTTAGGGTGATACCCAAAGTTACTTGAAATATGAAAATAACAAGGGGGGTCCTGGGAGACTCTCTGCCAGTCATGAGTACTGGTTACAAGAGCCTTATCCAGAGTCTTTAGCTCACTATCTTGCACAGAGGAGAAATATCCTACACATATAAGTCTTTGTCCTGCCCTGGGGCAGTCCAGCACCAAAATGCTAGGCAATTCTCCTCTGAACAAGAGTACCAGCAGCAACCGCAGACACGTGTTTCGGTCTGGTTGAACCTCATCAGTAGGGTGTAGCTGTGCCTCACCAAGAATAGTGTTCAAGGGGTCCACACCTGGATTCCCATAGTAACTTAGGGTGATACCCAAAGTTACTTGAAATATGCAAATAACAAGGGGGGTCCTGGGAGACTCTCTGCCAGTCATGAGTCCTGGTTACAAGAGCCTTATCCAGAGTCTTTAGCTCACTATCTTGCACAGAGGAGAAATATCCTACACATATAAGTCTTTTTCCTGCCCTGCCCTGGGCCAGTCCAGCACCAAAATGCTAGGCAATTCTCCTCTGAACAAGAGTACCAACAGCAACCGCAGACACGTTTTTCGGTCTGGTTCTGGTTAAACCTCATCAGTAGGGAGTAGCTGTGCCTCTCTAAGAATAGTGAGCAAGGGATCCACGTCTGGATTCCATTAATAACTTAGAGTGATAAGTTACTTGAAATATGCAAATAGCACGGGGGGGTCCTGGGAGACTCTCTGCCACACATGAGTCCTGGTTACAAGAGCCTTACCCAGAGTCTTTAGCTCACTATCTTTCACAGAGGGAGAAATATCCTACACATATCAGTCTTTGTCCTGCCCTGGGGCAGTCCAGCACCAAAATGCTAGGCAATTCTCATCTGAAAAAGAATACCAACAGCAACCCCAGACACGTGTTTCGGTCTGGTAGAACCTCATCAGTAGGGTGTAGCTGTGCATCTCTAAGAATAGTGAGCAAGAGGTCCACGTCTGGATTCCCCTAGTAACTTAGGGTGATACCCAAAGTTACTTGAAATATGCAAAGAACAAGGGGGGTCCTGGGAGTATCTCTGCCAGACATGAGTCCTGGTTACAAGAGCCTTACCCAGAATCTTTAGCTCACTATCTTTCACAGAGGAGACATATCCTACATATATCAGTCTTTTGCCTGCCCTGGGGCAGCCCAGCCCCAAAATGCTAGGCAATTCTCCTCTGAACAAGAGTACCAACAGCAACCGCAGACACGTGTTTTGGTCTGGTTGAACCTCATCAGTAGGGTGTAGCTGTGCCTCGCTAAGAATAGTGAGCAAGGGGTCCACGTATGTATTCCCCCAATAACTTAGGGTGATACCCAAAGTTACTTGAGATATGCAAATAACAAGGGGGGTCTTTTGGAAGACTCTCTGCCAGACATGAGTCCTGGTTACAAGAGCTTTACACAGAGTATTTAGCTCACTATTTTTCACAGAGGAGAAATATCCTACACATATCAGTCTCTGTCCTGCCCGGGGGCAGTCCAGCACCAAAATTCTAGGCAATTCTCCTCTGAACAAGAGTACCAACAGCAACCCCAGACATGTGGTTCGGATTGGTTGAACCTCATCAGTAGGGTGTAGCTGTGCCTCTGTAAGAATAGTGTTCAAGGGGTCCACGTCTGGATTTCCCTAGTAATTTATGATGATACCCAAAGTTACTTGAAAAATGCAAATAACAAGAGTGGTCCTGGGAGACTCTCTGTCAGACATGAGTCCTGGTTACAAGAGCCTCACCCAGAGTTTTTAGCTCACTATCTTTCACAGAGGAGAAATATCCTACAGATATCAGTCTTTGCCCTGCCCTGTGGCAGTCCAGCACCAATATGCTAGGCAGTTCTCCTCTGAACAATAGTACCAACACCAACCGCAGACACGTGTTTTGGTCTCTTTGAACCTCATCAGTAGGGTGTAGCTGTTCCTCTCTAAGAATAGTGAGCATTGCGTCCACGTCTAGATTCCCCTAGTAACTTAGGGTGATACCCAAAGTTACTTGAAATATGCAAATAACAAGGGGGGTCCTGGGAGACTCTCTGCCAGACATGAGTCCTGGTTACAAGAGCCTTACCCAGAATCTTTAGCTCACTAAATTTCACAGAGGAGAAATATCCTACACATATCAGTCTTTGCCCTGCCCTGTGGCAGTCCAGCACCAATATGCTAGGCAATTCTCCTCTGAACAATAGTACCAACATCAACCGCAGACACGTGTTTTGGTCTGGTTGAACCTCATCAGTAGGGTGTAGCTGTGCCTCTCTAAGAATAGTGAGCAAGGGGTCCATGTCTGGATTCCCCTGGTAACTTAGGGTGATACCCAAAGTTACTTGAAATATGCAAATAACAAGGGCGGTACTGGGAGACTCTCTGCCAGACATGAGTCCTGGTTACAAGAGCCTTACCCAGAGTCTTTAGCTCACTATCGTTCACAGAGGAGAAATATCCTACACATATCAGTCTTTGTCCTGCCCTGGGGCAGTCCAGCACCAAACTGCTAGGCAATTCTCCCCTGACCAAGAGTACCAACAGCAGCTGTGCTGTGCCTCTCTAAGAATAGTGAGCAAGGGGCCCATGCCTGGATTCCCCTAGTAACTTAGGGTGATACCCAAAGTTACTTGAAATATGAAAATAACAAGGGGGGTCCTGGGAGACTCTCTGCCAGTCATGAGTACTGGTTACAAGAGCCTTATCCAGAGTCTTTAGCTCACTATCTTGCACAGAGGAGAAATATCCTACACATATAAGTCTTTGTCCTGCCCTGGGGCAGTCCAGCACCAAAATGCTAGGCAATTCTCCTCTGAACAAGAGTACCAGCAGCAACCGCAGACACGTGTTTCGGTCTGGTTGAACCTCATCAGTAGGGTGTAGCTGTGCCTCACCAAGAATAGTGTTCAAGGGGTCCACACCTGGATTCCACTAGTAACTTAGGGTGATACCCAAAGTTACTTGAAATATGCCAATAGCACGGGGGGTCCTGCGAGACTCTCTGCCACACATGAGTCCTGGTTACAAGAGCCTTACCAAGAGTATTTAGCTCACTATTTTTCACAGAGGAGAAATATGCTACACATATCAGTCTCTGTCCTGCCCGGGGGCAGTCCAGCACCAAAATTCTAGGCAATTCTCCTCTGAACAAGAGTACCAACAGCAACCCCAGACATGTGGTTCGGATTGGTTGAACCTCATCAGTAGGGTGTAGCTGTGCCTCTCTAAGAATAGTGTTCAAGGGGTCCACGTCTGGATTCCCCTAGTAATTTATGGTGATACCCAAAGTTACTTGAAAAATGCAAATAACAAGATGGGTCCTGGGAGACTCTCTGTCAGACATGAGTCCTGGTTACAAGAGCCTTACCCAGAGTCTTTAGCTCCCTATCTTTCACAGAGGAGAAATATGCTACACATATCAGTCTCTGTCCTGCCCGGGGGCAGTCCAGCACCAAAATTCTAGGCAATTCTCCTCTGAACAAGAGTACCAACAGCAACCCCAGACATGTGGTTCGGATTGGTTGAACCTCATCAGTAGGGTGTAGCTGTGCCTCTCTAAGAATAGTGTTCAAGGGGTCCACATCTGGATTCCCCTAGTAATTTATGGTGATACCCAAAGTTACTTGAAAAATGCAAATAACAAGAGGGGTCCTGGGAGACTCTCTGTCAGACATGAGTCCTGGTTACAAGAGCCTTACCCAGAGTCTTTAGCTCACTATCTTTCACAGAGGAGAAATATCCTACACATATCAGTCTTTGTCCTGCCCTGGGGCAGTCCAGCACCAAAATGCTAGGGAATTCTCATCTGAACAAGTATACCAACAGCAACCCCAGACACTTGTTTCGGTCTGGTTGAACCTCATCAGTAGGGTGTAGCTGTGCCTCTCTAAGAATAGTGAGCATTGCGTCCACGTCTAGATTCCCCTAGTAACTTAGGGTGATACCCAAAATTACTTGAAACATGCAAATAACAAGGGGGTCCTGGGAGACTCTCTGCCAGACATGAGTCCTGGTTACAAGAGCCTTACCCAGAGTCTTTAGCTTACTATCTTTCACAAAGGAGAAATATCCTACACATATCAGTCTTTGTCCTGCCCTGGGGCAGTCCAGCACCTATATGCTAGGCAATTCTCCTCTGAACAATAGTACCAACACCAACCGCAGACACGTTTTTTGGTCTGGTTGACATCATCAGTAGGGTGTAGCTGTGCCTCTCTAAGAATAGTGAGCAAGGGGTCCATGTCTGGATTCCCCTGGTAACTTAGGGTGATACACAAAGTTACTTGAAATATGCAAATAACAAAGGGGGTCCAGGGAGACTCTCTACCAGACATGAGTCCTGGTTACAAGAGCCTTACCCAGAGTCTTTAGCTCACTATCTTTCACAGAGGAGAAATATTATACACATATCAGTCTTTGTCCTGCCCTGGGGCAGTCCAGCACTAAAATGCTAGGCAATTCTCCTCTGAACAAGAGTACCAACAGCAACCGCAGACACGTGTTTCGGTCAGGTCGAACCTCATCAGTATGGTGTAGCTGTGCCTCTCTAAGAATAGTGAGCAAGGGGTCCACGTCTGGATTCCCCTGGTAATTTAGGGTGATACCCAAAGTTACTTGAAATATGCAAATAACAAGGGGTGTCCTGGGAGACTCTCTGCCAGACATGAGTCCTGGTTACAAGAGCCTTACACAGAGTCTTTAGCTCACGATCTTTCACAAAGGAGAAATAGCCTACACATATCAGTCTTTGTCCTGTCCTGGGGCAGTCCAGCACCAAAATATTAGACAATTCTCCTCTGAACAAGAGTACCATCAGTAACCCCAGACAAGTGTTTTGGTCTGGTTGAACCTCATCAGTAGGGTGTAGCTGTGCCTCTCTAAGAGTAGTGAGCAAGGGGTCCACGTCTGTTTTCCCCTAGTAATTTAGGGTGTCACCCAAAGTTACTTGAAATATGCAAATAACAAGAGGGGTTCTGGGAGACTCTCTGCCAGACATGAGTCCTGGTTAAAAGAGCCTTACCCAGAGTATTTAGCTCACTATCTTTCACAGAGGAGAAATATCGTACACATATCAGTCTTTGTCCAGACCTGGGGCAGTCCAGCACCAAAATGCTAGGCAATTCTCCTCCGAAAAAGAATACCAACAGCAACCCCAGACACGTGTTTCGGTCTGGTCGAACCTCATCAGTGTGGTGTAGCTGTGCCTCTCTAAGAATAGTGAGCAAGGGGTCCACGTCTGGATCCCCCTAGTAATTTAGGGTGATACCCAAATTTACTTGAATTATGCAAATAACAAGGGGGGTCCTGGGAGACTCTCTGCAGGACATGAGTCCTGGTTACAAGAGCCTTACCCAGAGTCTTTAGCTCACTATCTTTCACAAAGGAGAAATATCCTACACATATCAGTCTTTGTCCTGCCCTGGGGCAGTCCAGCACCAAAATGCTAGGCAATTCTCCTCCGAACAAGAATACAAATAGCAACCCCAGACACGTGTTTCGGTCTGGTGGAACCTCATCAGTAGGTTGTAGCTGTGCCTCTCTAAGAATAGTGAACAAGGGGTCAACGTCTGGATCCCCCTAGTAATTTAGGGTGATAATCAAAGTTACTTGAAATATGCAAATAACAAGGGGGGTCCTGGGAGACTCTCTGCCAGACATGAGTCCTGGTTACAAGAGCCTTACCCAGAGTCTTTAGCTCACTATCTTTCACAAAGGAGAAATATCCTACACATATCAGTATTTGTCCTGCCCTGGGGCTGTCCAGCACCAAAATGCTAGGCAATTCTCCTCTGAACAAGACTACCAACAGCAAGCCCATACACGTGTTTCGGTCTGGTTGAACCTCATTGGTAGGGTGTAGCTGTGCCTCACTAAGACTAGTAAGCAAGGGGTCCACATCTGGATTCCCCTAGTAATGTAGGGTGATACCCAAAGTTACTTGAAATATGCAAATAACAAAGGGGGTCCAGGGAGACTCTCTGCCAGACATGAGTCCTGGTTACAAGAGCCTTACCCAGAGTCTTTAGCGCATTATCTTTCACAGAGGAGAAATATTATACACATATCAGTCTTTGTCCTGCCCTGGGGCAGTCCAGCACCAAAATGCTAGGCAATTCTGCTCCGAACAAGAATGCCAACAGCAACCCCAGACACATGTTTCGGTCTGGTTGAACCTCATCAGTAGGGTGTAGCTGTGCCTCTCTAAGAATGGTGAGCAAGAGGTCCATGTCTGGATTCCCCTAGTAACTTAGAGTGATACCCAAAGTTACTTGAAATATGTAAATAACAATGGGGGTTCTGGGAGACTCTCTGCTAGACATAAGTCCTGGTTACAAGAGCCTTACCCAGAGTCTTTAGCTCACTATCTTTCACAGAGGAGAAATATCCTACACATATCAGCCTTTGTCCTGCCCTGGGGCAGTCCAGAACCAAAATGCTAGGCAATTCTGCTCCGAACAAGAATACCAACAGCAACCCCAGACACGTGTTTCGGTCTGGTCGAACCTCATTAGTATGGTGTAGCTGTGCCTCTCTAAGAATAGTGAGCAAGGGGTCCACGTCTGGATCCCCCTAGTAATTTAGGGTGATACCCAAATTTACTTGAGTTATGCAAATAACAAGGGGGGTCCTGGGAGACTCTCTGCAGGACATGAGTCCTGGTTACAAGAGCCTTACCCAGAGTCTTTAGCTCACTATCTTTCACAAAGGAGAAATATCCTACATATATCAGTCTTTGTCCTGCCCTGGGGCAGTCCAGCACCAAAATGCTAGGCAATTCTCATCTGAACAAGAATACCAACAGCAACCCCAGACACGTGTTTCGGTCTGGTTGAATCTCATCAGTAGGGTGCAGCTGTGCCTCTATAAGAATAGTGTGCAAAGGGTCCACGTCTGGATTCCCCTAGTAACTTAGGGTAATACCCAAAGTTAATTGAAATATGCAAATAACAAGGGGGGTCCTGGGAGACTCACTGCCAAACATGAGTCCTGGTTACAAGAGCCTTACCCAGAATCTTTAGCTCACTATCTTTCACAGAGGAGACATATCCTACACATATCGTTCTTTGGCTTGCCCTGGGGCAGACCAGCACCAAAATGCTAGGCAATTCTCCTCTGAAGAAGAGTACCAACAGCAACCCCAGACACGTGTTTCGGTCTGGTGGAACCTCATCAGTAGGGTGTAACTGTGCCTCTCTAAGATTAGTGAGCAAGGGGTCCACGGCTGTATTCCCCTAGTAACTTAGGGTGATAGCCAAAGTTATTTGAAATATGCAAATAACAAGGGGGGTCTTTTGGAAGACTCTCTGCCAGACAAGAGTCCTGGTTACAAGAGCTTTACACAGAGTCTTTAGCTCACTATCTTTCACAGAGGAGAAATATCCTACACATATCAGTCTTTTTCCTGCCCTGGGGCAGTCCAGCACCAACATTCTATGCAATTCTCCTCTGAACAAGAGTAACAACAGCAACCCCAGACACGTGGTTCGGTCTGGTTGAACCTCAGCAGTAGGGTGTAGCTGTGCCTCTCTAAGAATAGTGTTCAAGGGGTCCACCTCTGGATTCCCCTAGTAATTTATGGTGATACCCAAAGTTACTTGAAATATGCAAATAACAAGAGGCGTCCTGGGAGACTCTATGTCAGACATGAGTCCTTTTTGCAAGAGCCTTACCCAGAGTCTTTAGCTCACTATCTTTCACAGAGGAGAAATATCCTACACATATCAATCTTTGTCTTGCCCTTGAGCAGTCCAGCACCAAAATGCTAGGAAATTCTCCTCTGAACAAGAGTACCAACAGCAACCGCAGACATGTGTTTCGGTCTGGTTGAACCTCATCAGTAGGGTGTAGCTTTGCCTCTCTAAGAATCGTGAGCAAGGGGTCCACGTCTGGATTCCCCTAGTAACTTAGGGTATTACCCAAAGTTACTTGAAATATGCAAATAACAAGCGGGGTCCAGGGAGACTCTCTGCCAGACATGAGTCCTGGTTACAAGAGCCTTACCCAGAGTCTTTAGCGCATTATCTTTCACAGAGGAGAAATATTATACACATATCAGTCTTTGTCCTGCCCTGGGGCAGTCCAGCACCAAAATGCTAGGCAATTCTGCTCCGAACAAGAATGCCAACAGCAACCCCAGACACGTGTTTCGGTCTGGTTGAACCTCATCAGTAGGGTGTAGCTGTGCCTCTCTAAGAATGGTGAGCAAGAGGTCCATGTCTGGATTCCCCTAGTAATTTAGAGTGATACCCAAAGTTACTTGAAATATGCAAATAACAATGGGGGTTCTGGGAGACTCTCTGCCAGACATAAGTCCTGGTTACAAGAGCCTTACCCAGAGTCTTTAGCTCACTATCTTTCACAGAAGAGAAATATCCTACACATATCAGCCTTTGTCCTGCCCTGGGGCAGTCCAGAACCAAAATGCTAGGCAATTCTGCTCCGAACAAGAATACCAACAGCAACCCCAGACACGTGTTTCGGTCTGGTCGAACCTCATCAGTATGGTGTAGCTTTGCCTCCATAAGAATAGTGAGCAAAGGGTCCACGTCTGGATTCCCCTAGTAATTTAGGGTAATACCCAAAGTTAATTGAAATATGCAAATAACAAGGGGGGTCCTGGGAGACTCTCTGCAGGACATGAGTCCTGGTTACAAGAGCCTTACCCAGAGTCTTTAGCTCACTATCTTTCACAAAGGAGAAATATCCTACATATATCAGTCTTTGTCCTGCCCTGGGGCAGTCCAGCACCAAAATGCTAGGCAATTCTCATCTGAACAAGAATACCAACAGCAACCCCAGACACGTGTTTCGGTCTGGTTGAATCTCATCAGTAGGGTGCAGCTGTGCCTCTATAAGAATAGTGTGCAAAGGGTCCACGTCTGGATTCCCCTAGTAACTTAGGGTAATACCCAAAGTTAATTGAAATATGCAAATAACAAGGGGGGTCCTGGGAGACTCACTGCCAAACATGAGTCCTGGTTACAAGAGCCTTACCCAGAATCTTTAGCTCACTATCTTTCAAAGAGGAGACATATCCTACACATATCGTTCTTTGGCTTGCCCTGGGGCAGACCAGCACCAAAATGCTAGGCAATTCTCCTCTGAAGAAGAGTACCAACAGCAACCCCAGACACGTGTTTCGGTCTGGTGGAACCTCATCAGTAGGGTGTAACTGTGCCTCTCTAAGATTAGTGAGCAAGGGGTCCACGGCTGTATTCCCCTAGTAACTTAGGGTGATAGCCAAAGTTATTTGAAATATGCAAATAACAAGGGGGGTCTTTTGGAAGACTCTCTGCCAGACAAGAGTCCTGGTTACAAGAGCTTTACACAGAGTCTTTAGCTCACTATCTTTCACAGAGGAGAAATATCCTACACATTTCAGTCTTTTTCCTGCCCTGGGGCAGTCCAGCACCAACATTCTATGCAATTCTCCTCTGAACAAGAGTAACAACAGCAACCCCAGACACGTGGTTCGGTCTGGTTGAACCTCAGCAGTAGGGTGTAGCTGTGCCTCTCTAAGAATAGTGTTCAAGGGGTCCACCTCTGGATTCCCCTAGTAATTTATGGTGATACCCAAAGTTACTTGAAATATGCAAATAACAAGAGGCGTCCTGGGAGACTCTATGCCAGACATGAGTCCTGGTTACAAGAGCCTTACCCAGAGTCTTTAGCGCATTATCTTTCACAGAGGAGAAATATTATACACATATCAGTCTTTGTCCTGCCCTGGGGCAGTCCAGCACCAAAATGCTAGGCAATTCTGCTCCGAACAAGAATGCCAACAGCAACCCCAGACACGTGTTTCGGTCTGGTTGAACCTCATCAGTAGGGTGTAGCTGTGCCTCTCTAAGAATGGTGAGCAAGAGGTCCATGTCTGGATTCCCCTAGTAACTTAGAGTGATACCCAAAGTTACTTGAAATATGCAAATAACAATGGGGGTTCTGGGAGACTCTCTGCCAGACATAAGTCCTGGTTACAAGAGCCTTACCCAGAGTCTTTAGCTCACTATCTTTCACAGAAGAGAAATATCCTACACATATCAGCCTTTGTCCTGCCCTGGGGCAGTCCAGAACCAAAATGCTAGGCAATTCTGCTCCGAACAAGAATACCAACAGCAACCCCAGACACGTGTTTCGGTCTGGTCGAACCTCATCAGTATGGTGTAGCTTTGCCTCCATAAGAATAGTGAGCAAAGGGTCCACGTCTGGATTCCCCTAGTAATTTAGGGTAATACCCAAAGTTAATTGAAATATGCAAATAACAAGGGGGGTCCTGGGAGACTCTCTGCCAAACATGAGTCCTGGTTACAAGAGCCTTACCCAGAATTTTTAGCTTACTATCTTTCACAGAGGAGACATATCCTACACATATCATTCTTCGGCTTGCCCTGGGGCAGTCCAGCACCAAAATGCTAGGCAATTCTCCTCTGAACAAGACTACCAACAGCAACCCCAGACACGTATTTCAGTCTTGTTGAACCTCAGCAGTACGGTGTAGCTGTGCCTCACTAAGAATAGTGAGCAAGGGGTCGACATCTGGATTCCCCTAGTAACGTAGGGTGATACGCAAAGTTACTTGAAATATGCAAATAACAAGGGGGGTCCTTGGAGACTCTCTGCCAGACATGAGTCCTGGTTACAAGAGCCTTACGCACAGTCTTTAGCTCACTATCTTTCACAGAGGAGAAATATCCTACACATATCAGCCTTTGTCCTGCCCTGGGGCAGTCCAGAACCAAAATGCTAGGCAATTCTGCTCCGAACAAGAATACCAACAGCAACCCCAGACACGTGTTTCGGTCTGGTCGAACCTCATCAGTATGGTGTAGCTGTGCCTCTCTAAGAATAGTGAGCAAGGGGTCCACGTCTGGATCCCCCTAGTAATTTAGGGTGATACCCAAATTTACTTGAATTATGCAAATAACAAGGGGGGTCCTGGGAGACTCTCTGCAGGACATGAGTCCTGGTTACAAGAGATTTACCCAGAGTCTTTAGCTCACTATCTTTCACAAAGGAGAAATATCCTACATATATCAGTCTTTGTCCTGCCCTGGGGCAGTCCAGCACCAAAATGGTAGGCAATTCTCATCTGAACAAGAATACCAACAGCAACCCCAGACACGTGTTTCGGTCTGGTTGAATCTCATCAGTAGGGTGCAGCTGTGCCTCTATAAGAATAGTGTGCAAAGGGTCCACGTCTGGATTCCCCTAGTAACTTAGGGTAATACCCAAAGTTAATTGAAATATGCAAATAACAAAGGGGGTCCCTGGAGACTCTCTGCCAAACATGAGTCCTGGTTACAAGAGCCTTACCCAGAATCTTTAGCTCACTATCTTTCACAGAGGAGACATATCCTACACATATCATTCTTTGGCTTGCCCTGGGGCAGACCAGCACCAAAATGCTAGGCAATTCTCCTCTGAAGAAGAGTACCAACAGCAACCCCAGACACGTGTTTCGGTATGGTGGAATCTCATCAGTAGGGTGTAGCTGTGCCTCTCTAAGATTAGTGAGCAAGGGGTCCACGGCTGTATTCCCCTAGTAACTTAGGGTGATAGCCAAAGTTATTTGAAATATGCAAATAACAAGGGGGGTCTTTTGGAAGACTCTCTGCCAGACAAGAGTCCTGGTTACAAGAGCTTTACACAGAGTCTTTAGCTCACTATCTTTCACAGAGGAGAAATATCCTACACATATCAGTCTTTTTCCTGCCCTGGGGCAGTCCAGCACCAACATTCTATGCAATTCTCCTCTGAACAAGAGTAACAACAGCAACCCCAGACACGTGGTTCGGTCTGGTTGAACCTCAGCAGTAGGGTGTAGCTGTGCCTCTCTAAGAATAGTGTTGAAGGGGTCCACTTCTGGATTCCCCTAGTAATTTATGGTGATACCCAAAATTACTTGAAATATGCAAATAACAAGAGGCGTCCTGGGAGACTCTATGTCAGACATGAGTCCTTTTTACAAGAGCCTTACCCAGAGTCTTTAGCTCACTATCTTTCACAGAGGAGAAATATCCTACACATATCAATCTTTGTCTTGCCCTTGAGCAGTCCAGCACCAAAATGCTAGGAAATTCTCCTCTGAACAAGAGTACCAACAGCAACCGCAGACATGTGTTTCGGTCTGGTTGAACCTCATCAGTAGGGTGTAGCTTTGCCTCTCTAAGAATAGTGAGCAAGGGGTCCACGTCTGGATTCCCCTAGTAACTTAGGGTATTACCCAAAGTTACTTGAAATATGCAAATAACAAGCGGGGTCCTGGGAAACTCTCTGCCAGACATGAGTCCTGGTTACAAGAGCCTTACCCAGAGTGTTTAGCTCACTATCTTTCACAAAGGAGAAATATCCTACACATATCAGTCTTTGCCCTGCCCTGGGGCAGTCCAGCACCAAAATGCTAGGCAATTCTCCTCTGAACAACACTACCAACAGCAACCCCAGACACGTGTTTCGGTCTTGTTGAACCTCAGCAGTACGCTGTAGCTGTGCCTCACTAAGAATAGTGAGCAAGAGGTCGACATCTGGATTCCCCTAGTAACGTAGGGTGATACACAAAGTTACTTGAAATATGCAAATAACAAGGGGGGTCCTTGGAGACTCTCTGCCAGACATGAGTCCTGGTTACAAGAGCCTTACGCACAGTCATTAGCTCACTATCTTTCACAGAGGAGAAAGTTATACACATATCAGTCTTTGTCCTGCCCTGGGGCAGTCCAGCACCAAAATGCTAGGCAATTCTCCTCTGAACAAGAGTACCAACAGCAACCGCAGACACGTGTTTTGTTCTGGTTGAACCTCATCAGTAGGGTGTAGCTGTGCCTCTCTAAGAATAGTGAGCAAGGGGTCCATGCCTGGATTCCCATAGTAACTTAGGGTGATACCCAAAGTTACTTGAAATATGCAAATAACAAGGGGGGTCCTGGGAGACTCTCTGCCAGTTATGAGTCCTGGTTACAAGAGCCTTATCCAGAGTCTTTAGCTCACTATCTTGCACAGAGGAGAAATATCCTACACATATAAGTCTTTGTCCTGCCGTGCCCTGGGGCAGTCCAGCACCAAAATGCTAGGCAATTCTCCTCTGAACAAGAGTACCAACAGCAACCGCAGACACGTTTTTCGGTCTGGTTCTGGTTAAACCTCATCAGTAGGGAGTAGCTGTGCCTCTCTAAGAATAGTGAGCAAAGGATCCACGTCTGGATTCCATTAATAACTTAGAGTGATAAGTTACTTGAAATATGCAAATAGCACGGGGGGGTCCTGGGAGACTCTCTGCCACACATGAGTCCTGGTTACAAGAGCCTTACCCAGAGTCTTTAGCTCACTATCTTTCACAGAGGGAGAAATGTCCTACACATATCAGTCTTTGTCCTGCCCTGGGGCAGTCCAGCACCAAAATGCTAGGCAATTCTCATCTGAACAAGAATACCAACAGCAACCCCAGACACGTGTTTCGGTCTGGTTGAACCTCATCAGTAGGGTGTAGCTGTGCCTCTCTAAGAATAGTGAGCAAGAGGTCCACGTCTGGATTCCCCTAGTAACTTAGGGTGATACCCAAAGTTACTTGAAATATGCAAAGAACAAGGGGGGTCCTGGGAGTATCTCTGCCAGACATGAGTCCTGGTTACAAGAGCCTTACCCAGAATCTTTAGCTCACTATCTTTCACAGAGGAGACATATCCTACATATATCAGTCTTTTGCCTGCCCTGGGGCAGCCCCGCCCCAAAATGCTAGGCAATTTTCCTCTGAACAAGAGTACCAGCAGCAACCGCAGACACGTGTTTTGGTCTGGTTGAACCTCATCAGTAGGGTGTAGCTGTGCCTCGCTAAGAATAGTGAGCAAGGGGTCCACGTATGTATTCCCCCAGTAACTTAGGGTGATACCCAAAGTTACTTGAAATATGCAAATAACAAGGGGGGTCTTTTGGAAGACTCTCTGCCAGACATGAGTCCTGGTTACAAGAGCTTTACACAGAGTATTTAGCTCACTATTTTTCACAGAGGAGAAATATCCTACACATATCAGTCTTTGTCCTGCCCGGGGGCAGTCCAGCACCAAAATTCTAGGCAATTCTCCTCTGAACAAGAGTACCAACAGCAACCCCAGACATGTGGTTCGGATTGGTTGAACCTCATCAGTAGGGTGTAGCTGTGCCTCTGTAAGAATAGTGTTCAAGGGGTCCACGTCTGGATTTCCCTAGTAATTTATGATGATACCCAAAGTTACTTGAAAAATGCAAATAACAAGAGTGGTCCTGGGAGACTCTCTGTCAGACATGAGTCCTGGTTACAAGAGCCTTACCCAGAGTCTTTAGCTCACTATCTTTCACAGAGGAGAAATATCCTACAGATATCAGTCTTTGCCCTGCCCTCTGGCAGTCCAGCACCAATATGCTAGGCAGTTCTCCTCTGAACAATAGTACCAACACCAACCGCAGACACGTGTTTTGGTCTCTTTGAACCTCATCAGTAGGGTGTAGCTGTTCCTCTCTAAGAATAGTGAGCATTGCGTCCACGTCTAGATTCCCCTAGTAACTTAGGGTGATACCCAAAGTTACTTGAAATATGCAAATAACAAGGGGGGTCCTGGGAGACTCTCTGCCAGACATGAGTCCTGGTTACAAGAGCCTTACCCAGAATCTTTAGCTCACTAAATTTCACAGAGGAGAACTATCCTACACATATCAGTCTTTGCCCTGCCCTGTGGCAGTCCAGTACCAATATGCTAGGCAATTCTTCTCTGAACAATAGTACCAACACCAACCGCAGACACGTGTTTTAGTCTGGTTGAACCTCATCAGTAGGGTGTAGCTGTGCCTCTCTAAGAATAGTGAGCAAGGGGTCCATGTCTGGATTCCCCTGGTAACTTAGGGTGATACCCAAAGTTAATTGAAATATGCAAATAACAAGGGCGGTACTGGGAGACTCTCTGCCAGTCATGAGTACTGGTTACAAGAGCCTTATCCAGAGTCTTTAGCTCACTATCTTGCACAGAGGAGAAATATCCTACACATATAAGTCTTTGTCCTGCCCTGGGGCAGTCCAGCACCAAAATGCTAGGCAATTCTCCTCTGAACAAGAGTACCAACAGCAACTGCAGACACGTGTTTCGGTCTGGTTGAACCTCATCAGTAGGGTGTAGCTGTGCCTCTCCAAGAATAGTGTTCAAGGGGTCCACGCCTGGATTACACTAGTAACTTAGGGTGATACCCAAAGTTACTTGAAATATGCCAATAGCACGGGGGGTCCTGGGAGACTCTCTGCCACACATGAGTCCTGGTTACAAGAGCCTTACCCAGAGTCTTTAGCTCACTATCTTTCACAAAGGAGAAATATCCTACACATATCAGTCTTTGCCCTGCCCTGGGGCAGTCCAGCACCAAAATGCTAGGCAATTCTTCTCTGAACAAGACTACCAACAGCAACCCCAGACACGTGTTTCGGTCTGGTTGAACCTCATCAGAAGGGTGTAGCTGTGCCTCACTAAGGATAGTGAGCAATGGGTCCACATCTGGATTCCCCTAGTAACATAGGGTGATACAGAAAGTTACTTGAAATATGCAAATAACAAGGGGGGTCCTTGGAGACTCTCTGCCAGACATGAGTCCTGGTTACAAGAGCCTTACCCAGAGTCTTAACTCACTTTCTTTCACAGAGGAGAAATATTATACACATATCAGTCTTTGTCCTGCCTTGGGGCAGTCCAGCACCAAAATGCTAGGCAATTCTCTTCCGAACAAGAATACCAACAGCAACCCCAGACACGTGTTTCGGTCTGGTTGAACCTCATCAGTAGGGTGTAGCTGTGCCTCTCTAAGAATAGTGAGCCAGGGGTCCATGTTTGGATTCCCCTAGTAACTTAGGGTGATACTCAAAGTTACTTGAAATATGCAAATAACAAGGGGGGTCCTGGGAGTCTCTCTGCCAGACATGAGTCCTGGTTACAAGAGCCTTACCCAGAATCTTTAGCTCACTATATTTCACAGAGGAGACATATCCTACACATATCAGTCTTTTGCCTGCCCTGGGGCAGCCCAGCCCCAAAATGCTGGGCATTTCTCCTCTGAACAAGAGTACCAACAGCAACCGCAGACACGTGTTTTGGTCTGGTTGAACCTCCTCAGTAGGGTGTAGTTGTGCCTCTCTAAGAATAGTGAGCAAGGGGTCCATGCCTGGATTCCCCTAGTAACTTAGGGTGATACCCAAAGTTACTTAAAATATGCAAATAACAAGGTTGGTCCTGGGAGACTCTCTGCCAGTCATGAGTCCTGGTTACAAGAGCCTTATCCAGAGTCTTTAGCTCACTATCTTGCACAGAGGAGAACTATCCCACACATATAAGTCTGTGTCCTGCCCTGGGGCAGTCCAGCACCAAAATGCTAGGCAATTCTCCTCTGAACAAGAGTACCAACAGCAACCGCAGACACGTGTTTCGGTCTGGTTCTATTTAAACCTCATCAGTAGTGAGTAGCTGTGCCTCTCTAAGAATAGTGAACAAGGGGTCCACGTCTGGATTCCCCTAATAACTTATGGTGATACCCAAAGTTACTTGAAATATGCAAATAGCACGGGGGGTCCTGGGAGACTCTCTGCCACACATGAGTCCTGGTTACAAGAGCCTTGCCCAGAATCTTTAGCTCACTATCTTTCAAAAAGGAGACATATCCTACACATATCAGTCTTTTGCCTGCCCTCAGGCAGCCCATCCTCAAAATGCTAGGCAATTCTTCTCTGAACAAGAGTACCAACAGCAACCGCAGACACGTGTTTTGGTCTGGTTGAACCTCATCAGTAGGGTGTAGCTGTGCCTCTCTAAGAATAGTGAGCAAGGGGTCCATGCCTGGATTCCCCTAGTAACTTAGGGTGATACCCAAAGTTACTTGAAATATGCAAATAACAAGGGGGGTCCTGGGAGACTCTCTGCCAGTCATGAGTCCTGGTTACAAGAGCCTTATCCAGAGTCTTTAGCTCACTATTTTTCACAGAGGAGAAATATCCTACACATATAAGTCTTTGTCCTGCCCTGGGGCAGTCCAGAACCAAAATGCTAGGCAATTCTCCTCTGAACAAGAGTACCAACAGCAACCGCAGACACGTGTTTCGGTCTGGTTCTGGTTAAACCTCATCAGTAGGGAGTAGCTGTGCCTCTCTAAGAATAGTGAGCAAGGGGTCCACGTCTGGATTCCCCTAATAACTTAGGGTGATACCCAAAGTTACTTGAAATATGCAAATAACAAGGGCGGTCCTCGGAGACTCTGTGCCAGACATGAGTCCTGGTTACAAGAGCCTTACCCACAGTCTTTAGCTCACTATCTTTCACAGAGGAGAAATATCCTACACATATCAGTCTTTGACCTGCCCTGGGGCAGTCCAGCACCAAACTGCTAGGCAATTCTCCTCTGAACAAGAGTACCAACAGCAACCGCAGACACGTGTGTTGGTCTGGTTGAACCTCATCAGTAGGGTGTAGCTGTGCCTCTCTAAGAATAGTGAGCAAGGGGTCCACGTATGTATTCCCCTAGTAACTTAGGGTGATACCCAAAGTTACTTGAAATATGCAAATAACAAGGGCGGTCCTGGGAGACTCTCTGCCAGACATGAGTCCTGGTTACAAGAGCCTTACCCAGAGTCTTTAGCTCACTATCTTTCACAGAGGAGAAATATCCTACACATATAAGTCTTTGTCCTGCCCTGTCCAGCACCAAAATGCTAGGCAATTCTCCTCTGAACAAGAGTACCAACAGCAACCGCAGACACGTGTTTCGGTCTGGTTCTGGTTAAACCTCATCAGTAGGGAGTAGCTGTGCCTCTCTAAGAATAGTGAGCAACGGGTCCACGTCTGGATTCCCCTAATAACTTAGGGTGATACCCAAAGTTACTTGAAATATGCAAATAACAAGGGCGGTCCTGGGAGACTCTCTGCCAGACATGAGTCCTGGTTACAAGAGCCTTACCCAGAGTCTTTAGCTCACTATCTTTCACAGAGGAGAAATATCCTACACATATCAGCCTTTGTCCTGCCCTGGGGCAGTCCAGCACCAAACTGCTAGGCAATTCTCCTCTGAACAAGAGTACCAACAGCAACCACAGACACGTGTGTTGGTCTGGTTGAACCTCATCAGTAGGGTGTAGCTGTGCCTCTCTAAGTATAGTGAGCAAGGGGTCCACGTATGTATTCCCCTAGTAACTTAGGGTGATACCCAAAGTTACTTGAAATATGTAAATAACAAGGGGGGTCTTTTGGAAGACTCTCTGCCAGACATGAGTCCTGGTTACAAGAGCTTTACACAGAGTCTTTAGCTCACTATTTTTCACAGAGGAGAAATATCCTACACATATCAGTCTCTGTCCTGCCCTGGGGCAGTCCAGCACCAAAATTCTAGGCAATTCTCCTCTGAACAAGAGTACCAACAGCAAACCCAGACACGTGGTTCGGATTGGTTGAACCTCATCAGTAGGGTGTAGCTGTGCCTCTCTAAGAATAGTGTTCAAGGGGTCCACGTCTGGATTCCCCTAGTAATTTATGGTGATACCCAAAGTTACTTGAAAAATGCAAATAACAAGAGGGGTCCTGGGACACTCTCTGTCAGACATGTGTCCTGGTTACAAGAGCCTTACCCAGAGTCTTTATCCCACTATCTTTCACAGAGGAGAAATATCCTACACATATCAGTCTTTGTCCTGCCCTGGGGCAGTCCAGCACCAAATTGCTATGGAATTCTCATCTGAACAAGAATACCAACAGCAACCCCAGACACGTGTTTCGGTCTGGTTGAACCTCATTAGTAGGGTGTAGCTGTGCCTCTCTAAGAATAGTGAGCATTGCGTCCACGTCTAGATTCCCCTAGTAACTTAGGGTGATACCCGAAGTTACTTGAAATATGCAAATAACAAGGGGGGTCTGGGAGACTCTCTGCCAGACATGAGTCCTGGTTACAAGAGCCTTACCCAGAACCTTTAGCTCACTAACTTTCACAGAGGATAAATATCCTACACATATCAGTCTTTGCCCTGCCCTGTGGCAGTCCAGCACCAATATGCTAGGCAATTCTCCTCTGAACAATAGTACCAACAGCAACCGCAGACACGTGTTTTGGTCTGGTTGAACCTCATGAGTAGGATGTAGCTGTGCCTCTCTTAGAATAGTGAGCAAGGGGCCCACGTCTGGATTCCCCTGGTAACTTAGGGTGATACCCAAAGTTACTTGAAATATACAAATAGCACACGGGGTTCCTGGGAGACTCTCTGCCACACATGAGTCCTGGTTACAAGAGCCTTACCCAGAGTCTTTTGCTCACTATCTTTCACAGAGGAGAAATATCCTACACATATCAGTCTTTGTCCTGCCCTGGGGCAATCCAGCACCAAAATGCTAGGAAATTCTCATCTGAACAAGAATACCAACAGCAACCTCAGACACATGTTTTGGTCTGGTTGAACCTCATCAGTAGGGTGTAGCTGTGCCTTTCTAAGAATAGTGAGCAAGGGGTCCACGTCTAGATTCCCCTAGTAACTTAGGGTAATACCCAAAGTTACTTGAAAGGTGCAAATAACAAGGGGGTTCCTGGGAGACTCTCTGCCAGACATGAGTCCTGGTTACAAGAGCCTTACCCAGAACCTTTAGCTCACTAACTTTCACAGAGGATAAATATCCTACACATATCAGTCTTTGTCCTGCCCTGGGGCAGTCCAGCACCAAAATGCTAGGCAATTCTCCTCTGAACAAGAGTACCAACAGCAACGGCAGACACGTGTTTCGGTCTGGTTCTGGTTAAACCTCATCAGTAGGGAGTAGCTGTGCCTCTCTAAGAATAGTGAGCAAGGGGTCCACGTCTGGATTCCCCTAATAACTTAGGGTGATACCCAAAGTTACTTGAAATATGCAAATAGCACAAGGGGGTCCTGGGAGACTCTCTGCCACACATGAGTCCTGGTTACAAGAGCCTTACCCAGAGTCTTTTGCTCACTATCTTTCACAGAGGAGAAATATCATACACATATCAGTCTTTGTCCTGCCCTGGGGCAATCCAGCACCAAAATGCTAGGAAATTCTCATCTGAACAAGAATACCAACACCAACCTCAGACACATGTTTTGGTCTGGTTGAACCTCATCAGTAGGGTGTAGCTGTGCCTTTCTAAGAATAGTGAGCAAGGGGTCCACGTCTAGATTCCCCTAGTAACTTAGGGTAATACCCAAAGTTACTTGAAAGGTGCAAATAACAAGGGGGTTCCTGGGAGACTCTCTGCCAGACATGAGTCCTGGTTACAAGAGCCTTACCCAGAGTCTTTAGCTCACTATCTTTCACAGAGGAGAAATATCCTACACATATCAGTCTTTGTCTTGCCCTGGGGCAGTCCAGCACCAAAATGCTAGGCAATTCTCATCTGAACAAGAATACCAACAGCAACCCCGACACGTGTTTCGGTCTGGTTGAACCTCATCAGTAGGGTGTAGCTGTGCCTTTCTAAGAATATTGAGCAAGGGGTCCACGTCTGGATTCCCCTAGTAACTTAGGGTAATACCCAAAGTTACTTGAAATATGCAAATAACAAGGGGGTTCCTGGGAGACTCTCTGCCAGACATGAGTCCTGGTTACACAAGCCTTACTCAGAATCGTTAGCTTACTATCTTTCACAGAGGAGACATATCCTACACATATCAGTCTATGGCCTGCCCTGGGGCAGTCCAGCACCAAAATGCTGGGCAATTCTCCTCTGAACAAGAGTACCAACAGCAACCGCAGACATGTGTGTTGGTCTGGTTGAACCTCATCAGTAGGGTGTAGCTGTGCCTCTCTAAGAATAGTGAGCAAGGGGTCCACGTATGTATTCCCCTAGTAACTTAGGGTGATACCCAAAGTTACTTGAAATATGCAAATAACAAGGGCGGTCCTGTGAGACTCTCTGCCAGACATGAGTCCTGGTTACAAGAGCCTTGCCCAGAGTCTGTATCTCACTATCGTTCACAGAGGAGAAATATCCTACACATATCAGTCTTTGTCCTGCCCTGGGGCAGTCCAGCACCAAAATGCTAGGCAATTCTCATCTGAACAAGAATACCAACAGCAACCCCAGACACGTGTTCCGGTCTGGTTGAACCTCATCAGTAGGGTGTAGCTGTACCTCTCTAAGAATAGTGAGCAAGGGGTCCACGTCTGGATTCCCCTATTAACTTAGGGTGATACCCAAAGTTACTTGAAATGTGCAAATAACAAGGGGGGTCCTGGGAGACTCTCTGCCAGACATGAGTCCTGGTTACAAGAGCCTTACCCAGAGTCTTTAGCTCACTATCTTTCACAGAGGAGAAATATCATACACATATCACACTTTCTCCTGACATGGGGCAGTCCAGCACCAAACTGCTAGGCAATTCTCCCTGAACCAGAGTACCAACAGCAACCGCAGACACCTGTTTCGGTCTGGTTGAACCTCATCAGTAGGGTGTTGCTGTACCTCTCTAAGAATAGTACCAGCTATTTCAACATTACTTGAAAAATGAAAATAACAAAGGGCAGCAGTGGTACAGCTTGAGGAAGGGGAGTACAAGACAGTGGTTATGAGAAGATTGCCCACGCATTATTCTGCATAGGCGGTGGAACTCATAGCACTCATTTAAGCATTAAAAGCGTCCCGAGGGTGCCATGTCACAATATATTCAGACTCAGTGTGCATCACAACAACTGTGCACATGGTCTATATCACTGGAAAAGGAAGGGGTTTCGGAGGGTGGATCTAGAAATAATAATTGAAGCATTATCCCAGCCATCTGTTGTGACGGTGGTCAAGTGCACCTCACACACTAAGGGGACATACAAAATATCAATGGGGAATGCTGCCACTGACATGGCAGCCCACATGGTGGCATATCTGCCAAATAAAGTACCTTCTGAGTACGTCATGACCACCCCACCAGCCAGCAAACATCCAATATCTTATACAGTTTTGTATATCTCCCACATAATGGAATTACAAGGAAGGGCACCAGAAAAGGAGAAAGAACTGTGTTTACGGAGGTGATGCAAGCAATCCCCAACAGATCTCTTGTGGAGGCAAGAGAGCTCTGGGAAGACAGTAATGCCCCGGGAGCTGTGAACAGATTGCACCTCCCAGAATTGATACAACAGACATACTGGATGTAGCAACCATGACGCTGGCAGATCCGGAGTGCTTGATCACACAACCACTGCTGCCTGGTGACTTTGTGTACCAGGAAAGAAGATGATGAATTTCACAAATGTAAATAATTGTTTGTTAGTAGGGATCCGAAGTGTAGATGCACACATGACAATATATGGGTCTATGCCTACTATTGTGGAATGACCATTATAGCAGGTCTATCTATGATATTGATGGCATTGTTGGGACTTTATTGGGGATAGTATGTTATTGGGGTGGTTGAAAAAAGAGGGGGAAATCAGACTGTATATTTAAACGCGACTGTACATATACATGTTAATAATATTAGTGGATTTACATATATTAGCAGCCACATGAATGCTAACAATAATAATGGAAACTGCATATAGGAGTGCAATAGTGTTCAAATGATTATTAGTGATGATTATAGCAGGAACAACATGACGTCAAGCGTGCAAGTACAATTGGCAATGAGAGTGAAAGTGAAGAATTTGGTTCCCGTAAGTCAAGGATTGTTTAATAATTTCGAAACAGTATGGTGATATTTTCAATAGCCCTGTTAAAGCTGGGACCCCTGAGAGCCTGTATAGAAAAATGAAAAGGGAAGTATGGAAAAAGTATGATACATATCAAGGGCTAGGTTTGAATGCGATTGAGGATAAATGCCATCCCGAATTTACCAACTCTTGGTATACTGACATGAGTGGTGTGGGAAGGAATGTTTTGAATGGAAGCTGTTATGTGTGTTCACTCATTCCACACATGTCAGGGGCTCCCAAGGTGTTAGTACTGCAAGCAGTCCTAATCATAGAGGCACAATGCCTAATTCATTTTGCGCTATGCAGAATAAAAGGAAAGTTCAAGGCACACAGTGTGCAACTGCAATTGGTGGGTGCAGATCTTGTGAATTGCAACAATAATCCAAACAACATCAAGTGTGTGGAATTACCCTTTTTGATGGTGAAAGGATATAAATATCTCAATAAAAAATGGCAGGATACCAAACTACCTTACCTGGCAGAAGGTGTGCTAACATATAACAAGGACATGACAGCACAAGTGGACAATTTATGTGCACAAATATGGACTGATCATATCACAAATCTGACATGGATTTCAACAATGGAAAAGCTGTTGTGAGTGCAGAGGGAAGAAGTATATGGACTATGTTTCTGCAGCAAGTGTACAGTCTTTGTCGGCTCGAATGAACGTTGCAGTAAGACTCTCCTGATTTGCAAAATGAAGAAAGGAACTACTACTACTGGGTCGGTGGCCAACAAGCTAACTTCCACCTCCCACCATCATTTAGGGGCTGGTGTTTGCTAGCCATGCTGCACTCAGTGCTAATAGTAATCCCAGTAGAACACCTGAAGGGGGGAGCATTGCCTGTGGAGGAGCCAACTAACCCTCTGTATTAGAAGAAGAAGAGAAAAACCTGCTGTCTACACAAGAGCTCTGCATCCTGCCAGGAAAAGGACAGTTCCAACAACTAAAGAGGACGAAAAGATTGAATTACATAGCCAAAGACTCTTCTGCATTGCTTGCTGAAATACCAGAAGAATACAGGCTCTTCAGCTCATCAGAATCCTTTCTCGCATCTCTATTGTTGCCGGGAGTGCAGGCTGCAACAACGCCAAATCACTGCAGATTATGTGCATGGAGCTGGTCCAGCTCGCAAATGATACAGAGAATGGGTTCAACATGAGCAAGGATGAGTTGCATGCATTGAGACTTATGATGATGCAAAACTGCTTTGGGCTGTACATGTTAACAGCAATGGAAGGCAGGATTTGCAAAAAGGTTTGTTGATTTCTGTTGCATGTCTGTGCCTTCAGAGGATGTGGAGAACACGTTGTTATCTCACATCATAGCAGCCGTCCATGGCGAAGGGTGTTCGCATGAAGAAGAAGGGAGGAGTATAGGATAGTGGCTGGCTCTCCATGGCATTCGACTGGGCCTTGTTGTGGCTCGGGGCAATAATGCAGATGTTGATGAACATCATTGTGTTGATCCTTGTTATTTTCTGTACTTGTCAACTGAGCCTTCAATGTTGCGCCAATGTGGCACCCAATAGTGCAAGAATTATGGTATCACTTGGGGTTTCAAAAGCACCTGACGAGACAAAATATATTGAAGTACGGACTGATCTCCCACAGTGTGGCGCTAAGCATGAAATGATCCCATTCCTGTATGAAAATGAAGTTCATCATCTATACCACACTATCAATACTACACCTCCTGATATAGAGAGTTTTACAGAGGATTGGGTGGACCTGGCAAGGGACGGGGGATGTATCTATATTGAGTTGCTCACCTGAGGAATATGCACATAGGGGGTAAAGTTTGCAGTCGGTATGCAGGGCGTGGGTACCAATAAAGGGGACACAGCCATATGTGGAAACAGAGAGGAGACAGTGGGAGCACAATGGGTATTAAGGAGTTTGCTACTATAGAAATACCAAAAGGGGGAATTTTGGGAAGGGGCGACCCCGTGCCACCCTTTAAGCATTTCAGAGTAAGGCAGGTGGCATTCAAAGAACTGTGATGGCCCAAGGGGAAGTGGGGACAATGGTAGGTCCCCACCCAATATAATCAAGCCACATAGTGTAGCCCAAAGTGCGAGCAAGACTGCAATTTTGTATAGATGTTAGTGCATTTTGTGTAGACGTTAGTAACCATAGTTTGGAGACAAGGCCTGAGCAGCATATGTGGCATTTCATGCACTAGCCCCTAATTGCAAGACAAGGGAAATCTCCAGCCATGCCCAAGCTTCCATGAGGACAACCCACACTTCCGATCACCTCTTTGTTCTAACAGTGTTGCAAAGATTTTTTTCTATCCACAAGGCATGTGCTCTACAAGGCTCGATCCTAGACAGGCGCCTGGTGTGCATGTTATCTCACATTAGCCAAAGCATGATCTGGCACATCCCCAGGCGACCACGAGTTATAGCCCATATAAATGACTAAACCTCAAGATCCATGAATTCCATGGCATCAGGTGCCCTTTGACCACCAACCCCAAAGTAACAACTCCTGAAATGTTCAAAGAGGACAGACATTGCATGTCTTTGATCTACAATTATATGATTTGTATTGGGAGGTTCTAGGAGTGATACATTATAGTTCAAAATGAGGATGGAGAACTTGGAGTTGGATGGTGCGGAAGGGAGTGAGTGAAATGTGTTTGTGAAGGTTAGAGTGCCCCAGATCTTTCTTTGTGCCAGTCTTAAAGCATGCCAGGTGCACAGTATATTGATAAAGTAGCATTGTGTTAGGAGTGTAGTTAATTTGTTCTTTGACCTTCGTTGGTGAGAAGAGGATGTTCTTTGCAGCACCTACGTGATGGAAGACATACGGACTGGGCTGGAACCAATGACTTGGCATCCCTAATGGGGCAGGTGAATACAGCATAGGCGCACACCAACCAGCCGTGCAGATTTTTACTGTATGTATTGCATCACTATGACAATGTGTTTCCCGTTAAGCCTCTGCTTGTACTTACTTTCAGGAGAACATTCTTAGCAGCAGAGTTCTTTGCTGATGCTCGCATCTGTGTGTGAGATTAAACCTTGTTATTCTTACAGGATCGACTTGGGCCTTTCTTCCTTAGCGGGTTGTATTCTCTCTGGTGTGAGTGTTCAAGCACTTGCCTTCACTGCTCTCTCCTTTGTCATTGATGCCCCGAAGGTTGTGTCATTGTGCCATTATGGGTCCACTCCAGTGATTGTGTGAAAATCTATATTTCCCATCTCCAGAATCTAACACCAGAGTTATGTATTTATTATGCATTTATTTTTTTAATCTGCTGTTTTTTATAGTATGTTTTTTATCTATTGTATTTTTTTTCTTTTGGTGCAGGAACAGAGGATGCTTGCTTATGTCTGCAGTATTTTGTGTGCTTCATTCATTGTTCTATTGATTTCCAACAGCATTTCAAATCTGTTTGGTCATATATATTTTTCTGTAATACAGATAAAACATGTACAACCATTACTTTACTATCAACCGGATAACTGAACATTTCCCACCAGTCCTTCACCTAGCCACACCTAGCCACACACGCTTCTAATGAATGATAAATGGCAGTCAGGGATAGGTAGGGGGTAGGGAGGGACCACCATTATGTTTCTTGTTGCAGTGCTGCTGTAGATGCTCTCACAGCTGTATTTCTCTTTTCCCATCAGATGACTACAGGTCCCAGAATGTCTGACACATTTTGGCATGTAATACACATATCTAAAAATGAAATTGAGGGAAACAATCTGTGTTCTATTAAGAACCCCCTTATGAACATGGACTTCTTGCTCTTCACCGTCCATCTTCTCTTCTAGAAACAGATAACTCCTATTAGGGGGGAACATGGACTTCCTGCTCTTCCCCATTCATCTTCTCTGGAAACAGATAGCTCCTATTAGGGGGGACCATGAACTTCCTGCTCTTCCCCATCCATCTTCTCTGGAAACAGATAGTTTCTATTATGGGGGGGGGGGGGTTAGTGGACAGCACCAGTTTGGAACTTTCTATCCCAAGAAAACAAATTAGAAATAGACAAAACCAACTCTCTTTCAAACGTCCCAGCATTTCCACCTCAGTGCCCTTCTATTGAGGCATATAATGCAATTCTCATTAGTAACTAGCAGGGGAACATGGTATTACAGTCCCCAGTAAACCAGGTGTTGGTGATAGATAAATATAAAAACAGTGTGAATTGATAATGTCTGACATGGGTATCACATTTTCCAACCTTCCATTAATTAGCCAACAATTAATACAGAATAATCGGCCTAGGGAAATTAGCAGTTGATCTCAAAACGAAGCTCCCTCAAAAGGCCAGAGGTAGCTCTCGGGGAGATACCAACTAGATAGCATGTATTCAACCTTTAAAAGAAATCCCTTATTAAAATGTAAAGATGTGAAACATTTGTTGCAATAGACAAGCATTTTGAAAGACTATCAAACCGTACAATCATGTAAATAAGCATTTAAACAAAACACCCTAAAACAGCGAACAAAGGCAGGGCAGCTGCATGCACTGCTGAACGCCAGAACCAGCCTGCATAGGCCCAAACAGGCACTGGGACAAGTCTTTAAGCCCTATTCTAATGGGATAGCGACTTGAAAAGCCTGTGCCTCATTAGGGCTGAGATATATTGTGCCTCCAAAAACATGCATTTGATTGCATTGGCAAAGAAAACCGTTTTTGGCTTTTATCTAACAATGGGAAAGGTGTCTATTGGTACTATCTGGCTATAAGATGGCAACAGCTGACAAATGGTGCTAGCACCTCAGTATATTGTGACAGTGTCTGGCACATGCTTATCTAATGCCCATACAAGAGCCAAAATATTGGCTTTGTCAATGCATGCCATTGACTGGAAATAAGGTGTAAGTAAGCGATGCAAGGACACATATTGATTATACAACAAGTGCTTGAACGCACACTAGTTTGAGGCATTTTTATTGCACCAGTAGCAGGTTTCTAGTTGCAATTATGGTATTACCTTACAGAAGAAGGATTAGAAATAACATAGGCGGTCCTGGGTGAAGGGTGTGTTCAATGAGGAAGGGCAGGTAGTGGATGAGAATTTTCATAGGGGCTAGCATGGTCAATTGGTGCATACAAATCCAAACAATCCCAACAGCATGTGTGTCCCCCATCACATCACCGTTCTATGTGATATTTAGGAATATTGACGGCTGCATGCAAAAAAAGGCAGATTTATTTTTCTCTGGTTATGTACAGCCGTCAATATTAAAAAATATCATGGTTTTGGGGGGAATGCCCCCCCACCCTGACTCCTAAAGCCGACCCCCCTGCCCACCCTATTCCTGGTTGTCTGGGATTTACTTTAGAACAGGGGGTTTCACCACTTGGACACCCCAAACCACCCTCTCTACCCCCTCCATTTTCACACACATAGTTTTCCTCACCCAAACAGACAGAGGCCCTCATTACAAGTCAGGCGTTAAGGGTTTAACGGCGCCGTCGGTGCCGTTAACCCTTAACGCCTGATTCACACTTTAACGCCTGCTTTTTGCAGGCGTTAAAGTCCAAGGCGCTAAGCGACCTTGGTGCTAATTACGGCACCGTAATTTACGGTGCCGTAATTAGCGCCTTCCCCATCCCCATTATGCCCTATGGGGGAAAAATGGGAATGGGGAAGGGCAAATGGTGAATGGGGAATTACCGCCCCACTCACCTTGGAATGGGGCGGTAATTCCGCCATCCACCATGGCGGAATCCGGCATGGACCATGGTGCTAATAGCACCATGGTCTACCGCCTGACTTGTAATGAGGGCCAGACACACACATGCCCACAAACACACGCAGGCACCAACCTACTCACACACTTCACTGCCCCTTTTCATCCCCTCTAAAAAGTCACAACACCCTCACACAGACACAAAAACACTTGACACCTATCTCCTGCCCACTCCCCCATGCTATAAACATTCCCCCCACAACAGAGACACAGTCACACAAACACACAAACTCTTACCTGTCACGTGCCTGGATACCCCTGTGAGCAGAGAGCAGCTGTTAAAGAAGATGAAGAAGATGGTCTGTGCACTGAAAGAAAAGGTAAGAACAGGGAGGATTGGGGTGGGAAGTTATGGGAATTTAATGTGGGCTGTGTTAGGATGCACATACAGTGCCCTTAGAGGGAAAAGAAGTGCATGTTGCATATGTTTTGGTAACCTGTATGGGGCTCATTTAAAATGCAGTAATGTTGCAGTTAGTGTGCGTTCAAGTTGGAGATTTGATATAAGTGTTATTTTGCAGCTAGTTTGAATACATTATAGTTTGCATCATGTAGCAACGTAATGAGCAACAATGTAATCGCAAATGTAATCGCGTGGAGTACAACTTTGTAGCTCATAGAAGTGGGGTGAGGAAATCTTGTTAATTAGATACATGGGGACTTAGAACAAATGTGTTGTTAGATTGCTATGGTCTCGTGAGTTCTGCCATCTTTACATAAAAGCCTTCTCAAAGATTGCAGGCTCATTGTAGTTAGAGCCTTAGGCCGCAGAGTTTCTTGTTTGCAGCAGTTGAGTCTGCTTCCCTCTGCAAGTGTTTTGGATGACCGAGGTGAGGAAAGTGGGAGGATGATGAGTTCACCGGACAGATGGCGATAGCAAGCAAAATGGTTGCTGGAGGTAAGAACAGAATTAACTGCCATTAGATTTGTTTTTATGGTTAAATGGCTGTGTAGATGTAGGGACAAACTTACTGGGAACACAAAACCTTGTTAATGAATGACCAATGGGTCCAGTTAGATTGCGAACGTTGGATTTGGTTTAGTCAATGAATACATGAAATGGATGTTCAAGGGCATAGCTTGAACTGTGTTTTATGATTCCATTTAGGTTCTCAGGAAGATAAGCAGGATATTTGCTAGCGAGGCCATATGATTTAAGATGGAAGTCGCATGAGGTGTTGCAAAGGAATGCTGAAGGAGCAGTAGTTTGGAGCACCAGCTGGTCTGGGATAATACGGAGACCATTGTACGATCAAAGGAAAGGCAATTTTTTCACTCCTCGCTCTCTTTGATGAGAATCTTGTTGAGGTTGTGAAAATCACAAATTGGGTTAAAGTTTCTTTGACAAATGAGGAAATGTAACTTTTGTAAATTGTTTAAAACGTCAAACCAATTATATTTCAAAACATCATGACTGACTTTGTAGTGGGAACATGTGAAATGGGATTGTGTTTAGATAGTTGTATCCAATGGGGTTAGAGAATAAGGTGAGGTTTAGGTTCTTTGTAAAGGGGTTAGCCAATGGAAATATGGTGATTATCTTGTAACTGTTATGTATTAATTATGTAAATTGTCTGATCTTGTGTATAAAAGCTGTAACTTTGTTGAACATGACAAGGAGTTGTTAGTTTTAGTTTTACAAAGCTACATAACCCTTCCGGCCATTTGCATTCAATAAACCCACTTTTCCAGCAACTTGCACTCTTGTGAGATTTTTTCTTATCAGATTTTGGATTTGCCCTTCTGCAGCTACAGAGCAGGGTGACGAGTTGTGACAGAGTGGATGAGGTGTTCTTTCTACGATCTGTTTAGAAAGACCGAATAACCGAAATGAAGTGTTCTTTCTAAAATGATCATTAATGCCAGTGGGAAAAATAAAAGGTGAAATGTACTTACGACCCACATCCCATCTCTCTCCTAGCTTCACTTTCCATGCCAATAATTGTGGCTTACAGGCAATGCTTAAAGCACCACCTAATTGCCAACACTGAAAATATTCCGAGAATCCTTTATCTCATTAGTGTTCTACTTTTTAAACTTATGATTCCGAAGTTCTCAAGTTTCAAGTGGGTATGCATTGAAGGTTATCCTGTCCTGTATGTTTCCCTTTGCATCCTAGGACTTTTAGGGGGTAATTCATAGAATCCAGCGCACAAGTGGCGCACGCGGCTGGCGCACAGTGTGCGGGTGCGAATCCCTGCGCTAGCCGCGTGCGCTAAAATCTATTTCCGCGCACAGCGTATTCATGGATTCCAGCCACCAAAACCAGCCGTGGCGCACAGTGGCGCAGCGACCCTGCAGCAGCGCCAGTTACACCCCCAAGAACGCCTCTCGCGCAGGGAAAAGCCAGCAATATACCCAATCCAGCGCAAAGGGCTGCGCTAACCCTGTACCAGCACAGCAAGCGGGCTACGTGTATCACTGGGGTGCGCGGGAAGTACCTCACGCGATTGGCCCAGTGCGAGCAGGGTACGCGTATTTCAGGGGTGCGCGGGAAGTTCCACACGCGATTTTATCATGGTACGTGTATTTCAGGGGTGCGCGGGAATTACCACACGCGAATGGGCCCGTGCGAGCAGGGTACGCGTATCTCAGGGGTGCGCGGGAAGTTCCACACGCGATTCCATCAGGGTACTTGTATGTCGGGGTGCGCGTGAAGTTCCACACGCGATATCAGCAGGGTACGTGTATTTCAGGGTGCAGGGGAAGTTACACACGCGATTTCCGCAGGGTACGTGTATTTCAGGGGTGCGTGGGAATTTCCACACGCGATTGGGCCCGTGCGAGCAGGGTACGCGTATCTCAGGGGTGCGCGGGAAGTTCCACACGCGATTCCATCAGGTTACGTGTATTTCAGGGTGCGGGGGAAGTTCCACACGTGAAATCAGCAAGGTACGTGTATTCCAGGGGTGCGCGGGAAGTCCCACACGCGATTCCATCAGGGTACGTGTATTACAGGGGTGCGCGGGAATTTCCACACGCGACTGGGCCTGTGCGAGCAGGGTACGCGTATCTCAGGGGTGCGCGGGAAGTTCCACACGCGATTCCATCAGGGTACGTGTATTTCGGGGTGCGCGTGAAGTTCCACACGCGATATCAGCAGGGTACGTGTATTTCAGGGTGCAGGGGAAGTTACACACGCGATTACAGCAGGGTACGTGTATTTCAGGGTTGCGCGGGAATTTCCACACGCGATTGGGCCCGTGCGAGCAGGGTACACGTATCTCAGGGGTGCGCGGGAAGTTCCACACACGATTCCATCAGGGTACGTGTATTTCGAGGTGCGGGGGAAGTTTCACACGCGAAATCAGCAGGGTACGTGTATTCCAGTGGTGCGAGGGAAGTCCCACATGCGATTCCATCAGGGTACGTGTATTCCAGGGGTGCGCGGGAAGTGCCACATGCAATTTCAGCAGGGTACGTGTATTCGAGGGGTGCGCGGGAAGTTCCACACGCGATTCCATCAGGGTACGTGTATTACAGGGGTGCGCGGGGAGCACCACACGTGAATTGCACGTGTGGGTCCTCCCAGGTGTTCCCTCTACACCCTCCATGGCCCCTGCAGGTGGCTCACACCACAGGGACCTACCCTGCACATGTCCTGCAGGCACACCATCCACCATGGCCATGACCCCCAGCCAACCCACATGTCAACTTGCACTACTGCCCACCAACGCATGTCGCCCTGCACCCCCAGTCACCAGGGGCACCCTCCACCAGGCCCCACCCATGTCTCCCACCACCCCCACCCCCCAGCAGCGCAGGGGCACCCACCACCAGGCCCCCACCCATGTCTCCCACCACCCCCACCCCCCAGCCACCAGGGGCAGCCTCCACCAGGCCCCCACCACACCACCCCCACCCCCCAGCACTGTGGGGCACCTGCCAGCAGGCCCCCACCCATGTCCAACTCATGTTCCCCACCACCCCCACCCCCCAGCACCGTGGGGCACCTGCCAGCAGGCCCCCACCCATGTCCAACTCATGTTCCCCACCACCCCCACCCCCCAGCACCATGGGGCACCTGCCAGCAGGCCCCCACCCATGTCCAACTCATGTTCCCCACCACCCCCACCCGCCAGCACTGTGGGGCACCTGCCAGCAGGCCCCCACCCATGTCCAACTCATGTTCCCCACCACCCCCACCCCCCAGCCACCAGGGGCAGCCTCCACCAGGCCCCCACCCATGTCTCCCACCACCCCCACCCCCCCAGTCACCAGGGGCAGCCTCCACCAGGCCCCCACCCATGTCTCACACCCCCCCCCACCCCCCAGCACTGTGGGGCACCTGCCAGCAGGCCCCCACCCATGTCCAACTCATGTTCCCCACCACCCCCACCCCCCAGCACTGTGGGGCACCTGCCAGCAGGCCCCACCCATGTCTCCCACCACCCCCACCCCCCAACCACCAGGGGCAGCCTCCACCAGGCCCCCACCCATGTCTCCCAATACCCCCACCCCCCAGCAGTGCAGGGGCAGCCTCCACCAGGCCCCCACCCATGTCTCACACCACCCCCACCCCCCAGCACTGTGGGGCACCTGCCAGCAGGCCCCCACCCATGTGCAACTCATGTTCCCCAGCCAACATGTCATCACAATCTAGATCCCTGGTCCCTATGGTCAGCCTCCAAATGCAAAACATCCACCCGAGTATTGCATCCACCCACTCATAATTTGCAATTACATCACAGAACACCAATTGCAAGTTCCGAAACAAACACATTTCCCTCACATACACCCAATGGGTGTCAGTGAATCTCAAAACACATATCATGAAATGCATGAAACCAATGAGATACCACACATTGAAGTTCACCAAAAATAATATGTATTAAAGGAAACATCAATAGAATAAAAAATGAAGAAACAGAAACGTGAATGTACAAAAATGAAACGAAGCATGTCCATCAAAAAAAGCAAAACCAAAAATAAAAATCCAAAGTAATGTCCAAAGTCAATGTCCACAAAACAAAATCCAATGGGAAATAAAAAAGAAAGCCATTGCTCCATGGTCAAAAATAGAAAAAAAAATACAATCCAACTGTCAACTATGTACATGGGAACAATCCAGGGTCCATTATCCCAACAAAATAAAGGAAACCTATCTAACTACACTAACTAATAAAATAAACTATATACAAAAATGTGGCCAATGTCCGAAAGATCCAAATAAAATAAAAACAAAAATGAAACCTAACACTACCTCGAAACTATGTACAAGGGCAGCGGGCTAGTTTCACGGCTCACTTGTGGATGTCCCGTGCCAGGGCATCATCGAACTCCTCCTCAATGTCCCGGAGGCGGTCCTCCTCCATGGCCCCGAGGGTCCGCAGGGCCGTCGACGTCTCCACCTCCAAACCCCTTGCGGATTGCCTCGAGGCACTCGGCCCGCCTCAGGGACCTCCGCATGGAGTTCTCCGCCCTGACCATTGTGAGCCGTGCCTCTTCCGCCCGCTGCCGCTCCGCATCTATTGCGTGGCCCAACCATTGCCACACGGAAGATACTCTCTGTTCTGGGTCCTCCTGCCCTCCGGCCGATGCCTGCCCCTCCGATGTCGAAGGCCCCGAGCCTTCATGGCTCCCACCACGTTGCGGCTGCTGCTGTGCCTCTGCCCGTGCACTGCCTCCTGCTGCCTGCACATCCTCCGCCGGCTGGGGTGCAGTCATAGATGTGGCCACCCCTGCTGGACGTCCGACTCCCGACTATGGCAGGGATGCCTCCTCCACCAGCCTGGCCGCACCGTCAGAGGCAGCTCCACAGGGCACCCAGGTGACTGATGGGTGGGAAGATGGCACAGAGGACGACTGGCGCGTTGTGGAGGGGGTCGGAGCAAGCCCCATCAGACAGAGGAATCCGGCCTGGGTGACCTGTCCCAGCAGGCTGACGTGGTCAACGAGCCATTCGAGATGACGTGCAGTCTCTCCATGAAAAGACTGCAGGTCACCTCGCATGGCCCGTTGACGCAACGCCACACCAGCCAGGACAGGCTCAACCCGGACCTGGATAGCCACGTCCGCAGGCAGAGGAAGGCCAGTTGACGTGAGCTCATCCCCTGCCTGAAAACGGGTCTGGACTTAGGCATCCCTGCTGGTGCAAGATGATGCAGGGACAGGATCGGGGACAGGATTGCACACAGGCACCTCCGCGGCGGCCTGTGCTGCCTCCTGTCCCTGGTCCTGCACTGCACCACTAGCACCAGTGGGATCCCCACCTCCAGACCCCGTCTCTGGTGCTTGCACGGCCTCCTCCTCCACCAAACCCCCCACCAACCTGGATAACTCCATGCCATCTTCCCCTGTTGGGCCCTGTGGGGTCCCAGCTGCCCCTTCTGCTGCCGAGGAGTCCAACTCCAACCTCCGCCTCTTGGACCTCCCCCCGGCAGCTGCGGCCTGAGACGTGGCACCGGACTCCTCACTCCCCGACGAGATGACAACCTGGGAGGGGAGCCGGGCCTTGCGTCTCCGGCTGGCGGTCGGATCCCCGCCGCTGTGCTCCACAGCACCTTCTCCGCCCTCTTCATCAGTTGACGCTGCAGACAGGGAGAAACAAAACACAGGCATCAGGGCACTGTACAATGGACACATACACACATGACAGTTGTACATGAGTGGCATTGGCAAACCTCAGACATGTCATCACAATCCCCAACACACATGTCATTACAACCCGCACACATGAGCCATACCACAGCCATATCGCAACTCCCACCACCATCCATACACATACAACAGCATGAGCAGCCAAATGTGAGCCAGACATCACATGCAACACAGGAAGTGCACCACACATGTACACACACCACCACACTTGCATGCATGTGTACACCTCTGCCAAGTGTCGCACTGTTCAGACGGGCATCCATGTCACATCTGCCAATCAGGCTTCCACATACCGCTGTCACATGCATCCATGTTGCATCACTGTTGCACCCTTGTCAAATACACACACATGCAAATGTACACAGTGCTGATACATGCAGCCGAAAACAACATACATGCGTGACATCACGGACATGTCTACTTACATACACATTCATCCAAACATGTGTGCCCACAAAACTGCATTTGGCATGCAAGCCTACACACACAAGCACCATCCATGTCTCACACATTACAGCCCTCGCATGTGTCAGCCCCACGGCCCTGTACACCCCTACCCATACTCGACCCCATACAAACAGATGTGCAACCTGCACACTACTGAATAATCACCACACGCACTGCTCACAATCAGGATGCATGTACACTCACCGCTCGACTCCAGACGGGTCTGCTTCTCAAGGACCTGGACGTGGAGCGCTGGGGATATGCGTTCCAGGACCCTCATCTGTTCTTCCGACAAGTGGCCCCGGCGCCCCTTGGCATCCGCTGCCTTCAAGAGGCGCCGGGCCTTGTTTAGGGTCCTGGACCTGAAGTCCTCCCAGCGCTTCCTGACATGTTGTAAGTCGCAGACTGCCACTCCCTCCGCGTTGATGGCAGTCACGATGTCAGTCCAGATCCGAGTCCGTCCTTCCTTGTCGGCGCGGGAACTTCCGAAGAGGGAATCATACTGCCCCAGGACTTGCTCCACCAGGACACCAACTTCGGTGGCACTGAAGCTGGTGCCCCTCTGCCTCTCTGGCCGGGGGTTGTCAGTGGTCACAGATGGTGTTTGCCCCGACATGACAACCCCAGAGGCAGGAGTGGGTGGGCAAATGGGTCCTGGGGCTGGGCTGTGGAGCGATGGAATCCCAGTCGGGAGTCTTCGGTTCCAGCAGGGGTGGTCACAGCAATAGCACCCCTGGCTGATGTGCAGGCAGCAAATGGCAGTGCATGTGGGCAGCAGGCAGTCAGGCAGCAGCAGATGGCAGGTGGGAGCGTGCTCGGGGCTCTGGGGGCAGTAGTTCGGCCTTCTGGGCAGGAACGTGGTCTTCCGTGTGCTTACGTGTGGCCAGCTTGATAAGGAGTGATTTGGCACGTGAAAAATCTGCACGTCAGCGTGTAATTCGAGGAAAGGCCCTTAGCGCGTATGCACGGCAGCACGGCAGCACGCATATGCGATTTCATTGGACCAAAGGCCCTTAGCGCGTGAGTGTGTCTGTGACGTGACGCGCGCAGGTGTTTCCCTCATTGCACGTGATGACAGAACACACGTGGATTTCCACCAATCGCGTGTGAAAGTTCCCGGCACCCCGGAACACACGTACCCAGGCTAATCGCGTGTGGAACTTCCCGCGCACCCCGAAACACACGTACCCAGGCCAGTTGCGTGTACGCTCACTCCCCTCCGATCACACGCGATGACTATACGGGAAACCCGCGCACGACAAAAGATGTGCACAGGCGTCAATGCGTCTGCCACACGAAGGCAGGCGGAAGCGTCCCCGCGCATAGCATAAAAGTGCACGCAAACAACAAACGCGTATATACAGCTACGATGAATGCCCCATTTGTCGCTGCACTGATCGTGGGACACCGCAGGAGGAGGAGAATAGCCAGGGCACGCATTTTCGCACCACGGACAAGCCTTTTTGGGATGCCTGACGACCAGGTCTATGGCAGGTATAGGTTTCCACCCCATATCATCCTAGACCTGGTCAGGGAGTGGGAAGATGACCTCACATCCCCCACCCTTTGCTCCCAAGCATTGAGCCCCTTGGAGAAGCTGCTCAATGTCCTGCATTTTTTGGCCACTGGGTCATTTCAGCGGACCACTGCCATAGTGGGGGGGGTCTCACAGGCCACGCAGTCACGCTGCCTACACCAGGTACTGGCAATCATGACAGCGCGCCCCTCAGTCCGCAGGCACATATACATGCCCAGAACACCCGCAGAAAGGCAGGCCGTTGTCCTGGATTTTTTCAGGGTGGCACACTTCCCCAAAGTGCTCGGTGCCATAGATTGCACCCATGTGGCCCTACGTCCACCTAGGGCCATTGAGCACATCTACCGAAACCGCAAGCACTGGCATTCCATCAATGTACAGGTGGTATGTGATGCAAAGGGAATCATCACCTCTGTCTATGCAAACTACCCTGGCTCCACCCATGACAGTTTCATATACAGAATGTCCGCCCTGAGCCGGGCCCTGGAAGCTGGGCAGCATGGCGACACATGGCTCCTAGGTCAGTACAAATGCCCTTGCACATGCATGCAAGTCACACACAGACAAATATCCAAACCCTAATAATCTCAACTATTATCACCTCCCCAGGGGACAGTGCCTACCCTCTGAGCAACCACATGATGACGCCAATCCGGAACCCCACCACACCACCCCAGGTAAGATACAACGCCGCCCATATTGCAACCAGGGGCATAGTGGAGCGCACATTCGGAGTGCTCAAGTCACGTTTCCGCTCCCTTGACCGCTCTGGTGGGCAACTACTCTATGCACCATCAGTAGTGTGCAGGATCATTGTGGCAGCATGTGTCCTGCACAATGTTGCAACACGGCAGGGCGTCCCGGTGGACATGGTGGTGCCCCCACATCCCCAACCACAGGCACAGGCGCTGCCCATGGGAGGGGACAGGGCATGTGGCGAGGAAGCCCGGACCCAGCTTGTGGCCACATTTTTCACCTAAACTCCCACCCCTGCGGAGTGCACACAGGCCTGGCACATACCAGGTGACAATCGATGATGACAAAGAGACAGTTAACTGTCACAACCCTACCACCCTGAGAAAGTTGCCATGGAAGTGCCACATCGTCTGCATCCCTAGCTACTTAAACACAAGCTATCCTGTGTGACCAAAAGGCACACATATGACATATGACATGATATGGGCCATACACAAGTATTCCAAGGCGCAATGATGCAGGGAGGGGGGAACAAGGGAACACAGAGAACGGTACTACTAGGCCAGGTGTCATTGGGATCGTGCAAGTGCAGGGGTAGGGGGAATGGGAAAAGTGAAAGGGGAAGGGTGGGGGGGAGTCCAGTACAGGGGAAGTAGCCCAAAAAAATAATACATAGGTCGCCTGGTGGCAACTACAAAGGTAAGTGCAGACAAGTGCTGGGAAGGGAGGGCTGTAGGGATAGAGAGACAGTACTGCAGTGCAGGGGTTGCCAGGGAGGCAGTGCAAGTGGAGAGTGGCTGGGCCAGGGACCGAGGTCGGTGAGAGTGGCCCAGTTGCAGCTCCTGTGCAGTTCCAGTGGAGAATTCTGCAAGGGAGAGGCAGACAGTAAGCAGAAGCAAAGAGGAAGGTCTTGAGGTGCTTCCAGAACTGGAGATGATTCCCCTCAAGTTCAAGTCAGGCCGAAAGTCTGTTCCAGGGGGAGGGCCCTGCTGCGGAGAGAAATCTACCCCCAGCTAGTTGCTCTGAGAAGCGGATGACACGGACATGCAAGGTGTGCATCACACACACCTGCAAACCAGGCCATGGCCATCACTGTCATGTCACTCAAACCCTCCCAAACATCAACATGACATGGCACGCAATACCCATACACCAATGCAGTAACGATAAGGTACACATTGCCATGTACTAAATGCACAGTGGCATCGGACACTGCTGCCTGACCCGGAATCAGATGAAATGACAGACCAACAACCTCCCACCCAAAATAAGTCATTTCCAAATGCATTACAACAGTCGTAGACGTAACATCACAATGAATGCCTGTCTACATGCACATTATGCATTGCAAAATCAACACTGCAGCTCATGTGTGCAGTGTCCTACTCCTGCATCACACTGCTCAGCGCACAGCACAGTGAACAGCCATTGTGTGTGATGCACACCCTGAGCATCACATCTAAGTGACAGACCATGTGAAACATCAAATTAGACATGTACTGGATCCATGATCGGTCACAGAACATGTGCTGCCGGGACACAGTGGGCACCAGAAGGCAAACAGTGTACACGTGGATATGCAAGGGTGGTTGTAGTGCATCAGAGTGCAAGTGTGTGGTTCTGCAAGGACATGCACTCCACATATGCATGTGCACTCAAGTGACCATCAGTGTTCCCTACACATCACATGTGAACATCCACCATGTGTACACCCCAGCATGTCAAACCACAACTATCCCCTCGCACCTGAAAGGAAAACACAACACATGAACAGGCATTGATCAGCAGAACACAACATGTACATAGGATACCACCATTACTATGTCAGAGTTCCCATCACACTGCAGGGCAAGGCAACTATCAACAACAACCCCCCCCTCCCTCACAAATGACCATGACCCACTGAACAACTGCATCTGGGTCATGGAGCCTCCAAACCTCAATTCCACCTGGCCACAGGATCACCTTTACCCTTCGTCACCATCTCCCACCTTGTGTGTAAAAAGACGCCTGAACCCTCAGAATCCACACTCATTTCCAAAATCACAAAATCGAAGGCATAAAAATGAACCCGAACACCCTCCAGTAGATGACTTGACGTAGCAGTACCTCACAAAGGCCAAGTACTACCACAATGATGCAACAACCAAGGTAGCACAGCAAAACAATGTCACAACAGGATGTGAGACATGTGTGGTACATGACATAGGATGATGCACCATGAATGGATGTGTACTGTCACAGGTCCTCTGTACAGGCGCGGGAGTGTCACGAAACAACCACCCCCACCATGTCCCGGGTGCCTGCAAGGTCAAACTCACACAGGCCCCTGAGACCCTGGTAGGGAAGGAGGTTCAGGGATATGCAGTCGGGACAGGTGTTGACACACTGGATGACTGGAATGAGCGGCAGGAGAGGGGAGGAGGAATGACACATGAAACTAGGGAATGCACAAAAATGTACAACCTGCATGAACACATACACAATCCAAAACAAACTTGGACATCATTGTCATGGCCTTCTGTAGTCCAGGCTCAGGAGTGGTACGAACCAACCACCCCCTCTAGGGTTTTGGCGCCTGCAAGTTCGGGGCTTGCAAAGGCATCCGCAACCCCAGTGGGGAAAGAGGGTCAGGGAACGTTGCTTGGATAGGCACAGGAAGCAGGAACACAGGGTAGAGGGTACAGGTTTCAAAATTGCATAGGATCACGGGTGATTAGGGAGAAAAAAACATACCAAATTGAACCACACATACATCCATGCATCAGTACACTCCCCAGCAAGCCTATGCAGAGCAGTTCGTAACAAAAACAACAAGACACCTAGCTCTGGTTTTGAGTACTGGCCTCCTGCCTGCACACTCTCAGGTCCGGTTACAGGAGCACTGCAATGCTGCAAAGAGAGACACAGTCAACAACCTGTACGTGCCAATTGCACAAAAACACAACACCAAACATGCCCCATAGCAACAGACTACTCTACAAACAGACAATCTGTGGTTGATGCTTCATACCCATATATAACATCATCCAAGTGACGGGTCATACACAGTCAATGCAGTAAGGCAGCCGCTGCTGGGTGCGTGGCAAATGGAACACCAATGTGTCACAATTCACACAACATGCAATGTTCCCTGGGTAAGCAGACAGACCCATATAGCAAGCCATGACTACAGAGCAAGTTGCGTACCACCATGACCGAAACAAAGTTGGCAGTGCATTTATCGTGAAGTACGTGGAAAAGACATCCACTGCACCCGAGTATGTCCCTTGCTGTATGTCCCTGTGAGCTGCCACTTTCCATGTCTCGGAAGGCTACATGGTTGATACAAATGGCTCAATGGACCTTGGTGTACCGGAGGGTATGTGCCACTGCCCCTGCATGTGTCCCAGACAACCCTACTATCAGCAGCCATCAGTCCACAAACACATCTGAGCTGCATTGTGTGCTTCAACACAAATTTTCGTCTAAGCTCACCCTCAGTGCTGTGACTAAGCTTGCATGTGCAACTCGCCTGGTGCAAGCTTTGCTGTGTCGTGGCCCCCCTGTGTTGCTCACCTTGCCTGGAGTTCCTTGGAACATGTCAGCAGTTCTAGGATGTGGGTCTGCAATCACTGTGCCTCTGCTTCTGCACACATGTGCATGTGGGCACCAACAAACGGGTCCAGAATTCTGTCGTCCAATGGGCCATGTCTTCTGGCAAAGGTGCTCTGGAGGCTCATCCCCCTGCAGAAAGGGCATGAAACACATGATTAATGCTTCAAAGTCATCTGTGTGTGTCTCATCAGGCATCTCATTACTTGACCATGTCAGAGAGTCACATCACAAATCACACCATCAGTCCGTCTTTCACCTCCAAAGTTTGGAACACTATCTACAGCATGAATTGCAACAAGCACGTGTACAGGAAAGATATGAAACATACTACACAATGCATAGCAATCAATGTCCACATTAATCATGACACACCCCATCTAGCAAAAGCTGAACAGTGGACAATGACACCTAAATCATCCCCACAAGGGGTGTCAACACAAGTCACACAGCACCAGACATGCCACAGATATGACAGTCCAAAGCCCTTGTGTAAAATGCTGTAACACCGAACCATCCTTGCGAGCCCATGCATAAGGGAGGCAGGAGTGGCATTTGTGAGTCAAGGAACCCAAGCAGCAAACACATACACAAGACAACCATGAAGGGCCCAGCTGGAACAGACAGTGGATGCCTTCAAAAGCCACAAAGCAGCGCACCGTCACATGAAAGCACAATAGACTAGCAATTTTAAACTAAATCAACTATTAACTAATTATACTAACTATGGAAAACCTACGTTACCTATTTAAACTAACTATCAAACAGAAACTGAACTAACTAAACTAAAAGAAAAATCAAAAATGGCCACATACGACCCGGGGGGGAGGGGAGGCACCCAGGAGTGGGAGGTACAGGGTGCTGCTCAACATCCACATGCGATGATGCTGAGCCAAAAAAAAATCCTCCCTGGGCTCAACGCCTGCACAGCACGACCTATGTGGGAGATAGATGGTCATCCGAGTCTGGCTCATCCTGGAAAGGAGGACGTGGCACAGTAGCCTGGCCACGCCTAGCCGCAGCTTGCCCCTCGTCGGCAGCAAGTCTGCCGGACGGGTGAGCCTGGTTCTGTGTGGCGATGTGACGTAGGTCTGCATGCAGAACCTCCCGTGATACACGTGCTTCCTCTTGCAAGGTAGCACGTGTAACACAGAGTTCCTCCTGCAAGGCCTGGCTGGACAACCGCTGCACCTCCCGGCAAGCCTGTAGCTCAGCCGAGATGGTATGCTCAAGCTGTGCAAACCTCTCCTCTGCCTGCTGCCTCTGGGACATCATATGGACACCCAGAGTGGATCTGAGGGAAGCATACTCCTCCCTCAGGGCATCCATGTGCGCCTCTGCGTGAGCAGCAATTGCTTGACGCAGAGACGACATTTCAGCCTGGCGTGCCCTGTCTGAGGCCGCCATGCCCAGCCTGAGCGAGCGGGCCGTGGACCGTGCCGCCTGCTGCTGGAGAAGCACCTGCCTAGCAGGGGGGAGCACAGATCGGGCCACACGCTCCATGCTCTCAGCGATGTTCTCCATTGCTGCCCCCTGCCGTTCGGAATTGGCAGTCATGTCTTTCTCCCACTCAGTTTACAGCGGTTGCGCACGGCGACCGCGTTGCCGGGCTTGACCCCTGCGGGACCCAAGGACCGGGGTTTTTTCGCTGTGTTGGCACCGCCTGCGGCTGCACGACTACATGCCCCCGTCGACGTGATGTCCCAGGCACATCAGTGACTGGTGTGGAGGGTGACCCTGCGTCCCGATCCACACCGGGCGGAGGAACCAAGACTGTCTGATCCCTCAGTGCAGGTGTCGCAGACAGAGGAGTGTCCACATCAGAATCACTCACCCCTGACACATGGACTTGATGCTCATCCAACTCAACATGGACGTCAGAGTCGTCATCAAGGCTGGACTCATAGGCAGCCAGAGACAAGATGGACTGCAGCACTTGGGGGTTTTCGTGGCTTACGACCCCACAACCCCCACTAGTGCTGGGTTGATGTGGCGTTACCAACCCTGTGTCTGGCATGACAACACCATCCTCTGCCTCCATTGCATCATCACCTGAAAAATAGAGAGAAAAAGGTCAATACACATGTCAGAAGCACACGACACACACACACACACCGACAGCAAAGGCATCCGGCAGACATGTGACACACAACATATGACCTGGCATGCATGCTGGGTCTACTTTGAATAGCTTCTGTGATCAGACCTGTTGAAAGGTGGCAGTTTCCATGGAAGTGGGTCTATACAGTGCAGAAAATGTGTACGCCACTCACTACCTACATGTACAAGCACTACATGGTGTGTGCCAGGAAATGTGAAGGCAGTGCAATGTCAAATTCAGACATCACGTGCATTGTGCATTCAATGTGTAGCATGTCTAGAAGCCAAGCACCCCTCCACCCCAGTACCAAAGCAGGGATGCCTAGCATGGTATCAAAAGGCTGACCATACACCTGTGTATTGGCAGGCAGTGTTGACTGGCATCAACAGCTTAATGTGATTCAAATTACAACACTGCAAATGATGCTGGGACAGTGGGCAGGACACATGATGGAAACTCCAGAGGCCGCCCACGTGTGAAGAAGACACAACAAGAGTTGGACAGAGTCATTGGCCATTGAACAGGCTGAGGCCTGTGAGCCACACAGATTGTCAGAGCCTAAACATGTGTGCAACGCAGGACTGAGCCACAGTTGACATGGGAAGGCTGATGAGATGGCAGGCAATGTATGTAACCAAGGACTTATATTACAGTGATCATCCAGTCAAGGACACATAGGGGCATGCGTGCAATGCGCAAGGAGCATGAATGGGCACTCATGTCCCTGCGGGACATCTGACCCATGCACAGTACAAGTGAGATACCCTGCATCGAGTACTAAGGCTGTACCACACGGAATATGTCTGGCAGATTCTACGCTGGAAGTTAGCATCTACACAGGACACATGAACAAGAAAGTACACATTGGCAAGATTGAAGCAGACCAGTGCAAAGGTGGAACTGGGGTGCAGAGTGGCAGAGGAGGGGCAAGGGAGCATGCCTACATGGAGTCCCGCATGCAGGCAGAGGAGACATGCATGACGGTAGCATTGCATTGCTTACACATCAGAACCATGTACACGTCACATGTAGCAGCAATCATGCACAACACATCCCACAAGTGAAACACACATGTCCTCAACAAACACGCATCAACACTCACTGGACTGGGCATCAAAGTCCATTTTCTCTCCCACTCCTTCGACCAATTCAGGTGGTATGAACTCCGCAACGAGAGCCTCATGCGGAGTGAGTTCTTCCTCATCTGGTGCAGGCCCACCGCCAGTCACCAGAGTCAAGTTGTAATTTTGATAGAGGAAGCGAAGTTGTTGTACTTGAAACTTCTTGTGTTTCACTAAATGATTGTATTAGCTGTTTTGTTTCAACTTTTTTTACAAATTCTGCTAGAGATGGATGCTTATGTTGGACACCTTTATTTTCATTTGCTCTAATTTTGCGTTGCTTTCTACGGAGTTGTCTTTTGGTAGGCATTCTTTAGGGTCTGTTGAAAAAAATAAAGAAGATATGGGTTGGGGTGTTCTGGAATGTATGTGTGCTGTGTGCATGAGTGTTTGAGTAAGATGATAAAGATGTATGTAATGGTGTGTGATTGTGCATTGGGAACTAAAACTAGTAGGGATAGGTATTCTTGAATATATGTGTCACTAAACTGGGATTCAGATGACAAAAAAAGGTAAGCTAGTGGTGTGGAAAAGTACAAATAGTAAATGTAATGTATACAATTAAAACAGTTGTTTGTTCTATAATATGAAAATTGTAGTGGTTCAGTTGGCTAATTTGTGTGTCCAAAAATAGAAATTTGTGGGCCATTCTGGTTGTAAATCGCTGTTTACGACATGGACATTTTTGGACAAAATGGTACAAAATCTTTATTTTAAGAAGCCAAAATAGCTGGTATTAATGTTATAGTATATTTGATTAATAATATAAATTATATGGTGATATTTTACTTACTTTTATTTTTTTTAATTAACAGGTAACTTCTTAGTTTTTCTTTTTTCTTCGAATTCGGCTGCTTCTTTTCAGGAAACTGGTCTTCACTGCAACTGTGAAAGCTTCAAATTACTAACTTTGTTTGTATATAGCACTGTTTTTAATTTAGATATTGATTTTTTTAATTGAAATCCTCAGTGCCTTCTGTAAAACCATTAAACTAATTTATTTACATAAGATATATTGCATCAGTTCAGTACATATGATATGTTCTTAATGAACAAATTGTATTGAATGACTAACTGTAGCAAAAATAAAATATCTTTACTATGTCTTGTGAAATTTATAATATATTAGTGAATACCACTATTTCTGTAAGTAAACTGTTCTAGGTAATAGCGCCTCAATGTCATGTCTAATTTAAAGTAATTAAGTAAATAAATAAATAAAAACAAAAAATATGAAATTGTATAAGTATTTTTTATAAAGGTTTAAACATAAATTGTGTTTGCATGCAATTTTGTTTGAATATATGTAGTCTATATATTTCATTTAAAAAATGTTAGTTTAACATGATTTGAGTGTGTGTGTATAAAGAAAGTAAAAGGTATTAAGGTGTATAAGTGGTAGTTGATTTTAGGAAATTGAAAAAAGTACAGTAAATTCATTTTACAGATTTTACAAGGTAAAAGTCTTTGAAAATGTGTTCATCTACCATAGCTCTCAACTCAAACGCTTTTGGCGGGTGTCACACGCCTTGTAAAGGGCAGACTCACCCGCCAAGCCTCCTGCACGCCCATTCATTCCAATGGGCGTCTCACCCGCTAAAAACAAAATCGGGTGATTTCACCCACCTGTAAAACAAAAATGGTTGAGAGCTATGTCTAAACACCCCACCATTTAGTTTATTTACAAAATGTCAGAACAGCCGTGTTCTCCGCGGACAAATCGAACGCAACAAAAAGGTCTAGCACATAAAAAAACAAAACATTGAACCTATCTCATACTCCCCAACCCTCCCCAAACACTCTTACACACCAACACACGGCACTAAATACAATTTTTTATCCACGTTTCACTGCGCTGTACGCGGTCGACTGCGAATACAAGATGGCGGGCGCCACAGTAAATCTGACACGCTCCACGCCCCTCGCCGTGCAATCAGCGAACACGTTGCATGTCTGCGGACATGACGCAAGCCCATGGGCCAATCGGGGTGCTGTCCGCGCAGCGAACAGGGAAGTCCGTCCGCGAAGCGAACGCAGATATCACTAATTTTTTTGCCTTACATTTTGGTCATTTTTAAAAAAACTACTGGACAGATTTACACCAAATTTACAAAAGCACGCTTTTGGGACCAGGCTGCCACTCCTGCCGCAAATTTGGTGGAAATCCATCCAGCGGTTCGGGCTGTAGCCGTGTGCAAAGTTTTTTCCCATTCAGTCTATGGGAAAAAAAAAGTTTTGGGACCCCCCTATAACTTTTCCCCCCCTGGAAGAATCCTCACCAAACTTTGAAAAAAATTTCAGAGTGACCCAACTACTTTTTTTGCAAAGTTTGGTGAGGATCCGTCCAGGGAGAGCGAAGTTATAAGCCCCCCAAAAAGTGCTCTTCCTATGGAAACAGCAACTTAACCATAACTACATGGCTACTACCGTGGCCATGTAATATATATATATATATATATATATATGTATATATATATATATATATATATATATATATATATATATATATATATATATATATATATATATATATATATATATATATGCCTCTGAGTTTTAATTGTTTTGGGTTTGGGTGTGGGGAAGATTCATGTTCTTTGGTAATAGCTGTTAATTTGTTCATGCAGATGGAGAAATAGATAGACTTAGCAGTGATAAATAGTTGTGTGTGTGTGTGTTCACCCAGTGTATGGTGTCTGCGTGAAATCTAATACAAAATATAAATTACTGGGGGTCCATGAACCAGTAATGAATCAGTAATGAGGCCTATGGAAGTATAGTTCACTGATGTAGATAAATCAATGATAACGCCACAGGCTATTGATAATGATCTACGTGAAATAGTGGTGTTTCTGAATGTAGGTTCAAGGCTCTCTATAGATCACAAGAACATTATAAGAATAAGGAAGGTTTTTTGTATTTAGGGGCTATAAATAAAACAGGCAAATTATGCTCACCACTAGATTACCACCAATAGTGTATACTACCAAATTATCCCATATAGTGTAATAAGACATGGGCCCTCATTACGTGTTCGGCCGGTAGCTATGCCGCTATTGGCGGCATGGCTGCCGCCGAAATCGCACCCATGTCCGCGTCCTTGGAATGAGGATTTACCGGGGCATTCAGAGTTCGGATGGCCCGGTAATTCCTCCCTCAAGGACCCGGACACAGTCCTTCCCCATTCCCATTTCAGCCCCTATAGGGCTGAATGGGAATGGGAGAGGGAGCAAACAACGGGCTATAACGAGATGGCCCGTTGTTTGCTCCCTCTTCCCCTCGCGGGACCCGGTAAGCACGCCTGGTTTTCCCAGGCATGCTTACCGTGTCCCACGAGGGGACCTCGTAATGTGGCGGAACGGGTTGAACGGCGCCGTCACCTTTTACGGCGCCGTTTAACCCATTCCGCCAGGGTCGTAATGAGGCCCATGGTCACTGAAAGGAGGTGAGGCCAAACCCAATCTAAATGCAGGGATAAGTCATCACCAAATTACCACTCTTCTTTGGCGGTAAGGAAATAACGCCAGACCCCAAATCTACACAAAATATCCAACAGATTGGACTAGTAGAAGCCGGATGAATGAGGAGGGAAGCAACAAGCAGACAAGTGCCCCACCCCTGGCCAGCACTGAGAAGGACAGGACCAGTAGGAGCTGAATGATGCCTTGTGATATATGTACACACACACTTTCCCAACTAACCACCACAAAAGTAAGGAGTCTTGTCTGTCTTCGATTGTTTTTACTCTGTCTTGTGTATACACACACACACACACACACACACACACACACAGACACACAGACACACACACACACACACACAGACAGACACACACACACACACACACACACACACACTCCCAACAAACCACCACTTTGTTTGCTTTCTCCACAGGACTGTTGTGAGGGACTGGTGGCATTGACTGGGCAAGGGCTGGTGATGGGACCCCATCAGAAGCAAAGTGATTATATTTTAAACTAACTTGATTTAAGCAGTTCATTTGACAACACGGGACAAAATAAAAAATGAATTGCTGATATATTATAGACATCTTCACAGTTTCATAAGCAGAACATACATCGAAAGAGGTTACATTGGTTGGTGAAAGAATGTACTAGTCCTGAAGAAGGCAGTTTAGAGGAAATGATGGAACAGAGGTTTTCTGCTGCTCCCAAAATGGTGGCCAAAACTCAATGTGTATATAGAAGATGCTATTGTTGGAAGAGGGGTATGAACTGACAAAGAGATTAAGTAGACCCAAAAAGTGCAAATGATAGCACTGTGTATCACAAGTTATCCAGTTAATGCAAAATATATGGCATGTTAATGTCATACACAACATGGTGTACAAGATGTTAAAGTGAATACGGAAATCAATCTCTCAGTGTTTTTTATAATAAAGAATTGTTTGCAATATAATAATAAGTGTATTAGATTGTGAATTTCTAACACCTGAACATGATTAGTTGATGAAAAGTAAATTGATTTTATTGGATTTCATGTTTGTGAATAGAATAAAAGCGAGGAAAACTGGAAATGAGTAATCTTCTGCTGAAGAAAATGTTCATTAGTACTGCATTATTTTCTGACCTCGAGAAGTGAACGATAAAATGAAAAAATGAAAATGAAATGCTCCTCCTTGGTGTGATTTTTTCATGAGCTGAATCGAAGACATATCATTGCATGGTCTTCTGTAGTTTTTAATCCTGCAGATTCTTGTTTTAGGACAATCATTAGAGATGTTTTTTCAAAGGATTGCCCATGCCGCATTGCATGTTTGGATCACATCTCCAATTTATTGGAATCTATTAACTGATCTAAATGATGTTCCATCCCTGAAAATACCATCAAAAGAGATTGACTGCTAGGTATAAACGTACTTTTTGAAAAAGTGTATAGATTCTAGGGAACAATATGAGTTACGTAATAAGACTAATAGGACCCATGTGATAATGTCTTACTACCCCTGTAGTGAATCTTCTTTATTATGGTTTAATTGTCCAGAAAATAGCTACATTTGTCATTTTAGATGTTATTAACTAACCATTGACTGTGTTTCATTGAAATGGATCCCTTCTGTTTATGATCTCCCTATTTGTCCATTATGTACGCAATGTGCAGAATTAGTGATGAATGTTATGCTATTTTGTATTTATCAATACATCAAGAATCATGTACCTATTTTAAAGTAGAGGATTTATTCAATGTCACCCTATGTATTACTTTTTGACGTAGCTTAGATGATGCTCTTGAATGCTATTTAGAAGCCACGATTAGAACTTATTTGAGATGCAGAACTTAGCTGTTGTTTCATTATCTTATTTTTTTGCGTTTTTAGTTTCACTATCATGTACATAATGTTATATATCTCTGAAAGGCTATGGCATCTGATCTAATTTTGTGGCAATAATATAGGCAACAGGAAATACAAGCGACAGATAAAAAGGGAATATCACATGTGGCATTACGACTTAGATGAACTTTGTGCTTTTGGCTTTGGATTCCGCTGATGACCCGGGTATAGGTGTCAATTACGTGTGTTTTGAGCCTATCCTACTCCTGGGCTGTACTGCCACAGTATACAAGTTTCAAACAGAAAAGATTTATTTGTTAAAGAAAAACAAAATCTATTTGCAAACTAATGAAGAAAATGAAAGGGACGTCATGTGGCAGTCGCGCAGGGTCACAACTGTGACCCCAGAGGTCTCCCGTACTAACCCTAAAAATTAAATAATGTTTTTATTGAAGCTCCTGGGCTTTGGCCAGCGTCATGTGACTGTTTGTTTCTGGAGTGGCTGGCTTTCTTGTTCAGGCCTCTTTAAAAAAAAAAAAGAAAGAAAACAGGGGGTTCCACAAGGGTAACACTGAACAACAACCCTAAATAAGAAAGAATAGGAATAACAAATAATTTGTCTTTCTGGAATTCTATACAATAATTGAAAGACTCATTAAAGGTTTATTTCCGGCATACTTCAGGGGGTGAATCACTGATTTAGTCTGTTCTTAAACACCTCAAATTCACAATGCAGACAAAAACGTCCCAAAAAACATTTAGAGTAGAATAAGCATCGATTTTGGCATATGCATTTTGCTTTTCGCAGTTATAGCATGTTTTTTTCTGCTGTTGCATCTGTTATGATCATCACAAGACATTCCATCTCGGTGTCCTTGGTCACTTCAAAAACTCCTTGTGCCTAAAAGCTTGTGTACAGTGTAACATTTTTTGACCATTGCACATAAAGTGGCCCTTGATTTCATTATGCCACGATGAATGCTTTGTTGTAATGTGTCTATCTTTCCTATCTTCATGTCATGCTGTTCAGGATGTTTGTTTGCATGTATGAGGTAACAAGTGCCCAGAGTACGGCATGCCGTGTGAGTGTGCTGCTTTCCCTGTGCTACAATACATTCTTTAATACACAGTTATGAACCCTCCCAATTGTATGTATTTTGCCAAACTCTGAAGCCTGAAAAGTAGGCCCACGCAGGCTTGACATGTGGCCAAGTTTACACAGGACCTGAAGATTACCCGACCTGCTGTTTAATCTAAGTTACCAGTTTAATTGTATCCTCTAAAGAGTGTAATTTGCTTTCTGACTTTGAGAGCATTCAGACATGTAATTGCTGAATGTAATAGCAGTAGCTATAGCTGGTAAAATTGCTCAGTGGGTTGAGCGCTCGCTTCTGCAATGTGTGTGTGACCTGCAGGTTGCAGGTTCGAATTCCAAAGAGGCCAACTCAGCCTTTCATCCTTCTGAGGTTCATAAATGAATACCAACACAGGTTGGGTGATATTGTATGCATATTTGTCCTGTATAAACTAAAGCGCTTAAGCATAAGTGCTAAATGATAACACATCATTATCATTTGGTCTTGAACGTCTGCTTGCATTCACAGTAATTTGGTAATATGGTCACATACACACTGAAATTAATGATACATATGGTGATCCATTCTTGTATGCAATGTATATCACATTACAGTGATATCCTAACCATATTTTCCGTGGTGTATTTAGGAACAATGATATGTGATGCCATCTCCAGTTTTGTGAAGTGGTGAATGGTTGTGTTCTATCGCTTCCTGTGATGTCACTTTGGAGTGCGGTCAAATGCCATCACTTCCAGTGATGTCATCAGATGTCAAGGGTCATGTAATGCCACTTCTGCTACCCTTGGCATTTTGGTGATGCAAGTTATATTAAGTTGGTTATTTCGAAATGAAATATGTGAAGCAAGTTTTTCTTCCAAGTAATGTGACTAAGGGCCCAATTCTTAACTTGGCGCAGTGAACGTGCTAAAGAGCACACTTCACTGCACAAAATCAGGATGGCCAGGATCTACCAGAATTCTCAAGTGGGCCTAGGCGTCCTTGTAGTGCACGACAGTGCACCTTCAGGATTGCGCCTGTTATTGCCATAACGGGCACAATCATGAAATCTCAGCAGAATTTATTACATAAATGCTGCAGAGAACACGGGTGTATTTGAACACTTTTATACACACCAAAGTAAGTAACTTTAACATTGCAGAATAGAACATTGAAGCTGCTTGCTATGATGCATGTGAAGATGTTCATATACACCCGTGTGGTGTATATGAACACCTTCATATACACCAAAGCAAGCAGCTTCAACATTGTATTCTGCAACGTTGAAGCTTCTTACATTGGTGTGTATGAAAGTGTTCATATGCACCAAAGGTTTATATGAACACTTTCATATACATCAAACCAAGCAGCTTCAACCTTGTTGAAGCTGCTTGCTTTGGTGTATATGAAAGTGTTCATATACACCCTACACGCCACAAGGCTTCTTGTGGCACTCCTCCAGAATAACAGCACCAAAATGGTACTGTATATCTGCGTGACTGTGTACATATAAAACTGGAGGAGTGCCAAAAGAATTCCAGTCTAAAGTGGCAGGTACCGAATGTGCCGGTTGGTAGGTTGGTTTCCAAACCATCCTAGCAACCGCCACATGTATTCGGAAAGTGGCACATCCTACCGACTTCGGAAGAATGCGCCACCTTCAGAATAGGTCTTAAGTACCGAAAAGGTTGTTAACGCTTTTAAATACCTTTTCGTTACTTAAAACCAGTTGTGAATTGTGCCCTAAATGTTTGGAAAGGTCTCTTTGGTTACTTTGCATTATTAGAGTACAAAACTGAATAGTTGACTCTCGTTGTTTGCACATTTTCTGCTATGTTCCAAACCCTGTAGACAGTTGATGTTAAATGTATTTATGAACAATGCATTGATGCAGATTCTGCAGCGGGGTTGCCTTCTATAGATATGTTTTAAACTTGGCACTTTGCCAATTGTTGTGTCTTCTAATAATTTGACTACAAAAAAGGTAGCCATAGCTTTTTGCTCACTGTACTTTTCACAAAGGAGGAATAACCATGTGCATATCTGTTTTTGTCCCGCCCACAAGGACAGTCCAGCACTGAAATGCCTGGCAAACCTCCTCTGAACAAGAGTGCCAACGGCAACCCCAGACACGTGTTTCGGCCTAGTCGGGCCTTATTAGTGAGGTGGAGCTGTACCGCTCTGAGCACAGCAAGCAAGGGGTCCACGTCTGGGTTCCCCCAGGTAACTTAGGGTGACCAACCCCAAGTTTCTTGCAAAAATACATAAAAGGTAGCAGGCGCCCCTCTATAGAAAGAACATTGCATGAAAACCTGTTCTGTGGTTTTTACCCACTTTGAGAGTCTGCAGCCATTGCTTTTCACAAAGGAGGAATATCCATTTGCATGGGTGGTACAAAGACTAAATGCAAATGGTTATTTCCCTCTGTGAAAGGTACAGCAAGCTAAAGTGTGGCTACAGACTCTCGAGTGGGTACCTTCACAAAGAACAGGTCATTTAGCTGTGTTTGTTCTCGCAGAGGGGCGCCTATGGACTATTTTATGCTTTAAGGGACTTAGGTTTATTCACCCTAAGTTTCCTAGTGTCATCTAGACGTGGACCCCTTGCTCACTGTGCTCAGAGAGGCAAATCTCCACCTCACTGATGAGGCAGCCCAACAATGCTGAAACACGTGTCTGGGGTTGCTGTTGGTACTCTTGTTCAGAAGTGAATTGCCATAGCATTTCAGTGCTGGACTGCCCTTGTGGGTGGGACAAAGACTGATATGCATATAGTTATTTCCCTTCTGTGAAAGGTACAGTGAGCTAAAGTGTGGCTGCAGACTCTCGAATGGGAACCTTCTCAAAGCACAAGTCTTTTAGCGTGTTTGTTCTCGCAAAGGGGCACCTATGGACTATTTTTTTAATTATTTGACAAGTTCAATATTCTGGCCGCTGAAATATGATGTTTTACCCCTTTATTATAACATATATTTTCGCATCATAGCTACACCATTATGCATTTATATTGGATTATTCTTTCAACAGTATCATGGTATACATTTGGCAGAGTGCATGACAATAGCCTCAGGCTTCTTTTGCCAAGATACAGGAATCCATCAAAGTGTGAATCAAAGAAGAGTTGGCTCCTTGCCGGGGGCTTTACCTGTCCTTTTTTATCCATGACTTTAAACTATTTTTAGGTTGTTCTTAGTCAACTGCTCAGAGAATCCATGCAATTCTGAGTTGTTGACCTTTTCCATCTAATGGGTTATTCAGATGTTTGTCTGTATAGCCTCACATGTCCCCTGGTTCAATAATACTGACAGCACTACAATTGTGCATATAATTTTATGTTTGACATCGCCCTCCTTGAGCCCTCTCCCTGTGCCTTCCTGTGAGAAAAAAACCTTTGTGTCATCTTTTGACTCCACTCTCTCCTTCTCTCCTCACATCACAGCTTGTGCTAACATGGCCACTATCAGCTGCACCTCCTCAGAGGTATTCTTCATTTTCTCTCTTTCCCCCAGAAGCTCACTGTCTCCAGAGCCCTGGTTCTCTCTAGGCTGGACTACTGCAACAGCCTCTTTCTAAATCTGACTTTCTCTACTCTCCGCCCTCTGCAACTAATCCAGAACAGGACTGCAAGACTTGCCCTTGGCGTCAAGCCCAGGGATCATATTTATCCAGCCCTGAAATCTCTCCACTGGCTGCTGGTGGCTGCAAGGATCAAGTTCAAGACCATCTGCATTGCCCACAAGGCTTTCTGGGCCGGGGCCTGCACTACACCCAACTCTCTTTTTCCTAAATAACTTCCTTATCTAGCCTTTCCTTAAGCCACCTCCAACTCTCTGACGGTCTGACACTTCTCCAGGCAGAGAGTGGGGTTTACATCTCTCTCCTATGCAGGTGCCTCCCTCTGGAACAGCCTCCCTTCCCATCTCGAAATGGAGCAGGACCACCTGAGGTTCCGGAAGCAGCTCAAGACCTTCATTTTCGCTTCTGCTTTACCTCTCACTCTCCCCTGCTGGCCTACCTATCTGCTGCACTGACAGGCTGCCTGCCCTTCCTCCGTATCTCATTTGGGTACAAGGCTCCCCCTGTACTTACCCCTGGCCAACCACGCACTTAGGGTCTGTTTCTGTAACTCTACCGTCCTTGCCTCCTTTCACTTACCCAGTGTCAGCTGCCATGGCTGCACTTACCCAGAGCAATGTACTTGATGAAATGCCACTTCACCATATAAGCTCAAAGTTACCACGGGGACCTCAGACACTTTATATTCTCGCCAATCAGATTTCCCAGAACCTTTATATTCAGTGTGCTATTCAAGCTCTTGATAATGCCTGTTTTGCCCCTGTGGACTAGATTCCATACGACACCACTTAGTATGTTTGTTAGGGCTTTGGCCATTATCCGTAGGTCTACATTAAATTACGAAATAGGTCTACAACTGCTGCATTCATTCAGGTTCATTCCTGGTTTCGTTTTTAAGTTAATCAGTGCAGACCACATGGAGGATGTTTGAGTCCATCTCTTAGAAGTCCATTGAATAACTTGCATATTTCTTATAGAAAGCAAACCTTAAACATGGAATTACACTCTACAGGGTAGCTGTCCCTCCTGGAGCCCTTCCTTTTCTCAAGAGGTCTATTGCCTCCCTTAACGTCCGGCTTTTGAGATCTTCCAAAAAGAAAATAAAGAAAGTGTATTTACTTGACAAAATGTAGTCTCTCTTTGCGTTGCACCTCTCTTGGCTCTCGGGTTGTTGTGACCTTTCTATATCCTCTCTGATTAAGAGAGACTTTTCTGTCATTAGATCATGTAGATTTTGTTCATCCCGGTGAGTGCCATCAAGCTGTCATCATTGTAGTTTGCTTTCTTTGAAGTTGGCGTTTAAGCCACTCTTTCCTATCTCTCCTCTCTTGCTCTTGATGATTTCGGAACCATTAAAGTAGGCTTTCAAAAGCGCATGTGAGAATGAACATTTTTAACATATCTGCAGCCACAATATGCTATATGCTATGCTACTTGCTTGAATTTTAAGGGGATTTATTATTACAAGAAAAGGTGGGGTAGACTGCAGCACATTCACACTGGCAGATATAATGCACCTTCACAGAGCAGCAGTTTCATCTACCAGCTTATCGGGCTCTGCCAGTGGAATACTCAGCCTTTTAAAGTGAGGTACAAGAGCCTCGGCTAGTATTTGTGTGGTGTCCTTAGCAACACATGCAGAATGTACGCAGAAGTCCTGTAGAATGTATTTACAGTGGGGGTGCCTTCCTCCAGGGGTTGGAGGATGGGAGCCCTCTAAGAAGATGTTCCTTTCCCACTTAGCAGTCCTCCAATGCAGAACACCAAAATGGCCCAACATCCCCTTCCCCGGACCATGATTCCAGGGTCCAACACTGCCTTCCTTGGAGAAAGCCAGGATGCAAACCTGACACCTTAGCATCACTTTGGCACAGTTACCAGAACTGCCGGCTTTCAACTCCACATCCTAAGGAAGAATCTAATCACATGTGACATTACAAGACAAAGTTTGTGACTGCTCTGATACTCTTCCACCTGAACTATTCCTACAGATTGTACCTTGGTCTACTCACACATTCTCTAAACCAACTTCAACGTATTTTTTTTTATTTGAATTCAGCTGAAAAAAATGCAACTTTTTCAAAACATTTTATCATTATACAAATATTAATTTCAAAACACAGAAACAACAAAAACAATGTAAAAATGTAAAAAAAAAGCAATTTTTTTTTTTACAAATTCAGATAAAGATCTTAAATTCTGCCTTGCCTGGAACTTTCATTCTTTACATTAAAATAATTTATACAGATAAATCAAATAAACCCAATGGAGGAGAATCAAAAACATCAATTAATCAATAATAAACAACATGACCATTTTCGTAAAGCACATCTAAAAATGCAATTAAACAAGTAGAACAATAGCAGGAGCATTATATATAAACATTTCATCTGATGCTCTAGTCAACCTCTGGATCTTTAATCGCACCTAAATTCACTGCGTTAAGGAAATTAAAGGTGGCGATTCGGATACTCATGCTTCTGGTCGCCAAAACAATAGGCCATCGGTTTTCAGGGGACACCAAACCAAAATAAGTTAAATGCTTCTTGAAAAATGTTACTCTTAGATTTACCAGAGCTGTACATTCTATGATGATGTGTTTCAGAGTTTCCTTTATGTCTGACTGGCAGCAGGATCTGCACTGATTGTCTTTTGGATCAAGGAGATTTCTTCTAACAAGAATGTCCCGAGTAGGGTACAGATTAAAACGTAAACGCAATATTACAGATCTCAGCTGAGGGGAAGGGGCGCTGCACAAGTATGGTTCCACAACATTAAGTTTTTTTTTAATTGAAATTATGAGCTTTAAAGTCCCTGTATGTTAAGCATAGGGCACTAGTCTCTATCCAATCTGTATCACAGATCTTGACCTTTGCTCTTTCCGAATTAGTCACCAAAGTCTCAATCGACATAACAGCCCTAGCCAATACTTCAAAGATATATAAGGACCATGTGCAAACAAACAAATGTGGAGACGTTAGCATATAACCCGCCAAACATGCTAAAATGGTCTAATTTTGATGGTATGTTAGACATTTATGAAAAAGCGCACAAAGACGCCATTTGTAGATGGATACTAATGAAGAAAGACCCAATTCATGGTGCAGCCACGGCCCCGGAATGCATGCCGGAAGGTGAAGCATGCTTTGCTAATATGTTGCTTCTAATTTATTCAAAAATGAAGCTGGAATAATATTTTTGGTCTCTAATCCATAGAGAATTGTCAGAATCACCTTTTGACGCCAATATGTTACAGCAGGGCAGATAGAAAATGTGCCATATTTATACAAAATGAGCTGTGTCTGCGAGATGGCTGAGTTAAGTTTTTGAATAATCATATGTAAATGAGAATGAATGTGCCGCGAGCCACCAATTAATACACCCAGATAGAGATATGTTGGAACAATCTCAACACTCACGTTTATGACCTGCCAGTCCATTTTAGCTTTATGATTTAGCCTTGGCCCAAAAAGCACAATTTGGGTTTTGTTAAGTTGATAATCAACTCATTCTTGTCCAAATAGCTACTTAAAGTTGAACCTGTGGGGTTTTTAGAAATTAAAACCAAATCATCAGCGTACTACAATGCTTTAACAATCTTGCCTGCGATCTTTGGAGAGTCCGAATAGACCGGGGCAAATACATGCATTACATCATGTATAAAAAAATGAAAGAGGGCCGAAGCAAGGATGCATCCCTGCTTCAGCCCTCTATAGGTTGCAATTTCCGCAGACAGCAGTCCCATTATAGACAGCCTAACCTTAATGGAGGTGTTAGAATGTAGGCCATAAATAATGTAACACAATGTAGCTGGACATTTTGCGCTGAGCAATTTCGACATAAGCTTAACTCTTGAAACTGAGTCGAAGGCTGAGTACAGGTCAATGAAAGCAAAATAGAGCGGTTGTTTAGTAGTGTGTGCATGCGCTTTCAAGGCATTCAACATGAGAAGATTGACTGCTGTGCCCAGTCCCGCGACGAAACCTGTTTGATTTGGATCGTGCTGTTCACATGAGCGTGTCCATTGAAGAAAGTCTCTCAGCACTAGCCTTGAGAACATTTTCCCCGGAGCATCGAGTAAGGCGATGGGTCGGTAGCTTGTTGGAAGACCACGATTTCCCTTTTTGAATATGGGCACAATCAAAGAGGATCGCCATAATTTCGGTAGATCTCTAGAGTGAAATATTTGTTGAAAAAGATTGTTAAGAATACAGGCCCACTTTTTTGGATTTTCTTTGAACATATAGTTGGACAAGCCTTCTGGTCCCATTGCTCGAGATGTTGAGGATTTATGTATTAATTCTTCAATTAGATACTCTGAGCATGCAAGGCCCCACTTCGACATCAGTTGTGTCTGGTACTTCTATACAGTGAATTTTTCGTCTGCATATAATTGAGCAAAATGCGCAAGCCATTGGGCTTCTGAGACACCGCTCAGTTGTACACTTGCTTGTGTTTGGTTTATTGTACTTCCCAACAATGCCCAAATCTGCACTGCATTTTTATTGGAAATTGCGCACATGAAGGCCTCACCATCAGATTGAAATAGGGTGGCCTTCCTAGAGCGTGACCAGTTACGATATCTGCATTTGATGGTACGTCTCACTGCAATGCATTGATTTGGAGGAAGTTTCAAGGCTGCCCTCAGATCTTTTCTATACATTGCTTTAGTTTGATGAAGGAGCAAGTCAAACCTATGATTGTGATTTGACCAACGTGTACCTTTGTCAAAATGAATATTTTTAAAGGCAGATAGGACGTCCACATATGTCTCCCAGGTGGACACTTGATCAATGTTCAGGATGACTGAGTTTAAAGTCTGGAGAGAGTGCTCAGTCCATCTAAAACGGGACTTTGAATTGTTGACTACTAGCATTTGATTATGCCACTGCCGTGTGTTTCCAACCCGGACACAATCCCAACGCCACTGCAAGGATAGTAGATTATGATTGCTAGCTATTTGTGGAATGATTTCGAATTTTATTGTTTTATAAAACAAGGAATCAGACAAATAAACATAGTCTATGGTAGATTTAGAAGCACCCCTTTGCCAGGTGTGCTGTGCGGGGATATCGCCCATCACAGCACCATTTACCATGTGAAAATTGCGTTCTTTGACAAATTTAGACCATCTGAGTATTTCTTGGTAATGTATAGATTTATTCACCCGAAGGCAATCCAGGTTAAGATCATCTGCCAAAATGATGCCTAGATTATTCGGTGCTTGGGATGCCAATTCTACCACAGCCGAAATATCTTTGTAAAACACATCATCCTATATAGCAACTGGGTTACGATATAAGTTAATCAATCCTATAGCTTGACCAGAATTGAATATCTTGACCATTTGTATGAATTTGTTTGGGGAAAGCCATTCGGTCATGGTTAGACCGCGGCTACTTTTAACCACTACCATTAACCCTGAAGTCGGTCTCCCTTTTTGTGCCGCTATTGCTGATAAAAGTAGGACATCATGGTCGTCCCAAATGGGGTGTACCAACAACCACGTCTCTTGGAGTATCACTATGTCAAATTGATTTATAATGTGATTAGTGCCCCATTGCAAATGGGAATGCCCCCTAGTGTTCCAACTGGCTACAGAAATAGAGTTTGACGTTGTGTCTATTAATGGTTATGCCTTCATAAATTGCGTCTTCTGTTGATGCTGCATGGATAAAGGACTACAATACGGGCATGAGCACGTGTCTACTCAGATGACATTTTTTCCTTATTCACAAGTTTTATTATCTTGGATCAGATGCTCAGGATCTTGCGCAATCAAAAAACCCATTTTAAATAAATCCATTTTAGCTTTCCAGATCGTGTTAAGAACTAAATCAGATTTGATCCAGAGACGGACAATGGATAAATTGTGATCATAGACAAACTGGACTTGATCCAGGTCATTTGAGGAAATATCCTCCAGGCTATCTACATCACAGAATATATTCAGTATGCTGGTGCGACATAAATCATATTTTTCAAAAGGTTCATCTCGACATTTGAGAATGATTGAATGACAATTGTTAAAGGAGTTTTTAGAAATTCCCTTAGACTGTGCATGGTTCAAACTAGCCGCCAGAGGATTATTCCTCTTTTAAAAGGGGTTTTTGCAAGATTCCAAGCGTCATAAGAGCAAGCATCTGTGCTAGGCCTCGCATCATCATTAGCAGGTTTAGCAGATGAGAAACTGGGCACAGTTCCATTATGTGCAGAATGGTTGGTTTTCATCATTTCAGAAGCACTTACAGTGGCAATAGACGGAAGAATCGGGGTTCCCATAACTTGAGAAACTCGCTGTAGCAAATATTCATCCACAGCTGCTTTTATCGCTAAGGTGCGTTCACACAAATCACAATCTTCTGGAGAATCATTAGAATTCTTTAATCTAGATGATTGGGCACCTCCAAAAAATACCAGAACCAGCAGTTTGACTGTTATGATTTTGTGTATGAGTCCTCTTATTTGGAATTTCACCAATTAATTCAACTATCTCCGTCAAGGGGGCATAATTAGACAGTTGTACACGAGAAATCTGACCAATGGAGGTTACACAGGCTTCTGGCAGCATGGAGGGTAATATGGATAGGGCATGAGGTACAGAACTTAATGCCAAAGACTGTATCACTGTTTCAATTGTCTGCTCAGTTTGAGGCAGTATACACGTAGACTGTGAATTTTGTTGTAAACTAAATTGAGCTTGCCTGGGTAACTGAATCGAGCAATTTGGCAAGGAGGTAGGGATTAAAGTGTTAGATACGTTATGCAATTGTATCACTTGGGTAGGCAATCCCAATTCTGTTTGTTTTCCAGTGGCGAGTTTGGTCCGAGAGCCTTTTCGTGTCCCACAGGATTTACGGTTTGGGATTGCCATAGAAGAACCTCGCAAGCTATTCACGGATCTCCGAGGCTGTTTTTTTGGACTCCCATCCAGGCTGATCCAGGAGTCATTTAATGTCATCACATCAGGAGTAGGATGTTCAATGGGCCCTATTATGTTCTTAAAAAGGGGCAAGACAGAGGGAATGGAATGCGAAATAAGCAGCCCAACAGACGTACCTTGTAATTCAGACAGCCCCAGGCCCGATTTCAGATCAGCGTTATGCTTTGCATTAATCATGTCCGAATGAACCATTGAACTCCAGTCTACGATTTGTTGAATCTGTTTAGATTGATGCGAAATTTTTGCATCCATGATTTCAAATAGTTTAAACAAACTAGCAACGGTGGTGTTAATCGCTGATAAAGTTATTTCAATCAAAGGCAGGTTTTCCGAGGGGTTGTCTAAATTATCAATAGGCAGTTTGCGCCGTGGTGTGGGTTGCAAAAAAGAATCTGCACTAGAATGCACAGAATGTATGGAACTATCCATGGAGCCAGGAGTGGCATAATCTGTTTTACCCGAGCTAGGTCGGGAACTCGTGTTACCAGGGTTAGCATGCAAAGAAATGTCTGTGCCCACCAACGACACTTCGCTGCATTCATTAACAGTAGGCAAGTTTTGATGGTTAATACCGTTTATTTTGATTGGTGTGGCAGCTATATCTAGAATGGTGTGATCTGAGATATCCGATAAAGTCGGATTCTCACTAGGTCACCATTCACACTTACTAATGCAGTGATGGGGTGCTGAATGCTTGCCATTGTGGAGTCGGAAGTATGTTCCTCTTCCATGCACTCCTTTCTTTTTGTACAGAAGGTGCGGATGTCTTTCTTAGGAAGGGGGGTTCTAAGAACAGGGGTTAGGGTAATGGATTTCCTTGCAATTCGGGTCTTAGATTTAGGTTTTGCAGCCACGTTCCTAGGAGTGTTTAGGAAGAGACTAGCTGTATCCGGCATATTGGTTTTTAAAGTGTACAGTGACTTTCGCATTTAATCCCCATAAACAAAATAGCCAGGTCAACGCCCACGTATAAAAAGTTAAAACAGAGGGGGTTGAACTGTTTTTTTTTGGAGCGGATCAAATAACTATTAATAGATTAACTGAGCACGAAGCCCAACTATTGTACAGGCAAGATGGCTTACAAATAATCAAAGGAGACACTGAATGAAATGTGTCAATAACAATGGTATAATACAATCACAGTATAAGTCTGCCTGCTCGACCAGCAAAGGTTGACACACATGGAAATCACTTCACCTCCAAACCGCTAGAGACACGAAAAAAAATAATAATACAATTAAAAAAATTAAAATTAAATCAAGACACAGCACGCAGCATGCGGCAAAGTGGCCAAGTGAGTACTCTTCACTACTCTGCCCGGTGCCCGCGCGCTGGTGCGTGTGCCCCCCACGTTAAGTAGACACGTGGAAAAAAGGAGCAGAGCTACGTTGTTTCAACGCGGTTTAGCTGCATGTTCAAGCTCACTAGTGCTCTAAAATAAAAGAAAGAACACAATAATGAATATTAGGTATATAGTCCAGTGTTCCAAGTTCATATAGGATAAAAGTCTCCAATTGTAGAGTAAGTGCGTGCCAGCAGGACCGTGGGATTGTTGATCAGCAAATGAGTCCAAATCAAGGCAGGAGGATCCAGAGAGAGCGGCCAAGTGGGTACCCTTCGGTACTCTGCTCGGTGCGCGCACGCTGGTGCGCGTGCCCCCCACATTAAGTAGACACATTGAAAAAAGGACGTAGCTATGTTGTTTCAATGTGGTTTAGCCGCGTATTCAAGCTCACTAGTGTTTGTGGGATTGTTGATCAGCAAATAAGTCTAAATCAAGGCAGGAGGATCCAGAGAGGTCGGCCAAGTGGGTACTCTTCAGTACTCTTAAGCATTCATATACAATGACAGATCATATATGTGCATAAAAGTGTGATATGATAGCATTCGTTACGAGCGTACTTCCATGTCCGTGTGATGAAAGTCAGCTGTCACCGAAGTCATGGGAGACATAGGAACATGGAACACTCACACACACTACATATCCTGAACAGGGAGGCTCTGTCGATCACCAATCTGAAGAAATGTGAGCATTTTACTCTAGCATTAACATTCTACCGTGGCTACCTATTAAACAAAGAGTGGGCTTCCAAGGTGTATGCATCATACATAAAGCATACTGGAACACTTTAAATACTTCTCGTCTTTCAATGAAACATACTACGCTTCAGGGAACTTCAGGTCTGTTATTTGGGCTCCCATAATTAAAGTGACTTTGCCGTGGCAGTAGGAAAATCTTCTCTCCAAACCCCAAGCACCAAGATGTAGAATGACCCCCGCAAAGTATGTAAGACAGAAAAATAAATGTTACTCCTTTAAATAAGTGCTTCAATTCCTTGCTACTCATTCAAGCCTTTCTCTCCAACCACATTTGACGATGGTGGGGCCTCCTTGGGAACTGAACCTCATTGCCTCTTAGCACTCTACACCTCTCACATATCCTCACGCGCTCAACTCCAGGTCATTGCATATTTGAAACAAGCAATCTACAACAGAAGGACTGTGATCAACCTACCTGGGCACTAAAAGGATGATGAACATTTTACACAATAACAGTTCCACCGCACTGATATCTGAAATGGTACTTAAGTTGAATATTATGTTTTATCCTTTTGCTTATTTTCTCATTTAAATGCCACTGGATTACGTATGTTGCAACGGGAAACATGAATTCTTCTATGCCTCCCCTCATCTTATCTCATCCACCTTTTAAAGGGCCAACGAGACCCGAGCCACAGGATGACAACAGATGGCCTGGTCAGGCAGAAACACATTTTTATTTTATGCTACATGTAGCACAAAATAAAAAAGTCTTTCTGCCTGTGCTGGAGGGCCATCTGTTGTCATCCTGTGGTTGGAGTCTCGTTGGACCTTTCCCCAGGGAGATGTCAACCCATAGGACAACTGCCCTCCTCAAGTTAGTAGTCCTTGGAAGCCCTCTTGGTGTCACCCACAAACAACGGTATCCAGTCTGACATTTTGTGAGATCATTCACCAATTAATTTTTAGGCAGAGAAGTTTTGGAAAGATGGCTCTAGGACATAGAACCCAACAACAAACTGTTTTATTTCAGATCAACTTAAACCTACACTATTTTCTGGCATTATATTTGCATTATGTGCACAGAGTTGGCCTAGTAACACTGAGTTAGCATACAGAGGTAATCGAGCCGGGTAGCAGAACTTCATTACCAAGGGATATGCCATTTAAATACACCACATCCACTGGCATTCAGCCCAACACACCTGGGTTTGATTAATAGGATTTAAATACCACCTGGCAGTAGGCCTGCCAACCTCACAATGCTGTGCGCATTCATATGATATCAGCCTATGTGTTATAGGAGTGGGCTGAGAATGTGTGATTGACACACACAATTTTAAGCATGATTCTGCCTCCAGCATGGAGGCAATGGAGATCTCTCAGGTGTGGGCCATGCAGGCCAGTAATAGGTCTGACAATAGTATTCTAGACTTTTTCTTCACCAGATGGTTGGGGTGGTTTTGTGCATGACATATATGGAGCACTTTAGAATTCCCCAGTTTTAAATTATAAAAATGCATATTGATGCAGAACTGATACTGCTAAATGATACTTGTGATTGGTGTTGAAACAGATGAGTTTAGCTCCTAGGCAATATTGGGAGGCTTCATTCAATCGCTGGGGTCATTATGTGTCATGTTTCAACGCATGTATTTGGGAACATGTTTTATGAGAAATGCATGTATTGAAAATATGAAAAACCTTTTCAAAGTTGCATTAACTGCCTAAAGTATGACCACCTTAGTAACCCAGTGTACTTTCAGTTTAACATATTTCTTCACGATACCATTTAGTCGTGAGTGTTCTTCTGCTGTTCTCCATTTGCAAGAACAGGTATTGAACAACAACGCAGGCATGAATAGAAAAGAGATATTGACAAAAAAAGAATAAACAAGTCAAAAAGTCAGCAATCTGCAAACAGTTATTTGTTTACACATTTACTTTCTGTATTACATTTTTACCAAACCTAGCTGAAAAGTAACGGTGAATTTTTAACGATATCCATAACTGAAGAAAAAAGTGAAACTTTAGTGCTCCATCAGTAACAGGGACGTATTTCACCAAAATGCCAGGGGTAGCGGAAGTAACATCACACGACCTAAGTACACTTCGAAAAATATGGTTACAATATCACTGTAAAGTAATATACTTTTATAAAAGAATGGATCACCATATGCATCATTAATAGCAGCGTGTATAGGCCCATATTACCAAATGACTGTGAATGCAAGCAGGCGTCCAAGGCCAACCGGTAATGATGTGTTATTATCTAGCACTTACTCTTAAGCGCTTCATATAGAACAAATATACATACACTATCACCCAACCTGTGTTGGTACTCATTGATCAACATCAGCAGGATGAAAGGCTGAGTTGACCTTGCCGGGAGTCAAACCTGCAAACTGCAGATCACACACAAATTGCAGCAGTGCACGCTAAACCCACTGAGCTATCTTAGCAGCTATATCTATCAGGAAACCAGCCACTCCAGAAACAAAGAGCCCCATGCTGCTGGCCACAGCCCAGAAACCTCAGTTTAATTTACAAAAAGAAAAACAAATAAAGTACATTTTTTGTACATTTTATTTTAGGGGTAGCAAGGGAGACCACGGGGGTAAGAAGGGAGACCGCAGGGGTCGCAGGTGTGACCCCTGGGTGCCCCTAATGAAATCCCTGATCAGTAACATGTAGTATACATACCGTTTTGGGGGGAAACAAAAGAAGTTGTCCTCATAATGATGGAGGTGGCAGCAAGAGGATAGGTAGAGTGCCTGGGCCTGATTCATGGAATTATTTGCGCCGAAAAATGGAGATTTGTGCGCCATTCTGCCCGCAAATCCCCATTTGTTAAACAGGGATTTGCAGGCAGAATGGCGCACAAATCCCTGTTTTTCAGCGCAAATAATTCCATGAATCAGCCCCCAGGAGATTTGGTGGGGCATTAGCTCGTGGAAGCAGAGGAATCCCAGCAAGGTTTCCTTTGCACATCGATCTAATGCACTTTTTCATGAAACAGATGGTTGATAATCAGAAGACAGGCTTTCGTAATCTGTTGTAAGACTGGTTCTCCCACAGACAGACTGGAGGGATAAAAAGGAACAGTGAAAGTGTTCTTTCAACACAACAACCACTCCTCTACTGTCCCAGCCACTCATATAGGCTACTCCTTTTATCAATGGCATACTCGGCTACACCGTCCTACTCTTCTTGTTGTTCACAGTGACTGGTAGAGGTCAGTCATCTACTAAGATCAAAAGTTACCCAACTTTATTATGATTGTTAGCAAAGGAGATGATATAGGAGCCTGACCCCGACCTCTGTAAGTAATATGTCATGCCCCTTTCTCCTCACATTACATGTATTTATTTATGTATTTATGTATTTATACAGGAAGGAACAATGCTATTTTTATCACAAAAGAACATACAATACATAAGTAATCAGATTTGACGTGAAGCAGTACGCTTCTTACAATGGGGTGAATTTGGTGACATTCTGACCAGGTTGTGTAGGGTAGTAAATGGAACAGTAAACAGGGACAAATCATGGGGGGACATGCAGAGATTAAGAACAAACAACATTAGAACTGTTTAAGTGCAGCTAGGCAGTATATGAAGCTCTGTTAGGGATGTGACCATGATGGATGAAGTGCTAGAATGGAGGCAGGGCAAGTTAGGGACAGAGTAAGGTTAGAGCCGAGGGAAAAATTAAAGCTTGAAGGCAGATGAGAGGTAGGCTGAGAGGGTAACTCGGAGGCGAGGAAGTAGACTTTCAGTTTGGTTTTGAACAAATCCATGTGGACTGTTTCTCAGATGTCTGGGGAAAGAGAATTACATGCAAGTGGTGCAAGAAGAGAGAAAAAAACAGAAGCAAGAGGAAGCACAGGGTTGGTGAGGTGCCACAAGGGTAATCAAGGAGGCAGAGAGAAGATTACGAGAAGGCTTATCGAGTTTGTAAGAGAATTATAGATATGGTGGTGCCTTATCAGGGATCGATTTGTGATCAAGAAAAAGGCATTTAAATCTGGCCCTGTGCTACATCGTCAGCCATACATCTTGGTGATGGCATGAGAAAGTAGGTCTGGAGTGGAGGAGTTCAAAGGGAGCCCTGTTGTGAAGTTAATGATCTTATTGAGAGGACAGAAAGCATAGCTGGGGAGAGCAAAGAAGATGCTGGCACAGTAGTCCAGTATTGAGAAGACAAGAGCGGTTAAGAAATGCTTGGTAATGTTGAAAAGAAGGAGGTGCCTGATATTCCTAATATTTAGGAGGATGAGGAGAGCAGCCATTTCACTTTTGGAGAAAGTATAAAAGGTGTGGGAAGGGTCATAGATGACGCTGAGGTTTCTAGCTGAAGACAAGTTGGGAAAAGTGTTAGGTGGGAACTGGATAGACAGGGGAAGAGGGAAAGAGAGTGTATTTGGCAGGGGAGAAGATCACCTCTGTTTTGGAAGAGTATAGTGTCAGAGAGTGCAAAGCCATCCAGTGTTTAATGGCAGAGAGGTTATTTGAAAATTTGACAGAGTGATCAAAGAACAGTTCATGAAAAGAGAGTAAGATTTGGGTGTCATTTGTGAAGACTTGTTATGCGAACCCAATGGATGAGATTAGTGCCCTAAGAGCAGAGGTGTAGAGTGTAAATAAAAGAGGACAGAAGATATAGCCTTGTGGAAAACCAGCAGTTAGAAGAGTGAGTTGTTCCAGGAGAGAGTGAAATGGAGAGGTGCTAGATAGGTTTCAATCCAGGCATTCCTATCAGTGCCCATTGGAAAACACACAGTGCCATGCTATTTTCTCTGATTCTTATCGGTTTTATCTCAAACTGCTGTAGCTCACTAGACATCGATAATATTGTAGGATAATCATACAATTTTTGTTTCAGTACATTATGTTGTAGCTAGTCAAAGTGGACATTTAAGTTGACCTTTGATCTCAGAAAATTCTTAATATGATTTTTGTTTATATTTTCACAACGCTTGGGCAGATTTATAAAAATGTGAAGCCACAAGTAATGTATTGGTATGTACTATTCCAGGATTTAGATAGCTAAGTCAAGTGGCAATTATTGTTGACTTTTGAACTTAGAACAATCATTGTTAATGGATTTTTGGCAATTGTTTTGAAACCGTGGAACCGGTACAGACAGGTGTGATGTCATCTTAAAGTCATGGTACATACTTTCCTATTAAGAGTACAGTTATTTTTAGATGTTTTGCCATTTGACCTTTGGCCTAAAAATCACCAACCAAAAATGCTGTTTTGTTAAAAAACCACAAACCATACATACATTACAGATATGTGACTGTAATATGGCAATAACACCTGATCTGGCAGGCCAGATTGTGTAGCGATGGCTCTGAGCCCACGTTATAGGACCGAGTGCAGCGAGGGCCTCAACGATGGGCCCAGGTGCCATTACCACCTGATCGAGTGTTATTGCCAGTAGTGTCTTAGGTTTCCAATTCGGAAACCCGGGGTGCTAATAACAATTTATTTTGTTGGAATAAATGGAATGTTTCCCATTCAAACACAATATTAACTTAAGATGGCGGCTGTGGAGATGGAAGTTGTGGCTCCATGCTGAGTCCCTCTCCCATTTCCACAGTGGCTCAGTATGGAGATTGGAATGGCGGCAAAAGTTGTGCTGCAGCTAAAAGAATAAGCTGAGTGGGTTAAGAGGGTGTGGAGGGGAGGAAACGATGACCGGAGGACATGGAAGTGTGGAAGTAAGATGGCTTGGAGAATAATTTGCTCTTTGAAAATTAACTTTAACCTCTTGTATTTGCCAATGGCCATTTCATGAAAATGCGAGAGCCCACAACAAGCATGACTAGTCATTTAGCATTAGCATCTTAATAAAAACATATAGGAAGAAACAAGGAATTTGGTCTCTTAGAAAAAACTGAAGGTTGGAACTAGACTGCATGTTTACTCCATTGCCTGAAATTATATGATCTTTGGAACATCCCTTACAATAGCTTTTCTCCAGGCGTAGAGGCAAGCGGGACCTCACTGGGAGACATTCCCCTCTAGTCCAAAGAAGACAAGAAGATGAAACTACTGTTGGTTACTGTGGTATAAACGCATTTGTTTCACCATTAGGAGTATTAGTCTTGTAATACTGAGAAGAAGAAGAGTTCCAGAGTAATTGAGAACACTCAGAAAACAGAGACAAAGAACTTTGAGGCATAAAACAGAAAGCGTCCCATTGGAGAGAGAAGCCCAGGAGTTTCGAGTCACCTGTCCAGAGAGAGCTGAGAGAGAACGGGATGCGGAGCGTTCAAACCTGTAAGAAAGCTGGCATGGGCATGTGACACGAGTGAAGCTGGAAGCAGGAGAAGCTGGAGGAAGGGAACTCTAATTAAGATACAGAACCATAGGTGGTGGCATGACCGAGTGTCAGTGGACTGTTAAGTCCAGCAGTGACACCGAAATCACAGACCTGCTCAGATCATAGAGCGGACACCGAGCGAGTGAAAGAGAAGCTGAGAAGCCTGCAGCCAACCTGACAACACGAGACAAAAGTTCCTCATCCTGAATGCAAGCCTGGTGATAGTGGTAGGGACATAATAAATTAGTTTTGGACGGAGAACAGATCTTCCTTTTGGACTGATTGATGACTGACAAGCACCCTTGTTAGTTTTGTGTAAGTCAAGAAAATACATACTTTTGGGAGAGTTATTAGTTTACACCTTTTCATGTAATTGATAAAATATTGATAATGGAAGATATCAGTCTCTGTCCTTATTCAGACCATCCACATTACCAATGGAAATGTGGGTCATCTTGGACAACGGAATACATTCAGCCTTGATAAAGAGGCATCATTTTTATGCTGCATATAAACAACCTTCTATGGTGCACAAAGTGTTGTACACAAATTCATAATTCTCTGTTCAGTGCTTGGTGACTGCGAAAATGTTTTGCACACCATACCCAATAACCCAAGCTTATATGAAATAACAACACATTCTCTCTACCACACTCTCCAAATGGGGGTGTGAACCTTCACCACAGCACATTGGGAGACTAGTGGGCACCTGCATATGTTGTTCTAGTCCCTAGAGGAGTGTGCACAGTTTAAGTAACTGTATATCATAAAACAAGTGAGAAACAGAGCAATTAGGCCTAACACAACCATCAATCCCCAAAGCCCATTCCCTCCCACCTCCCTCAATCCCCCTCACCCATGACCTCCCACCTCCCTCAATCCCCAACACAAAACTATTTTCAAAGAATAAAAAATTTAAATATAGAGGCTGAAAATCAAACTACGATTACTGGGGCAATCAGTAGTTAACTGACATATTTAGAAATGCATTAATTTAAAAACAGTCGAGGCCTAGTCTAGTGGTGAGCCCTGGTTTGCGGTGTTGGATGTAGAGGAGACGATGCCCGGGTCCACCTGCAAGAGAAAAACAGCTGCAGAGATTTTGCCATCAACCAGCTGCCCAGGGGAGCACAAGAAGTGAGAAAGTACTGCCCCATCACGCACTCCGATGGGCTGGATGGATAGGTGCAAACTGCATGGGCCTAATCTAGTGGTGAGCCCTAGTATACAGTGTTGGACGTAGAGGAGACAATGCCTGCAAAAGAGAAAATGACTGCAGAGATTTTGCTATCAACCAGATGCCCACGGAGCCCAAAGTCGGGGAGAACTCACTGCCCCATCAGGTGCTCCGATGGGTGGGTTGGATAGACGCAAACTGCATGGGCCTAATCTAGTGGCGAGCCCTAGTATGTGGTTTTGGATGTAGAGGAGACGATGCCTGGGCACACATGCAAAACAAGACGGCTGCAGATACTTTGCCATTAAAGAACTGCCCAGGGGAGCCCAAGATGGGGGCGAACTCACTAGCTCATCAGGCGCTCCGATGGATGGGTTGGATAGGAGCAAACTGCATGGGCCTAATCTAGTGGTGAGCCCTGGTCTACCGTGTTGGGCGTGGAAATGATGCCCAGTTCCACCTGCAAAAGAAAGACAGCTGCAGGGATGTTGCCATCAACCAGCTACCCAGGGGAACGCAAGGAGGGGCGGGGAAAACTCACTGCCCAATCAGGCACTCCGATGGGCATGTTAGATAGACGCAAACTGCATGGACCTAATCTAGAGGTGAGCCATGGTCTACGGTGTTGGATGTGGAGATGATGCCCGGTTCCACCTGCAAAAGAAAGACGGCTACAGAGATTTTGCTGCCAACCAGCTGCCCAGGGGAGCACAAGGAGGGCCGGGGTGGGGAACTCACTGCCACATTAGGTGCTCTGATAGGTGGGTTGGATAGACACAAACTGCATGGGCCTAATCAAGTGGCGAGCCCTATTATATGGTGTTGGACATAGAGGATATAATGCCAGGGTCCACTGGCAAAAGAAAGATGGCTGCAGAGACTTTGCCATCAACCAGCTTCCTAGGGGAGCCCGAGATAGGGGAAGAACTCACTGCCCCATCAGGCGATCCGATGGGCGGATTGGATAGACACAATCTGCATGGGCCAAATCTAGTGGTGAGCCCTGGTCTATGGTGTTGGATGTAGAGGACATGATGCCCAGGTTCACCTGCTAAAGAAAGACGACTGCAGAGATTTTGCCTTCAACCAGTAACCCAGGTTCGGCCGTGCACAAGGAGGGGCAGCGGTGCACCCACTGCCCCATCAGGCATTCCTATGGGTGGGTTGGATAGACGCAGACTGCATGGGCCTAGAGTAGTGGTGAGCCCTGTTTGCTATGTTGTATGCAGAGAAGATGATGCCGGCATCAACCGTCAAGAAAAGGAAGGTGTTCTGACGGGTGGGTTGGATAGATGCAAACTGCATAGGCCTAATCCTGTGGCGAGCCCTCGTATAAATTATCATTTTACATGGAGGAGACAAACCTCAGAAAAGTATTTACATACATAGAGCAAGAATAATGCTGGTAATAAACTCGGATTTCTAGTCAGTGTACCATGCTGCTTCAAAAGTCACCACATGGTGCCCACAGCGTAGGTATACCCAGCAAGTCACTGACTTAGCTGGAAGTAGATTTCAATGATCTGCAACACTTGACTGCACATTCATCTGGTAGTGTGCATAGACATCTGCAGCCACCGTTCTCAGTAGTTCCAAAAACATAACATACAGAGAGAAAAGAAGTCAGTCATACAAAAGAGGCACAATATCTCCCCCCACCAACTACAGCTGATTTCAATTGTCCAGTTTCCATGTCTCAGCAGGCTAACAGTTCAACCAATTACAAAGACGCCAGCAGGAGTCCTCACGATTCATAAACCCTCTTTTCTCCCTAACCAACTGACCCATCTCTAAATCTTCAATTGCCTTACATTACTTTTCACTTGACTATTTTATGCTTTACAGTACCCAATTCAATTTGGCAGATCTAGCTTGGAAAAGTCTAGATGGTGGAGGCATAAGCATGTTGGAAAAGTGTCAAGTATACACTTGATGGAAGACAGTGGACATGGGTGTGCAAGAGGTTCCTTTGGGTAGGTATAGCTTTCATAATCAAGTGAGAAAACAACATACACTTTTTGGGGCTGGTAGCCCGAAGGTAGCACCATTTGTGTTATTGTATGTAAAGTGTATATACACCGATTGGCCTCATACATCAAAACAACTCTACCCTGCAAGATATTCACAGTCTAATAACCTTACACTTTAAGACCAATCCAGTAATGAGAATGGGTGTAAATGGAGTAAGAGCAGCAGCCTTGGCACAGGCAATAAGCCAGGACCATCTTAAAGTATTTTAAGACCTAGGCACATTCCCCTTTCTTAGAACCGCAACATAAATGCAGCAAAAATAAATAAATCATGGATATTCCCAGAAGGTCCTCTAGTCCCCCCGCTTAATTTAGTAAAAGGATGCCAGCATTCAGGTTGCAACTGCTAGCCAGCAACTGCTAGCGAGCCATAAAAAAGTCAATTGCCACTTCAATGATTTACATTCATACAGCACACCATTTCAAAGTTTCCAAGAGTGAAATATCATTAGCCAATGGCTAGTGGTGAGTGAACACCATGCACCCTGTTAATATAATAAACAATTGTCATTTCAAAGATAACAATAGCAGTCCATGTCTGTGGTACTTGGACCACACATAGGTACAGTGAACATGTTTACAATAGTGGGAAAAAGAAAGGTATGTTGACAGCAACAACAATGGGCACCATCCGCTAAGGAACAGCAGAGGTCAAGAGAGCACATACTCATTCTCTTGAAGACAATCACAAAAAACACTCACTCATGCCCTCTTGAATACACCTCAATAGACACCTACTTGCAACTATATGCCTCAACATAAGCAAATGCCCCTTCCACTGAAGTAGACAAACACATAAAACGCACCTGCAGAGACCCATGTTTATCCAAGCACAACTGCAGGGACCCAGATTCACCCAGCAATGGTCTGTGGTTTCGAATGTAGACGAGACGATGCCCGGATCTACCTGCAAGAGAAAAATAGTGGCAGAGGTTTTGCTGTCAACCAGCTTCCCAGGGCAGCGCAAAGGGGGAGAACTCACTGCCCCTCAAGTGCTCAGATGGGCAGGTTGGATAGAAGCAAACTGCATGGGCCTACCCTAATGGTGAGCCCTGGTATGTGGTTTTGGATGTAGAGAAGACAACAATGCCCTTGTCCACCTGCAAGAGAACAACGGATGCAGAGATTTTGCTGTCAACTAGCTTCCCAGGGGATTGCAAGAGGGCAGAACTCACTGCCAATCAGGCACTCCTATGGGTGGGTTTTATTAACACAAACTGCATAGGCCTAATCTAGTGGTGAGCCCTGGTCTGTGTTGTATGTAGAGAAGACGATGCCCCGGTCCACCTGCAAGAGAAGGACAGATGCAGAGATTTTGCCGTCAACCATCTGCCAAGGGGAGCAAAAGAGGGGAGAACTCACTGCCCGTCAGGCGCTCCAATGCGCAGGTTGGATAGACTCAAACTGCATGGGCCTAATCTAGTGATGAGCCCTGGTCTTTGGTGTTCAATGTAGAGATGCTCTTGTCTACCTGCAAGAGAAATACAGCTGCAGAGATTTGCCATCAACCTATTACAGAGACACACCAGAAGAGTCCTCACTATTTACAAACCCTCACTTCTCCCAAACCAACTGATCCAGTTTCAAATCTCAAATTACCTTGACCTATAGAGAGCTTCACGCTCCCTATCAATTGGTAATGTTATGCCTTCCAGTACCCGATTAAACTAAAACAGACCTAGCATGTATGAAATATGTATGTGCCTATTGACCTCAGACACTAACATACCTCATACATCAACATAACTTTAACATGCAAGATATTCACAGACCAACCCAGTAATGAGAGTGGGTGTGGGTGGAGTGAGAGGAGTAGCCTTGATACAGGTTAGAAAGTGAGGACAATCTTAAGGTATTTCCGGACCTGAGCACATTCCCCTTCCTTGGAAATGAAAAACATTTCTCTGGTTCCCTCTGCATCTCACAACCCTTAGCATGCCATGCATTCCTCACATGGGTACACAGTTACTCAAATAAAAGCACAGAATCTGCAAATAAATAATTCCAGAGAATGTTTCACAAACTAGAAGACCCCTTAAGCCTGAGAGCTTTACAAATAGCACATATGACACTCATCAGCACAGCAAAAGCAAACCACAATGTAACCATTGTGGAAGCCTCCAACAAGAAAAAAAGAGATCTTCCAAACTATGAAGCATGTCATCAACCAGTTGCCAGACCCTGCAACATTACAATCCAAAAACAAGTGCAATACCAGCAACAGCTTCTTCAAAGACAAGATAGAGGAACACACTGACTGCTCCAAACACACCACACACATACCAGCCCACGAGATATCAAGACTGACTTAATTCCATCATTTTGAAGATTATTAAAGATGAAATAATCACACCATTTAACATCATCAACACATCCTTCACAGTAAGCACTTTGTCAAATGCACTGAAAATGGAAGAGCCCCCCCCCCCAAGCTGAAGGAAACACACACTAAACCCAGATGAGCTACCCACTTTTTTCCCATCATGCATCTACTCTTCTTCCTAGAGATGTCGCACGTGAGACTATTATCCAGTGTGAACCCGAAGACATTTACATCATATTGAGCTGATCAGATGCATTGTGTCTGGCTTGGTTTGCAAGGAACACTCTGTTGCTCAATCTGTCTTCTATACATTAGAAGGGCCTTGATAAGCCAAGGTGTAAGGAAGCAAGCACCTTATTTCCACTGTTAGACAACATGTGATTGTTTGTGTCAGCTTCCATCTTCAACACCGTTACAGTAAGTGCTTGATAGCCTAAAGTGCATAAGCACAAATCAGTGTTGTACCCATGAGATGGCCTTGCCTCTGCTAATCTTTAGGTACATAACCAATCCCTCCAAATGAAAACATGGGTGGGTGCCACCATTCAAAGCTGCTGAGGTCAAAGTCCTGTGAGTGGGCTCAAATATTAGCATGACCTCACATATGACCCCTACTCCAGGGTAACTCACAATGTCTCCACGACACAACTGGCTGGTGCAGTATACAGATGTTCCTTATCTGGAAGAGTTGATGACTGCCCAATGGGAAGGAGGCAAACCCGGTGAGAAAAATCTGTGAACCCCAACCATGTAATTACATAAAGGTTGAGTGGTTGACAACGTCCAATATTGGGAGAGGTTGAGCAGGCAATTACAGAAGCAATCCTTTTTAGGAAGGCAAACCTATGTTTTTAGTTTGCCTTCCTAAAAGGGATGGAATGCCCAAACATGAGTCAACTGCACACTGCGCCACAGGCAACCTAGATGCTGCACCAATAAATACAATTGTTACGCTCAACTTTAAAAACATGAGGAATAAAACCCTCGATCTCAGGTTTCAAATCTGCAATGTTGAAGGTTAAGTCCTTTTTACAACTTCAACAAAGCATGCCCACAGCACTGCACCCATGCGCTGGTGACACTCAGTGCCTCCTAAATACATGAGAAAACAAACACTCAATGCTGGAATTTAAACCGACCCAGAAAAGGCCTGTCAAATCCAGCCCTTCGAGTCCACTACGTACAAATCTCAACCATGGCAGGGAGCGTGAGCCGGGAACATTGAGCAAACCTCTGAGTGCATTTCTATAAGGGTCAAGCTCCGGGTACTTCAAATTCTACAGCAATACTTTAGTGGTTGCATTGCCAGCGGAGACTAGACATGGGAACTCTTATGGGCTGCTGCAAGAGTGTTCTCAGGAAATTAACATCTGCTCTTGCTTTAGTTAATGCCCACAGCTCTGCACAATACATTGTGGCTGATAATCCTTGACTTTTGTAGAGCTGAATTGCTGGAGAAATTGGTCCTCCGCCATGACTATAATAAAAGCGTTGGACCCCCCACTGTTTTTTCAAGTGTGGCCACTGCCTTTGTGATATGTGCCCCCAGCCCAGATAATCCGAGAACCGTATCCCCAAATAGTCATAAGTACTGACTTGGTCTAGCACTTTCCTCTGAATTTCTATTGTCAGTTTTTTACTTTTTTGAGGACCTGTGAGCAAACACCATAACTTTGGTTTTCTCAGTGTTGAGCTCCATAGAGAGTTCCTTACATTTCTGAAAAAGCTTCAAATTGTGCTTTAGGCCCATAAGAGAAATTGAAAGGATGACAGCATCATCAGCATTGAGTAATGCCATAAACCTATTAGCATTAGTTTCTGAGCAAGAGCAGGAGACGAGTATGAGATCCAAAGAGTTATCCCCTGTCTGGGTTGGTAGGTTATGAATAGAGGGGAGAGCATGATCACTAAGAAAAGACTGAAGTTCATATTTCTGAGAAGTGGTTGGAGAGGGAAGGTTAAAATCCCCTAACAGTATGAGGTGACGTTCAGTGGAAAGAGAACTATGGCTCCTGCCCTTGCTGACTTCTGCAATCACTCCTTCGCCTCTGGAGTCTTCCCATCCCCTCTCAAGCACTCCCTTGTGCACCCCCTTCTTAAGAAACCCTCTTCCGACCCTTCCTGCCCAGCTAACTATCGCCCAATCTCTATCACTCCCTTCCTGGGCAAGCTCCTGGAGAAACTGGCCATCTCCCAGCTTAATCTCCATGCTGAATGTGTTGGTAGTCTTCATGACCATCAGTCTGGCTTCAGAGCTGCCAGAAGCACGGAAACTGCTCTCCTGAACATCCGTGAGGACCTGCTCTCGAACCTTGACTCTAACATTCCATGTGTTCTCATTTTGCTTGATCTCTCTTCTGCCTTTGATACTGTCAACCATACCATCCTGCTCAACCGTCTCCGTGATAACCTCGGTATCACTGGTCAGGCTCTGACGTGGCTGACCTCTTTCCTCTCAAATCGACCCTCCCAGGTCCAACTGGGGTCTTTCCTCTCTGACATCTTCTTCTCTACCTGTGGTGTCCCCCAGGGATCTAACCTCTCTCCCTGGCTGTTCGACCAGGATCTGGCACTTCTCGCCCACCACATCGCCGCTCTCTGCCCCTACTTTCAGTGCTATGCGGATGATACCCAACTCATTTTCAGGCTACCCTCGGCCTCCTCTTCTCCTTCCCTCATCTCTGACTGTCTTTCTGCTATCCATGAATGGTGTGCCGCCAACGACCTCTGCCTTAATGCCAGTAAGACTGAGATTCTACTCATCGGCACTCCCACTCCCTCCTTCCCTGCTGCTCTCTGGCCGGCCTCTCTGGGCCCTCTTCCTACTCCTACCTGCAAGGCAAAAAACCTTGGGGTCATCTTCGACTCCACACTCTCCTTCTCTCCTCACATATCCGACGTATCTAAGAAGTCACACTACCAGCTACACCTCCTCAGAGGTATCCTTCCTTTCCTCTCCTTCCCCCAGAAGCTCACTGTCTCTAGAGCCCTGGTTCTCTCTAAGCTGGACTACTGTAACAGCCTCTATCTTAATCTGCCCGCCTCTACTCTCCGCCCTTTGCAACTCATCCAGAACAGGACTGCAAGACTTGTCCTTGGCCTCAAGCCCAGGGACCGTATATCTCCAGGACTGAAATCACTACACTGGCTCCCAGTGACTGCGAGGATCAAGTTCAAAACCCTCTGCATTGTCCACAAGGCCGCCTGGGGCCTTGGGCCAAAATACCTTCAACTCTCTCTTCCTAAATATCTTCCTTCTCGAGCTCTTCGCTCATCCGCCTCCAACTCCCTCAGGGTCAGCCGCTTCTCCAAACAACGAGTTGGGGGCAGATCTCTTTCCACTGCAGGGGCCTCAATCTGGAACAGCCTTCCTACCTCCCTGAAACTTGAGGAGAACCACCTCCGGTTCCGGAAGCACCTCAAAACCCTCCTCTTTGCCTCCGCTTTCTCTCCCCCTCTCCCCTGCTAATACTACTGAAACTGCACTGAATCTGCAACTGGGCCATTCACCATTCTCGGCCCAGCCACTCTCCCCTACACTGCCTCCACGGCAACCCCTGCACTACGGGACTGTGTCTGTATCCATACAGCCCCCCTTCCCAGCACTTGTCTGCACTTACCTCGCACTTGCCACCAGCTGGCCCTTGTTATTTATCCTGTATGCTGTATGCTTATAACCCTGTACTGCACTTTCCCCTCTCCCTTTCCCCCATGCACTTTTCCCTTCCCCTCTACCCTTGCACTTGCACGATCTGAATGACACCTGGCCTAGTAAGATCGTTGTCTGTCTCCCCTTGTCCCCCCCCCCTGCCTCGTCGCGCCTTGAAACACTTGTGTATAGACGCGTTACAAATGCCTTATCATATCATATCATTATCAAGGAATGGTGTAGTAGGACCAGAATGGTGATAGATGGAGATGATGTGAACCAATTGAGGTTGAGCAATAGAAGAGATGGTGAACTCAAAAGAGGTAGGAGAGGATGTGGCATTGGAGATTTGTGTTTCGAAGAGGTGGTAAGAGCAGACATGCCCAATGCCTCCACTTGTGGCTATTAGATGAGGAAAGGTGATGACAGATAATTTGGAGTCCTGTAGGGCCTCCAGCATGACAGTGTCAGATGGAGGAATCCAGGGATCAGCTGATGCGGTAAGGAATAGTGGAGAGGTTGAGTCACAGAGGAAGAGAGGCAAGGTCGGTAGATGTTCGGGGAGGTGTGTTTTGCCCATAAGCTTTGTTTGTTGCAAGTAGGAGTTTCGAGGCATACGGTTTATGATAGGGACAGGAAAGGAGGAAGTTGTAGTGTGATTGATGAAAGTTTAGGGAGAGGTGAGTAGGATGGCCAGCAGGATAAAATGCATCAATAAGTGAGTAGCGCAGTGTGCAGAGAAAGGGCAGTAATTAGCCTGCTAGGGGTACACACATGTGCAGCAGTGAGGAAGGGAAAACATGAAGGCTCATTGGCAAAGAGGCAAAGAAGTTGGTTTATGGCTGGTCTTCAAACTTTACTGGCCCACCCTCTACATGAACCCCCCAGGATGTTTGCCTCATGGGAATTCAGATAAGGCATCACCCGCTCTCGTCATCTGATTGTCTTGTCAATCAGTGGTTGGTCTCTCTGATTTTGTTTCTCGTGTTTCTCGGATGAAGAGATTTCTTCTGGTTTGGTGTTCCCAGAAGAGTCTCTTATGGCCTTTAGATGGAGGTAGGGTTGAATTAAGATACAAACATAAATCACACAAACAGAATGTTGGAGCACGAACACTCTCAACTGTTAGATTATGGGCATCCTCAATATAATTTAACTCTTCTCTGTTGTACTATCATTTTCCTCACAGTATAGAATCATTAAAACGTGTTCCTATGAAATTGTGTGAAGACTTTTACAATTGCATTAATCTCCTTTGTGAAAAATTGCATGACAATATTTTAAAAACTACAAAATAGTGTACATTGGGCCTCATTACGAGTTTGGAGGTAGCCATGCAGATTTTAGCGGCATGGCTACCCCCAAACTGGGTTCCAGGTACCGGGTCCGGGTTCCAGGAATAGGGAATTACTGGGCCATTCCGACCTTGGAGAGCCCGGTAATTCCCTTTCCTGGGACCTGGACCTGGTACATCCGCATTCCCATTTGAGCCCCCATAGGGCTCAATGGGAATGGGGAGGATGCTAACAACGGGCCCGTTAATGACGGGCCCTTTGTTAGCATCCTGGTCCGCTTGCGGGTCCCGCTAAGGACGCCTGGTCTGGCCAGGCGTCCAGAGCGGGACCTGCATCAGACCTCGTAATGAGGCGACGCGGAATGAACGGTGACGGTCCCTTACCGCCTCCGTTCATTCCGCGGCTGCTAGTTGTAATGAGGCCCATTGTCTCTTTTTCTTTCCTTTTTCAGCACATATTTACTTATGGCGAAATGATGAATTCAGGTGAGTATACACACTTTAATGAAAAAAGACAAACAAACAAAACTGATGCTGTACAATATGCTTGGAGAAGGCACAATAATTAAGAATGAATTAAAAAGCATGTTAGTGAAACATAAGTAACCTAGGAAAATAGCAGCGTTTAATACAAAAAAATTAAAACCAAGAAAAAAAGGCTATCAAGACTAGTAAAAACCCAACAGCCCTTGGAAGAATGGAAATGACTCGTGTTAACTAAACAAAAATAAATACAAAATGTACACAGCATTGTATTTGAAACTTTATGGACAACAATTAGCTGATTTTAAAATGACCAACATTATTATACACAAAGGCACACGTCACTATATGTCCAGGCTGTGGTTGACAAAGCTTTACTTCTTCAATAGAAATTGTTTCCACGCACAATTCAACTTTAACCATTTTCACCACAATGTTTGCCAATACAAAATAAACAGACACACCTTGGACGAGTCAGCATTAAAGACTGCATAGCCAATATGCCAAGCAGATAAATACATACAATTTCCACAGAACAATATTTTGGTGAAGATACATATGAAGAAAACAAGAAATAGTGTACTCGTACACTAATACCTGCAATGCTTTTAAAGTAGTCAATGGAAGAATTCATGACATTTTAACTGTTCTTTTTAATGTAAGCCGCACAAGTGAAATAAACTTTCATGATATATGTGTGTACAAACAATGTACCTGCAAACAGATCTGTCATATAACAGAAACATCATTAAAAAAATGGTTCTAGAAGCATCTCAGAGCAAGACCAAAAACAAGCATAAATTGAACGTCTGTAGTATATTGACCTGTCCTGTACCTCAATTTGGTAACTTGAAAGGATATCACATTCCCTGCTCACATGGAACTCGATGTACTAGCATTTCCCATCACTTTAGAAGGTTCTCTACGCAGGCCAAATTATGTTTGACTTCATGAGCAGAATGTATATTGCTAAAAACAGCTCTAATAATGAAAGAATTACAAAATACCATTGAACATTGACCAGTTCGAGACATGACTTTCTAAAAAGATATTTGAGACAGGTTCTTTGGCATTGAAAAACAATGACAGGGAAATCATCAGCTAGCAAGTAACAGTAAAAATCATGTTCATGTTGACGCACGTGTTCATCCAATATTCAGTAAACTTCAAAATACAACCACGAAATGCAAGAATATTTAACACACATTTGAAAATATTGCAGGTATAATATCAGTGAAAGCCGAGTGAAATGTGTAAATATATAGATGTAAAACAAGTGAGTAAAGTAATACATTTTGTCACGGTCAAAAAAAGTACTTATTGAAAAAGCAATACTATGTGATGAAGATTTAAAAATGTGTTTTAAGGTATTAACAAATTAGATGATACTAAATGACCAACTCAGTGTATAAGAAAAAGTAGGAAACCAGATCCAATGCCAAGACAAATATCCCTTTTAAACTTGTATGGAAAATAATCTGCTAAAAGTTGTCTGCTAAGGTTTGTGCAGTCTGACAAGAGCTCCCTGACAGCGTTTGGAGGAACAACATGTTTGGCAGAAGCAACTGTGCTGAGGCTCTTCCTCCTACAGTTTAAATCCTCTCTACCATCCGCAAAGCGACTGTGAATTTGTCCACTAAGGTGTGTGCGTGCAGTCTGATGTCTGAGCAGAGCTCCCTTATGTCATTTGGAGGCATGGCGTGTTTGGCAGAAGCAAATATTCTGAAGCTCCTCCTCGTACAGTTCAAAGCCTCTCTGCCGTCAGAGAAGCTGCCACAAAGTTGTCCGCAAATGTGTGTGTAGTCTGCAGTCCACAGTCAGCACAAAGCAAGGAGCTGCGTTATTCGTGGAGGTACGGACGGGTAAGCACTTCATAAAATAGAGTGTTTCAGTGTTTTGATACTCAGGGCCAGGTGGCTTTAATTCCTATCTCTGCAGCTAGTTTTACGATCGTCTAGCGCTTTAGCCCAGCAAGGTTTGACCTGTCAACGGTTACTCATTGGAGAAAATGACAAAGAGGCGGGCAAACAGTTCCATTGTGGAACGAGCTGCAAAGCGTGCCGGGGATTGGTGTTATCACTAAAACTATGGGGAATCTCTCTGGGAGTCCTGGTTTGAGTGTTGTTGCTTCAGCGGTTAAGGCCTCTGTGAATGTCTTGGCAGATAATGTTATTAATTGTTTGGGGGTCAATCATTATGATATTGCTGATCCCTCCCCCGTACTGCTTCTGCTTTTTCTTCTGTCCCTGCCAGCATTGTTTCTTCGGTAGACCAGGTGTAGGTGTGCACTGATGTGCAAACCCGAGTCGAGTCTAGATGATTTCCAGCTCTGGTCTCATTCAGCCAGCAGGTGACACAGGTCTATTGTCATTAGGTATACCTTTAAAGTTGCTACCTGTTAGTGATTCCTGCTGTGACTCTGTCTCAATGTTTGGAGCCTTGAGTCTTCATTAGTGCAATTGCTCACTAGGTCTGATGTTACTTTGAAATGTCTTAAGGAGCAAGACAGGATGATTGCAAAACATTCTGGTTAATTTATTCTTCTTGAGACTATCTTGGGGGAACATTCTTTCAGACTTGAGAGAATGAACACTAGCTTTGTGTCAATTTTGCAAGTTCATATAACTAAACAGAATGAGGAAGTAAAATTGTTGCCACTCCCTCTGGAGGAAAAATCTGTTGACACTGCAGCATGGTACACATGCAGAAAACGGAAAGTTCTCTATCAAGCAACCATGTATCCAGATAAGCATAGTCATAATAAAGTTTCTAAGTGTACAGGGAAAAAGCTCAGATGATGGCATTGTTGACTCTTTGTTTAACACAAAAAAGAAAGGCAAGACTAGGAGTGGAAGTAGGAATAAACAGGAAAGGGGAAGGGAAGCATTGCAGAACATGTGTGCCATGCGGACATCCTTTTCTGTTGAGGAGGAGTGTATGCCCTTGAACTTTGGGTGTGGTTTCTGAATCTATTCTTCACAGAGTAATTCAACAAAAATCAAATACTGATGAAAGTGGGTGGAAAGAAAGGTTGAGCAAGAAAACATCTACAATCAGTCAGGGCTGTTAGTACTAACACAGGCGATTTGAAACACATGTGTATAGGCGCTATACAAATAAACTATCAATCAATCAAGTGGATCTACACTAAAAATAGTGAGGAAATTGGAAAGGTGATTGATTCTAGAAAATCCACAAGAGTCCCTGGTCCTGATGGCCTATGCAATATGTTAAGTAAAACTGATGTTCTTCTTTGGGCAGATGTGTTACACCGGTTATTTGTATGCATTTCCTCTATCCAGACCATTCCAAAGTTTTGGCACAACGGTATCTTGGTACCTTGGTAAAGAAAGGCTCACATGCCAATCTCCGTAATTATCACCCATTTGCGATGATAGATGCTCCAGCTAAGATCTTCGCTCTGTTTCTTCTTAAGGAATTGTGTAATTTGGCAGAGAGTGAGAATATCATCCCTTTGAATCAGACAGGATACCAAAAAGGCTGTAACACCACAATTAACGTTCTTGCGTTAGTGACGACTGTACAACATTCTGGGCTTATATGAAACTGTAGCCTTTGGTACTGTCGATAGAGCAAGATTGTGGAGGAAATCAGTCAGCTGGGGGATTCCCTCTGGTTTACTTAAAATGGTAGTAATGTTGCAGGATCAGACCAGGGTCAAAGTGCAGCTCGAGAGTAAGGGGGGACCTCAAGCTGGGAGTTTAACGAGGCTGAATTGCAGCCCACATACTGTATAATTTATATCTGTCTGACATGGGGAAAGCTGTGGTGGACCATAATGGCACCCCCCCCCCGCCCAAATTGGTTGTGGAGGTATTACAGTGGATGGGTTACGCAGATGACATTGGGCCTCATTACAATTGTGCCAGTCTGGAAACAAAAGTGCTGGTAAGCTGACCAGAACTGTTGTTTCCGGAACGGCACACTACAACTCTGCTGGTGGGGGCTGTCCCACCCGCAAGGGTCAGACCTGCCATGTGGAACGGCTCCTGCTTGCAGAGTTCTCATGGGAGCAACGGCACTGTTAACGGTGCTGTTGCTCCCGTGTTCACATTCCCATAGAGTCCTATGGGACTCTATGGGAATGGGGACTATCAAAATTACTGGTGCCTGACTTCCCGGCCACCAGACTCAGGATAGCCTGGTGGCACCGGGAAGGCAGGCGCCCGTACTATTTTAAAAGTCCGAAGGCAACCCGCCGGTAGCACCGCCAGGGTTACCACCGAACCCGTAATGAGGCTCATTGTCTTACTAGATCTAACTGAAGGAGGCCTCCAGACTGCCTTAAGTAATCTACATGCCTATTAAACTGCTAATTCATTGAAAATAAACACTTCAAAAACAAAAATTATGGCCTTTGATTATTCACAGAAAAAGGCTGTAAGACTAAACTGACAGATTAATGGGGAGACTATTAAAGGTAGTTCCACCCTATACGTGTTTTGGTATTAACCTAGATACCAAACATAAATGTGTCTCCCATTTAGATCGATTAAGGATAAGAACTGCTCAACTTGCTGGTTGTATCATCTCCTTATCTCATAAAGGCGGGGACGATTCCATTGGCATCTTGACCAAATTGTTCTCCTCCAAAATTATACCTGTTATTTCATATGCGGCTGAGGACTGGTCATTGGGAAGTTTACAAGAAATCTTCAAGTTGGAAACAAAGGTTTTAAAAATATTTTTAAGGGTGCCTGCTTACACTTCTGATGAAATGTTATATCTGGAATGTAACATCTTGCCCACTAGAGAATGAGTTAAATTGAATTGTTTAATTCTATACTTAAAACTGGCTCATGCTCAGAAAAACTCACTCATGCGCTGGTTATTTGAGGTTTGTCCAGCAAATTTTCTTTTATGCAGTCAAGTGTTTTAGGGCAGATAAATCTGGAGGCAGATAAGTGGAATGTAAATGTGCAGGGTGACGTTTTCGCCAGGACTCTTGTTTCCTATAACGAACTATGAAGTTGTTTATTAAAAACTATTACTACTGAACAGTTATTTGTTAATTTAGCTACAAAACGGACAATGGTTTTTCATTATAAAATGGAACAAAAGTATCCACCCACATATATCCAGCATTTTATTGGAAACTATTTGCTCTGGGATTACCGGAAACTGGGTGTGATATGCTCCTCACTCCTGAGAATCTCTGGAGAATTTTAATTTCTGGCCAAAATGAAGGCTGTATTACTTTCTTTACTAAGTTTTGGAAAATAACTTTAGTAATTGTATTAATTTTAGAATGATGCTTGTGTCATTTGATGAGTGTATTTGTATCAAACCAGATCTGGTAGTTTGTATTAAAAGTACATTGTTTCTTTGTTAACTGTATAATAGAAACACAATAATAATAATAATCATCCAAATAGTGTGACCATTCCAAACAATTACACAACTTCAAAAGAACATACCCTTATTTATTTGTATCAAGAAGTGCCAACCAAAATAAAAAGATATGGCAAGAACTTGTAGATTTAAACAAACTCTTTGAAATTGTAACTTATCTATAAGAAAAGAAAAGAAAGGACATTATGCCAATTTAAATATCAGACAACACATATAATGAGAATGTTTATTAGGTAGATGCAATTCAACCATTTGACTCAAATAAAGTCACAGGTGACGCCAATGAATTGAATGAAATGGAACAAGCACAGGGAACTTACTTAAGGATTTAAGAAACATATTTTACTCAGCTATTTCCAAATGGTTCAGGTGGAAGATTAGATGACAGACAAGAACTAATATCTGCATCTGAATACCATTGCAGTCACCAGAGTACTGGCACAGATGTTACACAGAACTCAAAACAGAGGAGAAATCCAACATGGGGCCACAACCGAGGAAATCCAACATGGGTTCTCATCACAATTGGGCGGTATCCTGACACCTGACACTAATTGAGCCGGGACACCTCCCAATGCTATTTGCAATGCAATTTTCAATTTGCTTTACCACAACTTGGTCCGGCGCAATTTGTGCTGGATTCCGAGTTGCAGGGGGGGGGGTAAATGCCCATTGGGTCCATAGGACACAATTTGGTTGGGGGGCACTATTACTGCCAGCGGTAATTGCACCAACAGTAATATCGCTGAAAACAGCCAAAAACAGGTGGTACGTGTTTTTATTTTACCTACAGCAAAAAGCAGGAGGTAAAACTGCAATTTACCGCCCAAGTCGAGATTAGAAAAACCCTTACATTTGATGGTAATAGCATTAATGCTGCATTTAACGGCTGAGGCCCAACTCATGAGGAGGTCATTGTCTGTGACACTAAGTTGTGCAGACTATGCCTGAGAGGAAATCATAGAATTCATAGCAATACACATCTGAGAAACATACATTATGTAACTTCGAATTTTCTGTAACATAGATCCCTTAAAGGGCTATAGATTTTCCACCACAGATATTTGGCATTGTTAAATTCCATTCATAATTTTACCTGTCAACCCTTAGGTTATGCAACCATTATTTTTGGAAGAAAGAATGCCAAGCCAGAGGTGTTCTACACATTCAAATAGTATTATATATATAGAAGGAGCCCCGAAATTTGGTCAAGAAACTGTGATATATTCTTTTAAATATGTGTATATCTTGCCACTTTCCAAAGGAAAATGATAGTCCAGACGTATTTCACCAAGTGCAAATTTACCAGACACATACGTGTACATCTTACTATAAAACAATATTTACAAACAAAAATAATGTTTATAAACGGTGTACTTTTGGATGCACGAGGGAACCGACAACTCTTGAATAAAGGACCAACTCTTCAATTATGCACCATGCAAAATGCAAAAATCCTAAATGCTCATATGAATTACAATTCAACTTGCATTCGCTGAACCTGAATGAAAATTCAACTATTCTTAGGTTGTGGAATGCAGTTATAGATGCTTGGTTTCTTGATTGTAATTCAATGGCCATTAGTTGGAGGATTACTTCTTAGGTTACAAAATATGACAAATGTAATTGGCAAGGTATATGGAAAGATATGGGTAATAAAAAGTGCCTGTTTGCACATTAAATATGCTTCCACTTAAAACATCCTTTCAGATTGTGAGTGCGGTACATGCAAGGAAGAAAGATAGAGTAACCAAAACAAGCCTATATGGACAAATTGTTGTAATTAACTAGATCAGTTTATGTTATACTGAAAGTAGAAAGTGGTTATTAAAACCATATTATCAGAGTGTCATATTTGCAAGCATTGATCGGACAAAAGCAACTTGGTTGATGATTAATGTCTTGGTCGATCAAATCACCTAGGTTATGTGTGTTTATAAGAAACACAAAAATATTATGAATTTTTTACCACAACAAACTCACATGGGGAGAAAAATAAATATACTATTATTTTAATTTGTGATTATGCTTGCCCTAGTGTGAATAAGCAGACATAATACAGACATACAACCTTAATGAAGAATATTTCAGTAATGTAAAAGACATCACATAATTCCTGACATTTCAAAATTACTTCCATATGTTTAATGATAAAATAGAGCAAGAAAACATCATAACACCAAAACTAAATAAAGCTACCCCAGAATGTCAGACTGAACAAAAGTCTAATGAGCCAGAACCTCTAGATGATCCTGTAATGCACAAGGAAGCACAAATAGCAATGCAACGTGTATATGCTACCATGATTTAGGCACAAGCAAACACCTGCTAGAACTAATAGTAACATTACATATAGAACAAAATGATATTTTCAACTCAATAGTAAGTCAAATAGATCACCCCTTATCTAATTAACAAAGTGCATGCCATTGGAAAAATGGTCAAACTAATTGCTTACACCTTAGTGTTAAGGCTGATATGGTTATATTATACTTAATTAAAGTCCTATCAACATTTGTTAGATACACCTTTTAATAATCCATGAGCTAGTGTTGTCACTGCACCAACTGGTTGTGCTGCATATGACATGGTGGAATTAACTCACGATATATATTCATATTACTATTAGACCTTAATAAATGACATGTTGAATCTGCATGCAAAATCTTAAAGGAAATCCTCATCATTGATTAAGTTTATATGATGCAATAATGTGAGTATGTATTTTGTAACAGATATACAAAAAAGTAATAGTTTTGAAATTTTGGAGGAATGAATATCATTTTATTTGTGACTACTTATAACTGTCTCCTTAGGGATCACAACAATGTACTAATCCACTCACATTGACAAAGAGATTTTATGAAGGGCAAGTAACATTTGCATGGTACTTGACTTTGCTGATGAGTGTGAGGATGTTTGGGACTATTATTTGATATTTACAGCAAACAAACTTTGTGTGCAGTAAACAGCAATTAAAAGTTTTACTGTGCATGGCTCACTTTTGGCGGCAACATTGCGCCAACTATGAAATGTTTTTATGGTGGCATACACCATTTTACAGAATGCACCGATAAATGTTTTGCTGTCACCCTGTGGTGAGTGCTTTTCTTTTAGGTGGAGTATGTTAACTAAGGAACTTTCCCTTGCAAGTGGGAGTTTCAAGAATTTGAAAGGCTGGATCATGTAAATGGACACCCAATTTTCAAAATCTTGGCAATTCAAGACAGTGTAACAAACATGAGTGTTAAAGGAAAAGATCATATGCGGACTTCAGTTAATTTTAAACAACACACATTATGTGGCAATGTAAAGATCTGGAAAATAATAACAATGTGAATTAGAAAGATACATGATGGTGCCCTGGGTAGGTTAAATACAACACTCATCACAATTCTATGTGGTCTCATTTATACTGGACCAGATGTACATGGTAAACCAATTGAGAAAGCTAAAAATCATGTATGCTAACGTCAACTTTAGTGGACTGTGAAAGAAATCAGCAATATGATGCTAAGTAAAGCAAAAACAAAACATAAATAGTAATTCAAGCCACAGAACAAATACATCAATACTGTCTAACAAGTATAATTAATTAAAATACCCCAAACAATGAAACCATTTTACATCTAATGTGTCAATAACAGCAAGAGTAAACAGCATGGTAAATATGCGCTTATCAGCGCAAGTCATATTGTGGTGGGATGTAAAAGAATCAGGCAAAGGTGCCATGAATATGGGGTCTGTTGGGGACATAATTCAAGATTCATAAATGTATATACTGAACAATTAAATGTATACAATACATACTGATATGTATATATCATGTATTTAGAGGCATACATTAGATACTGAAATATACACACTGTACACTGAGATACATACATTCTATAATGAGAGGCGTATACTGTATAGTGACATTCATATGATATATTGAAGTATGTATGCATATGTACGGGACACTGATATACAAACATTGTTTACTGAGATGTATATACAGTATTTTGAGATGAAGGCACTACTCATTGAAATATATTTATACTGTATACTGAGATGCATATATTATATACTAAGATATATATATATATATATATATATATATATATATATATATATATAACTACACTGAGATGCATACATTGTATATTAAACACACAATGTACACTGAGATAGATTAATTGTACATTGAGATGCATATACTGTATATTGAGCTACATATATTCCATATTGAAGTGCGCAGACTATATGCTGATGTACACAATATCTACTGAGATATATGCACAGAATATTGAGATGCATCCATTTTATATTGAATTTCATAAAGTTATATTGAAATGCAAACATTGCATAGCAGCCTATGTATAGGTTGTATAGATGTTTTGGACTACAGCGCCCATCAGCCATAGCCACCAAAGTCAATCATCAAGAATCATGGGAGTCATAGTCCAAAACATCTGAAGAGCCACACATTGCAGACCCTTATATGTGGAAATAATACTCACTGTCCATTTTGATTTACAGGGCTCGTGGGGATGTTGATGGATATTCATGGATGCAAGGCCTAAATCGGCCCTCTTACTGGAATTGCTCATCCTGTGCAAATAATACATTGTGTAGTTTTCCGAGCAGGAACAACCGTTTGATGAAATAGAAGCTGACACAAAATGTGCTTGCATTTGTCAAAGAGACATTCCCTTATTTGCATGGGATATACAGTTAGCCAGTCAGTCTGTCAATTAATGTATTTCCACTCCTATTCCCCCTAAAATGAGAACCAAATCTCAGACCCAGATAGAACCTCTTTCTGACCCATTTTCAGACCACGATGAATAGGAGGACATAGACTACCCCCGCCAGGAGTATCGGAAATTCATTGATCCTAATGTGTATATCATTTCTTCACTAGATGAAGTTGAATTTCCAGTAACCTCACCTCCCCCAACCCCTAGTGTAGATAATTGTAAATATTGAGATTACTCTTTACCGACAGAACACTTTGATATCCTCACCGAAGAACCAAATGAGGATGTAGATTTATAAAGGATATTCTGGAAGATAAAATGTTGGTTTTTCATTGCATCCACTTTCTAACCTCAATTAGAAAGAAGATCACTCCCTCTTTAACTGAAACACTCTCCAATAAAGAATTTGGCCCCAGGGTGGAGAAGAAATGTAAACCACCCTCCACAGACTCCCATTTACATCAGTGGCCAGCTTGCCACTAACACTTTAGTAGTCACTACAGCTAGGACAAGGGCAAATGCCCCAATGACAGCTGCAGAATATACTGCTTTAATGGGCATGTATAATAGGGCAGAGTGAAACAATATGGAGGAGTTGTAATAACACATCTCCACAGAATTCCAGGGTACCTTCCAAAAAATCGCGCAGGAGAGAAAACAGTTGGCAAATGCCATAATCAAGAAACCATTAGTCACTGCAGAAATAGCATGATGTCATGTTGCAGGGTCAGATGTCCTCAAACACCATGCCTGGCTCAGAGGAACATGTCCTAAGGCAGAAACACAGGCATCCTCATTAGATAAAGGAATTGAGGAAGAATCATTATTCAGCAAAGCCATGGATGGAACTGTAGAAAAGGCTAAAAGAAAGACCATAATCTCCTAAAAAGCCTAGGTTAAATATCAGGTAGAACTTTCCAAGAGGCACAACTGCTAATTAAGACTTCTTTCGGGAAAATGCATACAGTAGAACACCTTCCCAACATTCAAAAGACAAGCATCAGTTGGTACTCGGACATATTCTTCTTTCCCTAGACAATATTGTGGAGGGAAGCCTAAAGCAAGAATACAAATCTTCAGCAGAGTATTGTCCTCGTTAAGCAATGACTTATAGATTCATGTCCTCGCCCATGCCACTCCCATTGGGTAATGCAAAATCTTGTTCACCCACCCATGTGAGGAAATGTGTAGTTGACTCTGTAGCAAGGTTTTACTGCAAAGAGTTGTTAGAAAAACCACACAACCTACTGCTGCACAACAGAAGGTTACTGCATGGGCATCAAGAACTATTATTGTTGTGGTGCTGTGAAAGGGTGGTGAATTTTTGGAGGGGTGTTCTTGACAAGATCGACCAAATCTGGAATATTACATATCCAGGTAATCCCTTAGCAGTCATTCTGCAGCTACCAAGATGTGGACATAATATTAGTTGGGTAACATTGTTCTGGATTATTAAAGTTTTATTGGTGGCGACTAAACAGATATTAAAGGTGTGGAAGACAAGAGAAAAAGAAACCATCAGTAGATGAATGGATTTTAGATGTGCAAGTTCTATCAAGATATGAGAAGACTATGTATTATAAAGAACACAAGGAAGCACTTTGTGATGAACTGTGGGGAAATTTCACTGAACTTTATGGTTGATCATGGATTGATTTGTGGAATGGAGTAGGTTTTCTTTCAATTCTAATGAGTGTGTTGGGGTAGGAGGGTGGTTGTGTCTTTTATGTATTTGTTTTGTGTTGTCCTAATTGTTTGTGGATGTCAGATCATTGCTCATGATTATGTTTTAGGTTAGGTCTAGGTCAGTTTGTAGATTGTAGGACTACTGTTCACTGTTTTTATTGAATTCTGTTTGAAGCTGTGGTGTTGTTTATAACCAAATGTCCTAAACTGTGATCATTGTTGCATTTGGTGTTTTTCTCGTTTTTGTTGAAAACAAGAAATAAAGAGTAAAAAAAAATAATAATAACTATTGTAAAAGGAAATATTGGCTCCAATTCAGAACAACGCCTAGAAATCAGTTTCTCCAATGAGGTTAACAGCAGCATTTCCTTAAATATATACTTGTTCCCCAAAAAAAACAAAATAAAGTGGCCAATTTTTGACCTCAGACAGCAAACAAATAAGTAAAACCCACCAAAAAACCAATGGCGGATTATTAACATCTCCGATTCCAACTGCCAGAGGCCTAAAGCAGGGTTGCTTGCTAACTTCAGCCTTATTTAATTTCTTTATCTCCGATATTAGTCAAACCTTTGCTAACCTGATATCTGACTCTCCGAAAATTATGGGGGCTCAGATACAGTGGTTACTATATGCTGACGACATGGTACTAATGTCTCTTACCCTAAAGGTTTGAGACACTTACTAGGTTCCCTGGATGTATATACTAAAACAAATGGCATAACCATCAATATTGAAAAGACAAATATCATTCAATTTGGCACTAGGAGACAAAGTCTTGCCCAGTTACATTGGCCACTCCAAAACTGTAAGATCACTGTAACTAATGCTTATGTGTATTTAGGCATGCTGATTTGTAATCAGTGTGCTCCTGACCAGTACACCAAGCAAGGGCTTCACAAGCTTCAAATGTCCATTTCGCAAGCTCGTATCATCAAGGCGAGATACTGCACATTTTCCTTGTTACTGATCCTTACCTACTTTAAGCTAAAAGTGGTGCCTGTTATTCTCTATGGTGCGGAAACCCAGAGAATAATGTCTTACTCCTACTGGGCCCTTAGGGAAGGTCGATTCTGGAGGCAGGTCCTAAATCTGCCAAATTCGCAACCTTTACCACTTCTAAGACATGAGTTAGGCCTGATTTCAGTCTATGCTATCTATAAATGGAAAATGTGTGCACTGTACCGCAAATGCTCAATGAATCAATCTACAACAGGGATTATTAACATCATCTCGAAATACCTAATGAGTTCAATGGATACTTTTCCAAAAGCATGGCGCCTAAAAATTCAATCTATTTTAGAAAAAGCCCAGATAGATTCCACCTGGCTAATAGAAAATCCAAACAAAGCAAAAACAAAAATCTGGGAAGCAGATTGGATTCACACACGTCTTGCGTGTACCAACTACAAGAAATTTGAGGCTCATCCATTTGAACTGAAGCGTTATAACGTTGTAGCTGATTATATGGTGAGGTCCCCTAGCCCTAGTCAGCGAAATGGCTTTATGAGATTTAGGCTAAATCTGTGGTTAACAAACGATGTGTTGAACAGACTCAGCAGTGTTGATGTAGCTCAGCATTGTCGGTTCTGTAAACACCAAACAGAAACCCTTAAACATCTATGTTCAGAGTGCGATAAACTGTTATCAATTCGTTGTGTTCACTTCAAGCCTTTATTCTTGGACCAGCAGGTCTTAGCCCCACAAGATCTATGGGACTTATTATTTCATACCAAAAGAAAGGCTGTAAGGTATGCTATTGTAAACTATTTGCATCAATTGAACATACAAAAGTTAGCAGTGCCAAAATGATGATTGCTTTATCTGTTATAAGTTCTGTTTAAAAGTAAAATGATGATGAGCCATGTTTTATTTATTTTATGCAAATTAATTTAATCTTGTTAATGTACTATTTTAACTTTGTATGTAATCAAGTTGAAAGGTCTCAAATTTTTTCGAGACCAAAACAACTGTAAATAAAAAAAAAAAAAGGATTAAAACCCACAAAACCTCAGAATGACCACAAACCAGGAGGTCATCCCTATTCTAACAAAGGAGGTGTTCATGACTACCTTGGACATGAAAGATCCATACTTTCAATGTTCCAAGCCCTCCAATGGTTTATATGATTCCAAATCGAATTACTCATTGAAGTTGTTACATTTTGGAATAGCGGTGGCACCTTGTGTCGTCACAATGATGCTTGCAGTCGTACCTGGACGACTGACTCATAATAGGGGAGCCACAGGCCAGTTGCATGTCCAACATCCAAGAGACAGTGGGCCGCCCATTCAAATTGGGTTTCACCAAAAACTAGTAAAAATCAGGACTTGTTCCATCAAAGAAAAAACAGTTCCTAGGGGAAATACTAGACACAGAATAAGCTACCACTTACCAATGTCAGCAGAGCATAGGCAATCACATTTGTAATCCCCTGTTTCCATGCAGGTGCCCAGATAAGAGTAAAAAGGGAAGTGAAATGACTAGGGGCGATGGCTTCTTCATCTATATAGTCACTCATGCACAATTAAACATGCAAAGTATCCAGCAGTAGCTCTCATGTCAATGGTCCCAAGTGTCATGAGAATGGGGAGATGTAGTGGTAGTATCAAGCAGTGGTAAGTGCTATGCATTGGTGGTCAAAAGAAAACCTCTTAAAAATCACACCATTCAAACCCGCAATAGAGCAGGCTACAACCACAACATAAACCTCACTACTAGGGTGGGGAGCATGTCAATGGACACAAAAGAAGCAACACAATTAATAGATGTGCCAGACTACACACTGCAAAGATGGCTCCTCTATCTTTACAAATATCCAATACAGACAGTACCAGAGATATGATAATGCATACTCATGGAGAAACACCAGCCAATGACAATCATGAGTGTGGGCGCGGGCTCATGGCCACACACGTATGTACCTCACCTTCTCGTTCATTCTCTTGTGTCTTGACTTGAGCGGTGGACACTGAACTTTCTACAGGAGGACTCCCAGCTGCCAGAACCTCCAGCCCACTACTTTGTGTGCACCACGCTCGAGTCGCTCATAAGCCCAAACTGCAAGTTTTTGTTAAGTAAAAGTTAAGTAGTTAAAGCAAGTAACACTAACTCCGACCAGAACTCGCCTCTTAGTCTCAGTGAGTCGGCTCCTCGACCTACATCTGGTCAAGTTGTCATGTGTCTCGCAGTCGCACTTTGGCTCGCGTCGCATGCTTATTGAAGATTGACTGCTTAAAGAAGTAATTTTAAAAAAGTAGTGAATCCTCAATAAGCATGTGAGAGGACTTTATGTTGTGCCCACAACCCGCCCGGCCTCCATTCCACAATGCTTGTATGGTATGAATCAGGGTGGATGCTTGTTGTTAAAAGTGCATGCTTCTTAGATAAGTTACAGACATAAAAGTTACAATTCAGGTAAATTATTAAAACTACAATGCAAAGTTTTTTTTTTTACCTGTACACTGAATTTTATTATAATCTTGCAATTAATTACACAACTCGACATGCACAGACATCCCTCTTTGAAAAATAACGAGTTTTTCTTTTAAGCAGATTCAGAAGCGCCAGACCAATCAATTATTTTTTAGGGAGTGAACTATTTCAGCAGCTTATATTGTCTTTCCTCGATTTTATTTCTGTTTAGGTCTCCACACTTACGCTTGCCACTTCAGCCCGCTTTCCTTGGAAGCAAAGAGAATTCAGAGTGGATGATAAGTGCATGCATGATACATCACATTGGTTTACCAGGAGCCTTCTGGTCCACCGTAGGCAGGGCCAGACTCTTAATTGAGCACAGCAGGTGCACACTGTTAACTTTTCTGGAATTGTGCTGCTGCCAAATACCCAACACGCCTGGGATCTGATCCCGTTCTGTAAGGTCTAAAAATCATTGAAAGAGTCACTCCCCCTTAGTCTTTCCACATTTACCGATCAACATTCAGATTATAACAGCTTCAACAACCACTAAACGTCCTGTTTGAAATCGGATTGCAAGGATTTTTCCCCCTTTTCTCTTCCTCTTACTCCCACTCTCTAATATCAATTGCCGGAAAATGTACTGTAATGTATATTGGTCTAAAGGAGGCTGGCTCTCTTCGTACCCATATTTATATACTGAGACTAACCTCCTACAAAGATTTTGATACACGGCGCCCTCACGGAAGCCCTCTAACACCCTTTTTAGCAGAGGCACTAACCATCTGGATAAGAGACAGCACTTTTCGTGCCATGAAACACCTGTGTATAGGTGCGTTATAAATGCCATGTCATATCATAAATGCCATATCATATCAATTGTATATGGGCATTTGCGTAGATTTGTTTTTTTTATGTTTCTTCCCTTCCACCAGTTCGATTTTTTGCCATGGTGGTGAACTGATTTCTACTATATTGTTTAGTAATAGTTTTTAGCTTTCATTTAGATCCGTAATAGGTGAATAGCACTGTCCTGCAGGCCACACATCACAACGTCTTTTTGTGAAACGTCGCAATATGTTCACACCATGGATGCTGGCAAGGATGTGTGCGTGCATGTGCATATGTGCACGTGCCATGCGTGTGGACGATGTCCATTGATCACATGATGGATGGCAATGGGGACTGTTATGTCTATGGGTAGCAGGGTTAGCATTCAGTGGTGTAGGAACACGCAGGGGGGTGGAAATACAAAGGTAGTGTGGCACGAGGGGACAAAACCCTGAACAGGGCAGGAGCGGTTGTTTAGCAATGAGGCAGTCAGATATTGTGGCGGGGCTCTGTAAGGGGGTAGGGAGTATAAGAAGGCAGAGTGCTTTGGAGAATGCTCTTCTTCCTACAAAAGGTAGACAAGTACCTTGGACAATGAGACAGTGATAATGGTACAAAAACTGGCAGTTAGAGGCATGCTGTGCTTAACTAGCGGCAGAGACACATAGAACCTTTATAACGACTGCATTCCTCATCCCACCATTCTGAGTCTTCTTGATGTATACTACTTGTATTGGACTTGATTTCTTTTCGCTACTACTTGCTTCACTAGGTCTGTATACATCTTTAGTGTCATTTCTACTGTAGGATCACTTTGTTTCATAGTCCACTTATCCGGTTGGCCACACATTCAATCGGCTTCTTATTGGTAGATGCATAAGGTGTGTGTCCATCCCAAACATGGTACCTTTTGTGAAAAATACTGTAAATTCCATTAGATTAACTCTGGTGTATGCCTGTGTTCTTTCACGCAAGAGCCCCTGCTTATTCTCTATTTCAATTTTCATCTGTTACATTTACAGTTTCGACCCTGAAGAGTCCGTTTCAAGGCCATACATATATGTATAATAGTGTTAATATTATAAAGTTGTCACTTATGTTACTAAAATCATGATCATTCCTGTGTTTACTGAGGCTGACGTGCACATATGGGCTGGTCTATGGTATGTGCGGTGATTGCATAGGTAATTATGTTGTCATCTTACAGATCTGCATCAATTCTTTGTTCTTTGATGTTAGAGGTCTGTATGTATATAGTATTAGTGGTGTTCCGAAAGTCGTGGCACCCAATCACTGCACATGCTATAGAGCAGCTTTTGCTCATTAGAACACAGGCATACAGCCGAAATCACGCCTATACTGTGGCTTAGGACGTAGCCACATGATCTGTGGACACGGAGCAACCCACACATATCAAATAACAATGTATAATATTCAGAGGTGGCCAGGTGTGCTTATATGCCCAAGGTTACCTACTGTTTTGCTGGGACCTAACGGGTAGCTGTACATACTTTCACAAAGCAATACTGTGTGGCTGTTGATACAAGAACACATATCCGGCTTGGCTGCACAACATATTATACAACATAGTACCAGCTATTCTCGAATACAAGCTGCTGTAAAATATAGCATCACACTTGCAAACATATGAATAATGTACCACCATTAGTATGTAAAGCCTAATGCTTTTTATATCATATTTCTGCGAGCTTGGCCAGTAAACGGCACATTTTGGAAGCCATTTTTCAAAAGAGTTCTCGGGGGTTGGGGGAAAACCCCAGCATAACCCCCCTTGCTTTGGGTTGGGCTTGTTTGCTGTGCTTACTTGCTTCCAAATTCGCACCCACAAAGTTGAGCCCCACCACCTTTTAAACTCACCAGCCGACACTGCTCAAGACACAAGTATGTTCAGTCATTCAACAATTTGATGTTCTTTTCCAACACTTGTCTTTTAACATATTGTTTTAGTCTGAGCAGCATTCATAACAAACTCCTTTAGGAAGCATGTGCATGCGTTTTCCCCTTGCTTGGGCTTTCTCAAGGCACAAGTATGTTCAGTTATTCAACAATTTAATGTTCTTTTCCAACATTTATTTTTTAATACATGGGCCTCATTACGAGTCACCCGGTATGGAAATAACGGTGGCGGTAAACCCGCCGCCACCGTTGTTTCCATACCGGGTGATCTCGAGTCCTGCAGGCGGAGGTGTCATTCCTGCCAGGTCTGACAGGTCGGGTTTAACACTGCCCGCCTGCAGGCGGACATGGAAACACTGGCACCATCAATAGATGGTGCCAGTGTTTCTATGGTCCCTGTTCCATTTGGGAATGGGGATTTACCGAATTCCGCCTCCGGAATTCCCGGGTCTGTGGGTTGTAATGCCCCGGTAATTCCGGGAATCACGGAGGCGGAATGATAATACGAGTCTGACGGTAACCGAGCCGGAAAAACCGGCAGGTTACCGCCAGACTCGTAATGAGGCCCATTGTTTTAGTCTGAGCAGCATTCATATTAGAAAAATAGTTCTCCTTATTGTTATAGTCTATGATGCTGAGTGGATGAGTGTCTTGTGGTTCTGTAGAGTAAAAAGAGTGAGAAGGAGGATTGGGGTTTTAGATTTTGTAATGTGAATCATATTGAAATAAGTGATGTCTTCTAATTAGTCAATTTAGGCATGGCTCACCGTAGGGTAAGGTAAAGTTATACCGTTTTAAGTTAACGGTTTTGTTTGTTCTCATTTTACTCCGGGTCCATGGTCCTTCGAGGTTGCTCAAGTAGCAGGCCTTAGTTTGGTGTCTTTCTGTATTGATTCCTTATCCTATTTGGTGACAAAATGGTATATTTCACTCGAGGTATATTTATAAACATAAGCCCAAGTGCCAGTATAAGCCATTTAGGTGCCCCGGTACTATGTCGTCCTTATTGGTGGCTAGATTTTGTTCCATAAATTAGTTTCCATCTGTCTGCCTTAAAATCATAATTTTCTGTATTGATTTCTTATCCTATTTGGTCATGAAATGATATATTTCACTTGAGGTTTATTTATAAACATAAGCCCAAGTGCCAGTAAAAGCATTTAGGTGCCCTGGTACTATGTCGACAATATCTGTGTCTACATTTTATTCCATAAGGTAGTTTCCATCTGTCTGAATTAAAATCATGATATCCTTCCATAAGGCATTATAAGTACTATCGCCTAGTATAGATATGCCAAAATACTAACATGTTTATTTAAGTATAGTGTGACTAGATTATCAGGTCAGTGACATATGGAAAGTGTTTGCTAACGATGTTGTTTCCTAATTTAGCGTTAAATTGCCAGATATATTAGGCTCCTTGTATTATATTGAGCTTCAAATAGTGAACCGCACAAATATTGTCAGGCGGCAAGTATTAAAAGCGTTTCTAGTTCAGTATCTCGTTGTAACTTATATATTCTGAGTTGCATTTTCTTCGTTTGACATGAAGAATAGTCTGGTGAATTCAGCGCAGCTTTTTGTTCTACCGCCAACCTCTTAATGAGGTCAGATTACTTTCTTCTCCTTTATGTAATATTAATGAGCAGCAGTTAGGCACCTGGAAGTTTGGTGTACATGTAAAGTGTACCCATTGTATCAAATGTTAGATGCATATCTAGAGGATATGACCTTGGGCACTCATCTAGTCTATAGCATTCAGTGCACATTTAGAGATTTTCAATGCATTTAAATGAAACTATGAGGGTAGCCAAGGTATTGCACTTTAACACATGTTGAAGATAACCAATGCATTGCACTTAGAATATTTTGAGGGCAGCCAATGTATTGTACTTAGAAGATGTTTTTGAGTGTAAACAATGTGCTGCAGTTAGACGATTTTGAGGGTAGCCAATGCATTGCACTGAGACAAATTGTGAAGATAGCCAATGTATTGCACTTAAAATATTTCTGAGAGTCTCCAATATACTGCACTTAGACAAATTGTGAAGATATTACACTTAGAAGATTGATGAGGGTAGGCAATGTGTTTCAGCTAGATGAATTGTGAAGACTGCAGTTGAATATTTTATGAGGGTAGAAAAGCTTTTGTTTTAGCATACAGTAAATGTTTTGAATCTAGCTACATTTTAAGTATAGTAAATGCTTTGACTACAGTTGCATTTTAGGGGCAAATGCTTTGAGTCTACTTGCATTTTAGGAACAGCAATGTTTTAAATCGAGATTAATTTTAAGCATAGCAATTGTTTGGAATCTTATTGGTATTAGGCACCACATTGTTGGACTCTAGTCACATGCACAGCTGTCCACCTGCATGCATTTGCCACCATGCACCAAACTTAAACACAATGGACAACATCTCTACCATCAGATTGCAGCTAAGTCCCATTACAAAAATTCGGTCTATGGACACATAACGAATCTCTTGCACTTGTGCACTCTTCTGACCTCCTCACAGCACCCATCCATATGCCTGATAAATGTGCGTAGCTAACTGAGGCCCGGCCATACCACCCAACTTCATTTTGGCCAAATGCACACACGCATTATAACCTTTCTGGCAATGTTCCCATACCTTGGACTTCGGTGCTAAAAGGCCTTCCCCCACAAGAGCTTTGAAGCCATACCCATGGGATAAAGGTACTTTACAAATGAAATTACTACTACTACTACTTGACAAAGTTACAGTCACGGTTCATCCCATAACAACATTGTATTGACAAATGTACCAGGAAATATACATAGAAACAATAATGTTAAACAAAAAATAATCAATACAGTACAGATTGAATACAACATCCTTTTTGATAGTAATAAATAGTTTTGTGATTAAGATGATGTAATAGATCCTAAACATGTATTTCTTACCCACCATGTTCTTTTTAAAATATTGACCTTGAGCCTATAGTTCATGCAGAAAGCAATGTACAGTCTGCCATTCCATGCTGATACCCAGGTTTCGGTAGATCAGACATAACCATTTCCTCCTCAATTTTGAGTATAGTGGCCAGAATATTAGGCAGTGAATGAGATCTTCTCTTACTGTTTTATCAGTTTTTACACTTGTCTACATTTCCTACTCTCCACTTCTCTGTGAATGCTGCAAGAGGTAGATTTCCCAAAATTAGCTTCATATATAGAAGGTTCGCTTCTCTATCTTCTATAGAGTCTGAGTACCTTTCAAAGCCGTAGTATATTTTGTGCTCTAGGTAACTTGCAATTATACCTGCTGATTTGGTATTCAATATTGTAGTTCTATAATGCCAATCTTTGTATCTCTGGATAATTCGTGATTTAGTATCAACAGCCAAATCATTCAAAGTCATATCAGCATTATTTCAATTCAGCTTTGAAACCAAGTCATGCACATAGTGTACTCACGGGAGGTCTTTTGCTCCATTTTGGGCAAGAGCATCCTTTCCGGATAGCAGATATGTTGCCAAGTGGTTGGACAACACCATGTATCCCTAAATCCAATCGTAGTGGTGAAGATGGACCATTCCGAGGTAATGTGAGCCTCTTTTTTAAGATATTTATCTCTAATGACTCCAGATGTACAAGGTTGGTGTGACCCCATAATTCAACCCCTTAGAGTGCAGATGAATTCAAACAGGCTCTCAAGCCCTCTGGCAGCTGTGAAAGTTACCTGCCTCTAAATTGCTTTGAAAAGTTATGAACAGCACCTACTTGTCTTGAATAGGTTAATATAGACCTGTTTATTTGTTTTTCACAGGCACCTCGGTCATCTCATCTGAAATCAAGGTAAATTAACTTTCCATAATCAAGTTATTTAGGTATGGGGGTGCTGTTTTTTTCTTTCTAGACCAAATTAAATGAACAAGTTACTTTCTTACCTTGTAACGTTCTTTTGATGGGATGTTCCTCCGACGTATTCCTCATCTTTGATGTTACCCATTCCAGCTTGCTGGACTCGGAAATTTTTTCAGTAGAAGGCGCTGCGCGTTGACGTCCCTCGAGTCAGTGTCCCTCGACAGCCTCTTTATCGGCACTGACGTCATAGTGCGTATAAATAGACTCATGCAGTGTCCGTTGCTCAGTTCCGTTTTGAAGCTTAATATTTGCTGTGCATGAATTGGTTATTGACCTTGAAGGATCGTAAGCTGCAACTACAAGGGAGGAAGTATTACTGCAGGGACGGATGGGAGGGGCGATAAGGAATACGTCGGAAGAACATCCCATCGAAAGAACGTTACAAGGTAAGAAAGTAACTTGTTCTTCAAAGGGATTGTATCCTCCAACGTATTCCTTATCTTTGATAGACTCCCATAGCAGTGGTGTAAAAAAGGAGGTGGGAGTAAAATTGGAATATTTCCCTTTCAGAGTGTACAGAATGCAACACAGCTTTCCCAAATCTTGTCTCCTGGCTAGAGGAGGAATCCAGGCTGTAAAAGTTTGTAAAGGTATGTGCAGATGACCATGTGGCAGCCGCACATATGTCTCGAATTGGAACCCCTCTTTAGAGAGCCGAAGAGGCTGCGATACCCCTGGTTGAATGAGCCCTGAGATGTTGAGGGAGTTCATTCCCTGCCAATTTGTAGAATTCTAGAATGGTTAGAATAATCCATCTTGAAATGGTCTGTTTCGTGATTGGTAATCCTAATGTGTATCCTGCATAACCTACAAACAGTTGGTCTGCTTGCCTTATCCTAGCAAGTCTATTGATATAAAAACTCAAGGCACGCCTTGAATCCAGCCTATGTAACCTCTCTTCCTCTTTCCCTGGGTGGGGAGGAGGATAGAATGAAGGTAAAGTTATTTTCTGAGTAATGTGGAATTCAGAGACCACCTTTGGGAGAATATTAGGCTTCACTTGTAAGACAACCTTGTCTTTATGAAAGATTGTATGAGGAGGTTTGCAAGATAGAGCTTGTAATTCGCTCACTCTTCTGGCAGATGTTAGAGCCACTAGGAAGACTGTTTTAAGAGTGAGAAATCTTAATGAACAAGAATGGAGTGGTTCAAAAGGAGTACCCATCAGAAAATTTAAGACTAGATTTAGGTCCTACAATGAGACTTTGAAAGGGTTTGTGGGATAAACGTTAACCCTTTCAGAAATTGGATTACCAGAGGTAGTTTGAAATATAAAGGCTCCTCCGCAGTGCGCTTAAAGATTGACAGCGCTGCAAAGTAGCCCTTGATTGTACCAACTTGAAGACCTGAATTTGCTAAATAGAGTAGGAAAGATAACACCATTGGTGTACTGCATGAAAAGGGCTGAATATTCTTTTCTCTACACCAGCTGCAAAATGTGTTCCAACGGTAGCAGTATAAAGTCTAAGTTGCTGGCCTTCTAGCTGAAAGGAACACTTCCATTATGTCATCCAGGAGATCCCAATCCTTGTATCTCAACCTTTCAGAAACCAAGCGTGAAGGTTGAGGGTTCTGATGTCTGGATGGAGAACCTGACCTCCCTTCTGCGAGAGAAGATCCTCCCTTTGCGGAAGAAGAATTGGAGGGCAGATGGACATGTCCAGAAGGTCTGGGTACCACGTTCTCCTGGCCCAATCTGGGGCAATTAGGATTATAGTTTTCCAGAATCTTCTCAACCTCCTGATCATTTGAGTAATGACAGGGACTGGAGGACAAGCATACATGAGTGGAAACTCCCAGTGTACTACGAATGCATCCCCTAGAGCTCCTCTCCTCGGGCAAAATTCCCTTGAACAGAACTGATTGCACTTCCTGTTGATGCTGGTGGTGAACAGATCCACTTGAAGGGTTCCCCAAAGGGTGAAGATCTCTTGAAAGACTTCCTGAGCTAGCTCCCACTCATGGGAGACTGTGCTCTGCCTGCTCAGAGTGTCCGCCGTCAAGTTCTTCTCCCCGGCTAGATGAACTGCCGATAGAGAGATTCCTTCTTGAATTGCCCAAAACCAGAGCTGCATTGCCGCTCTGCACAGTGGCAGTGACCGTACGCCTCCTCTTTTGTTGAGGTAGTGCATGGCCACTGTGTTGTCCATCATTGTTGCTCTGTACTGATGGCAGAAAAGCTTTCAGGCTAGTCTGATTGCTCTCAGCTCCAACAGGTTGATATGTAGTCTGGACTCCGATGGAGACCAACGACCGCTGATGGTCAAGTCGTGGGCATGGGCTCCCCACCCCGTGAGTGAGGCATCTGTGACTACTGTTATCTCTGGCCATGGTTGCCAAAACTGTTCTCCTTTCAAAATGTTCTCCCGACAGGCCGACCACTGAAGGTCTCGAGCCACTCTGTCCGGGACTTGAAGGAGATCTGACATTATTCCTGAAAATTGTGACCATTGGGTTCTTAGTGCCCACTGGAGGGATATCATTCTCAGACGAGCATCTGGCACTAGGAACAGGTGAGTGAAGCGCGGCGCTGCAGCGAGCAACGCAGTGCTTTTAAATGGAAGTCTTCCTTCAGGAATGCTGGCGTGAAGATTCCGGATGCAGGTAAGAAGGTTGAATAAGTTCTTGGTTTTCACCTTTCTCTTCTCTTATTCCCTTACAGGTGTTCCAGGTTCGAGGTGGGCGTGGCTGGAGTCCAGGTGCAGGAGCAGACACGGTGAGCATTCAGCTGCTGGGATGCAGAACAACGCGAAGAACGTGTGGCTGTCCGGGCGTGGCTTAAATAGCTTTGGAAGAAGTTCCAGGTGAGTATTCTTCCACAGCCCCACCCAAGTAACAAAATAGTTCCTTCCGAAAAAATAGTCCCTCTTAAGCCTCATTTGGCTTGGTTCTTCATGCAGCATGGTCTGCATCAGGTGAGTGTGCAGCATGGTCTGCTTCAGGTAAGTGCACCAAACACTTCCCCTTATGAGCCTGGCGCCTATGGCGCCAGGACTGATGTCCAACATGAGCCTGGCGCCAACGGTGCCAGGACAGAGTCCAAAGAGCCCCTATAAAGGGCCGCTGGGCTTTTACCCGGGGGCGTGATGCCTGCTCCCGGGGGTGCTGGGCCTGGCCTGGTGCTCCGGGGGTAGGCATCATGACAGTAACTGCAGAATATCTTGAGCCCTCACCTCTGGTGGCGAGGCTTTTCCCAGGGAAGTATCCAGGACCGCTCCAATGAACTGGAGTTTCTGTGATGGTATCATCTGTGACTTCTTTAAGTTGAGGGAGAAGCCCAGCTTGTGAAAGAAGTGGCAGACATAATCTAGCTGGATCTGAGCTTGTTCCGAGGATACTGCTCTGATCAACCAATCGTGCAGGTAGAGTTAGACGTGGATCCCTTCCCTCCTTAGACTTGCAGCCACTACTGACAATAGCTTGGTGAAGACCCTCGGGGCGGAGGTCAGCCGAAATGGCAGAACTCGAAATTGATAGTTAGAGTTGCCAAGTGAGGACCTCAGGTATTTCCTGTGTTTGAGATGGATTGGCACATGGAAATAAGCATCCTGAAGGTCTAGCGATACCAACCAGTCCTGAAGCTGGAGGGCCTGGAGGATCTGAGAAAGGGTTACCATCTTGAACTTGTCTTTCCTGAGGAATTTGTACAATTCTCGCAAGTCCAAGATGGGTCTCAGTCCTCCGTCCTTCTTTGGTACTAGGAAGTAGGGGAAATACCAACCCTTGTTCCTCTCCGCTATGGGTACCGGTTCTATGGCACCCTTTTCTAGCAGGTCTACAATCTCCTGCATAAGGAGCAGGTCTGGAAACTTCAAAGAGTTGTTCCCCGGTGGATGACTCTGAGGGGTGTCTAGAAGGGGCAGGCAGTAACCTTGGGCAACTGTTTCCAATGCCCAAGCATCTGACGTAATAGCCTGCCATTCTGCCAGATGTTGAGTTAACCTGCCCCCTACAGGTGTCTTGTGAGGGGAGACCTAGGAGGGGTTTAGAAGCAGCTGACACAGATGCTGAGGGTAAAGTGGCGCCTGCTGCTGCGGCTTTTGTACCTTTGACCCTTCCACCATAGGTGAATCGTTTCTGGCCCCTTTGAAACTGTCCCTGCCAGCCTTCTCAATCACTCCAAGAAATGACAAAAATAGGAACATTTCAATGTTAAAAATAGCTTTCCTATTGGGAATTAGATGTGAGTCCAGGCTCTTTAAGCTCAACCCCTAAGGGGAGAAGGGTGAGAAGGGGGAGTCAACTAAACTTGTTTAGAATTATATCCAGAAACGTATTCATTGGGACAGATTACAGAAATAATCTGAGAGCAGGACAGCGTGCCCAGACTGAACGGGATGGGGTGCCATTTCCTGAGACAACTGCCCAAAGAGTGAGAACATAACATGGTGCCAGCTGATGCTCCCTGTTTTCTTGCCTGATTTTGAGAGTGACAAAACCAAAGTGCGTACAAATGCCCTGAAATATTGTATTTGTTTCCCCTAGAATTAGGATCATTATATAAAGTTATATTTGGGGACTCCTATTAAATATATATCACTGGGAGCCAGAATATAGTCTAACATGTGTGTGCATTGATACAATTGAATATATATAACAGAATAGCTTTGGTGTGAACACAGAGACAAACCTCTGCCTGCACTCTGTTATATCTGGCAGCTATGGGCCACCCAGCTTGAGAGTGGTGCTTTTAGAGATTTGGAGCATAGTGAATGACATAGCAAATAAGGCAATTGAATCCTCAGTTTCCTGACAAACCAATCAAACAGGGGGGTGCTGCTGTTAAAAGGGGCTTAGATGACTAAGATGAAAGAGTGATTACAGTCCACTATCCCCAGACATCCTAGAAATAGATTTTGAGTGTTTAATTGTATTTATTTGAATGAATAGCCCGGCCTTTTAAAAAATATTTAGAAGCATAATTGAGTGAGAGAATATAAATACATAGTTGGCATTAAAACAAATGTGGTTAGCCTGCTGTGCATTCTGAAGAATCCCAGAAACAAAGGTATGTACATAAGGCTAACAATTCCACCAATATTTCATAGGCACGTGAATTTAGTGATTTCCTACGATTCAATGTTCATGTTGCTCATTGTTATGATTGTTTAATTTTGCCAAATTAAATGTAACAGTCTGAACAGTATTCCACCTGTGGACCATAAGGGGCTGATTGTTTGGAATACATGATGTTAATTCAGTTATAGTGGTAATTCTATTAGTTGGTAAGACAAGCCTTACTGATTGCATTATTAATTTGCATATTGTGGTGGGCTTGGCATGCCAATCGTGTTTCAGGTGTACATCTCTTGCATTGTGAGTGGAGATCACTGGCAAATTCTATCATTCTATAGTTCGAGTAAAATTGTATTGCTTTTGCAAAGCAGCCTGTTTCCTGTCCCACAGTGTGCACGTGCCTTTGTTACACATAACAACTTTAGACTAGAGCTTCGCCGGTTACTAAACAGAACCTAAAATGAAAACTGAAAATTGTATATGTCAAATGTGTCATTGGTTGTTAAATTGCCCTGGAGCAGGTGTCGCCCAATCAGTCATATGGGTGAACTGCTGCATATACATCTTTTTCATGCACCCATATTTCCCTGCACCTCAATCACTTATTGTGTTTACAGTATGTCCGCTCTGTCCACAATTTCCCTATCGGCCTCAATTTCTTTCCTGTTTCTCACATTTAACCTCCTACTTCTTGGCCCAGTTCCAGCACTCATACCCCACCTTTGGCTGCTTGTCCTTTTCCCTTTTCTATGTCGCCACTACGGCTTCCTTTTCTCACCACCTTTGTCATCACCCATCTCCCACATGCAGGTCTGTCTTCTCTTACTCTGCCTACTTATCAATCTGAACATGCTGCTTCTACTCGAGTAAGTGTTTCTCTTATCCTTTATCTTTACCTTTGACCCCACACCACCCCTATTATTATACCTTGCCAAGATCATAATGATGTCAGGACCTGCTTTGAATCTGAGGTTCTCAGCCCTTTCTCCATTGCCTCAGACCCTTAGCTTAGGAACGGGTTGATTACATCCAATACAGCTGTCAAAGCGGGATCCGCAACACCTCAATATTACCCATTGTCAATGATTTATTAACAGATCTATTTTAATTAGGGTTTGTAGCCTTTCAACACAAAAACACAGAGACTTAGTAGATTATCCAAAAGGTCCACATACAAAATCTTGGAGCATGTAGAACATCACCTAACAATTCTACAATTAGTCAATAAGTCACCATCACATCAGCCAACTCAAATTCAGGTTTCCCAATATCAGGCATTGGATAACTAGGCCATCAGTAGAAGGGATCCAAATGGAAGGCACAACATCTTAACAGTCTCTACATAAACTTTTCTTTTTTTCTGTAAGCAGACTTTAAAGTAGTTGAGATGGACAAAAACGATGCTGCCTGAAAACGCAATTCAGGTTTACCACATTTGATGCAGCACCACAATGTTTGTTTGCTCCACGGGCTCACATCACACTTTTTGTAAGGACATGTAAATCCAGGGGAAACACATTCAATATTTTTGCAAATGGGTTTAACTAGAAATGTAATGTGGTCATAGCCCATGTGCTCTGAGAGCTTAGCCCCTCAGCTTTCTGCTTTTCCGTTTGCCATCAGAAACAGAACTCTCTGCATTATATTATGACTCTATGTTGACCAGTTGGCAGGTTGACCGGATCATAACCCTTCTTGCTTCCATTTAGGATTGGAATCGGTCAAGTATGATATTACAACAATCACTATCCTAGGTTTTTGACACAGGTTCTCCATTCAACCTCTTGTGAGCAACAGAGATGCAGTTTCTTGTGTCCCTCTGCCTTGTGCAACTGTGATAATGTGTGTGTTATTTCTGTCAAGTACAACAGTGAGAAGGCATTGCAGGTAAACTTTTGTTTTTAGGAAAAAATAATTGAACCTAGGGAGTAAAATAATGAGTACTCTCTCTACTACTTAAAGCAGACTCATTGATCTAGAAGGTAGACAGATCTTTCCAATATACAAGCACACATTTTGCTCAGAACTCATTAATGGACCCAAAAATATGACCTGGCGCATATAAGAGAAAAACTCAAAGTATGGGGTGCATGCTAATTGCTTGTACAGCCACAATTAACAGAATGTGGAATGATTTCCAGTTTCGTTTGCGAATGAGAATCGTAAATCCCCCAATTTCCAAAAACAAAAATGTCTCATGATATTGGGAGGGCAAACCCTACGACACCGTTGCTTGTCCACAACATATGTTTGCCAAACATGGGCAGTTAGGAAAGTAAAATATAATTTCACATAGGGTTCTGGCATCTGTTGTGAAGTGCTACTAAGTCTCGTTGCCATTCATTCTAGATAGAGGAATGTGTCTGCAATCAGTAGTGTAAAGTGGTGTAGCTCTTTGTGTTTTACTCATAACTTGCATGAGAGGTTCATGGTTCACCCTGTCAAAAGGAAATTACAAATACAATTGGTCACCACATCAATATCATTTAGATGTGGGCTGTGAACGATTATCAGAGAGTTTCCCTATGATTCAGGAGTCTTCCCTATATAAGTGCCATTTATTCAGACCCCCACATTGTCCGTCTCCCAGCTGAATGTTGGCTTGCCTCAAGTTTCAAATGGCCATAACCCACATTCCATCCTGAAACATGCCTGACTGTCCTATCGTTGCCCTTGACTCTGTGTTTCTCTAGTGTGTCGTATGCAAAAGTTGATCATTTAGAAAGGGGGTCGTTTTTACTAATCATCTATATGGTTGAAGCGGCATGCAGTATTTATGTCTAGTTACTTCTTAGAACATGTTTTGTTTTAGTGAGATTGATCTGAAAGTGACGTAGAACACGAATGCTAAAATGCTGTGATATTCAAGACCTCATGACACTGCAATACATAACATTTGAATATGTGTGTGAATATAGATAAATATATCCCCTAAATTCCAGCATGGTTTATATATTACTGCTGGATGAATTGGAAGTGTGCCATATTAAGAACCAAACGACAGCGCTAGGTCTCTTCAGGGTCGGGACCCTCATGTGCATTTCTAAGCAAGCAAGCATCTTGATAAATCAAAGACTGTGCATTGCTCCCAGTACACAGACACTTGGAAAAAGGACAGTAAAACAGGGAATACAAATACATACGTCCTAAAACCTTTAGATAGACCAATATTTTCCTCGTCACAAAAATAGTATATATATAAAAAACGAACTGCGGCATCACTAAACTGCAATTCCAACACTTCAAAGCAAAACATACAACTGGGAAACCTCAAAGACCATATTCCGTTGGAAACCAGAAAATGGTTCTAATAACTGACAGGAAAACGATATGAAAATAGAAAATGGGAGCCATATACAACACTTTCAACAAGCCAACATCAAAGACACACCCGGTGGATGGCTAATGTACCCTACCATTACACCTCACTCACGTGTAATCACAGGACTACAGAGGCGGGATTTGGATATTCAGAGGCATTCGTAGAAATGCTGGTGGGCTTAAATCAGTGCTGGAGCACAAGAAATGCAGGGTAAATATACAGAATAAGGGCCTGATTCATGAAACATTTAGCACGGTGCAATGTGACTTTGGACTGCCACCAAACATGTTGAACCAGGTCTAATTCACAGAGCGGTGCAAGGTCACTTTGAACCGAAAAAGTACTATCAGCACCACGCTAAATGGGCCTATTTTCTTTTTTTTGTTTGCATTTGCCCCATGTAACGTGGAACAAAGAGTACTTTTGCAGTGGATAGTGACTTTGCTCTGTGAATTAGGCCCGTTTCAACCTGTTTGTTGGCAGTGCAAAATCACTTTTCACCATGCTAAATATTCCATGAATTAGGCCCTAAGAGTACTATTATACCAAGGATTAAATGAGTCTTGCAAATTGAATAAAGGAATCGGTTTGCACCTATAAGGGCCCGAATAAATATCCAAGACACAACGTTTGTATACATTATAGTTGTGTTGGTGCATTCTTGCCTTACTTTTATCTATGGGCATATTTAATCCCCGAGCCTGCAGAAAATGTAGGGCTTCTATGAGGCGATACATTTTCTACAGTGATGAAATGCAAAATATATGGCATATTCCCTTTAAAATGTCACTCCACTTATTTAGAGACTACGTGAGGAATTGGGTCCTGAAACATGAATTATTTATTTGTATGAGTTCAGCATATACATATATCTGTCTGTGGTTTGTGAGACGCAAAAGTTCTGCACAAACATGTGTGCATCTCAAATGTTGTTGTGTGATGTGTGTTGGTAGTCCCCCACACTCACTACCAGTTATTTTTTTGTAGGAGATCTGCTGCTTGTGCCTGCTGTGCGCTGCCTGATAAAGGCAGGTTGTGTGCAAGAACTTACCACCTAGTGTGTTATTTCAGTGGTACCTTGCAAGGAATTTCTAGACAAATATTGTTTCCATCTGCAAGCTGTACCATACCACCCCGGTTCTGCGATTCATTATCTGTGTCCAATTTTAGAAACTAACTTATTTTTGTTGGTAATCAATCTCATGGTATCTCATTTTGCAAATTATACAATCAAGATTGAGGAGACCACCATAAAAGGATATTGAAAAAAGAACACTGATTTTTTTTATCAATGTTTAACGCGATCGCAGCACACCTTGAACAAGAGTCATTTTGCAGACAGTAAGGTAGGCTCTCTACCCCCTGATCGACTCCACACACACGTTCAATCACTCCCTGCACAACAGGAGTCAACATTTCACACCCTACACCACTACAGACTACCGGGGGATGTCCTGCACCATGGGCTCCATTGCACAGCAGCCTGAGGCTGGGTGAACAGCTTCAGGCCACACTAAACAGAGTGGTACTACTCTGCACAACTTTATTTATTTTCTTCACACTCTCTGCAATTCTCTGCACACCCAAACCCTTGACTGCAACTATTCTGCTCTTTCTTTCTCTCACTTTTCAGTCCCTCTACCTTTCTTAACCAACATGCATGCTTCTCCCACAACTGTCCACTAAACTATGTTCAGCTTCTGTCATACAATTCAAACCCCCACCACACTATCTAAACCCAATGCCATTGTATGTGCTCCCTGTGCCAAATACTGAAGCACCTTTCCTACACTCCTCACACAAATATAAAATCTGAACATTCTCACTCCTGCACTGTTCCCGTTCCACCATACTCTGTGCACCCTCTGCCCACCACTCTATATGCACCTAACCACACCATCATTGAAACATCCACTATAATTTGTACACCCACATCCACAGTATGTGCATCTTCTGGCACATGGGGCAGACCCTCATCAGCACTCTGTGAACCATTTTCCACTCCATTGCACTGCCTTCATTCTTTCTATGTTCCCCACCTCCCTCTCTGTTATCCTTCTGCACACTTTTTGCACTGTATTGTACACTATGCCATCCCCTGTGCTGCAAGCTGTGCCACTCGCTATGTACTGTATGCCAACCTTTGTGTACAATCTGCCACTCTGCCACCTACATAATCGCTCCCAGCCAAATACATATTGGCTTTGTGGGGGGCACTATAACACTGGTAGGGGAGACCTCAAATTTAGGGAAGTTGGAAGGATCCACATTATTTAGGAAAAGGTACAGCTGTGCAGGTAATCCAATACATGAAAACAGCTGTCTCTACCTTGATGTTCTTGGCAGGTTTGTGTGGGAAGATGGATATCACTTCTTGATTATCTAAGCATGTTCACTTTATCACTCCAAAGATCATACAATGATGGCAAGGATTGATGTTGAGCATGACGCCACTGGAGATTGGACACAATTCAGGCACTCCAGTGTCTTCAACTCATGCCAGACCCAAAAACTGCACATGTTAGTAGCATGGTGGGCTGCCAATAGAGATGCAACGAGGAGTCCACACTGTAATTTAGTTGCCTGTGACTCCCAGGGTACTGCCTAATAAGCACCTAAGTATAACTCCAGTTCTGGGTTACCCAAGGGTTACTTTAGATGTACCATCACTATTCAGTTTTAAAGTTAAGGGGGTTTTTGGGATGTGCGGGTGTATGCATTCCAGATGGTCAGTATGTGTAAACTGTACATTGCCCAAGGAGATATCACTGTATACGTTTAACTCTACTCTGGCACATTCCTAAATTATTTTAGAGCTGTCTTGCTTCCAAAACAGGCATGCCTATTGTATGGCTGTGAGGAAATGCCACATGGGAAGGGAGAAAAGCCTTTTTTTAGTAACAAATAGATAATACCATCTCCAGGAGGGGTAATCAGCTAAACAGATCCACCTTTTCCATCGACTCCATGCCAAAGCATAGTGCACTCATGCCCTGCCGGATCAGTAGCCTACTCCACTGCCCTTGCTCTACTCATGCAACAGAGCAGGTTCACAGGTCACGAGATGACCCTTTGACAGCTGCAGATACAGCAAAGTCCCTGCTGTGCAGGGGTGGCATTTAATATATCCCCCCCAGTAACCAATACTTTGATGATCATAGATAACCCATTGCTGCTGGCAGGCTAAACTCTAAATAAAAGCAATGCCTTATCTTAAGCATAGTGCATGGCACTACTTTTGATCACAACCGCCACATTCCAGTTGCTATCGCACATGTGTCAGCTCCTTGGAGTCAGCTCAGGCATAGAAGCTGATGGGTATTCTGGTCAGCCAGGTGTAGACTGCCAAATGGCGGGCCAAGAACCTGGCGAGCCTTGCTTCCTCTTTGATATCTTTGTGAGGGCATGTAACACCCCCTCCTGAGACAGCTGCCTGCAAAGGAGTGCACTCATTCAAAAGGACTAGCCTCACAACAGAGGGCTGTATCTCTAAAGGCCTTTGTTCTCATGAGAAGGAACGGGGTGGATTATGATTGGCAGGAGGGCTCTGGTCAATGGAAGAAGGCTTTCACCATCTTGATTCTCACTGCTCCTCTCTCTCTTTCCTGTTCTCTCCACTTCCCCAGGAGCAAAGCACTTTGGGTGTGACATCAGAAGTCCACTCCATTCAAGAGCAGGGATTGGACCCCTAGGAAAGGATAGGTTCCGTCCAATCATCTGAGGAACTGTGGCTTTAAAAGAAAGGGTCTTCCACCCTTTCATAGATTCACTCAGATCCTCTTGAATGCTTTAAAGCTGCACATTAGTTCCAAAGATGTTACTGGACTTCCTTTGGGAGAGTTGCACTCTCCAAAGCCCTCAACTGGAGGTGAAGAAGGAATCATCCAAGACAGAATATAGATCTGTCACCTACCACTCCCAGGGCACATCTGAAGTAACCTGTGCTGTGGATCAGGACCCGCCACTCTGCGCCAGAATCTCCTCAGCTGGGAGAGCAGCCCCTGCATGGAACCATCCTATCCTTGAGTCCCCCTAAGAGGGCCTCACAGCAACTTGTAGACCAGACCAAACGGAGCAACCTGTTCTACTTCATCAAACCGGTGGCTCCTTATTCACCACACCTGGAACAAGAGGGAAGCCGGTGGCGCTGGTTACTGTGCTCCACTGCCACATTGTAAATGTTTTGCCCTTCTGGCCTTTATTTTAGACTGTGGTAGTGTTTTGTTTGGGTCATTACAGGTTTACCTTCACACCTCTCTTAAGAGCACAGTGTTCCCTCGGCCCACGTCCCGAAAGGCGAAGGGGGTATATCTCTTAATTGTCCCTGTTTTACATTTATGATTGCATTGTATTTTGGTTTGTAGCAGTGTAAGGGCTGAGTGGGCCATTTTACCCCTACTTCGGAGCAGAATCCAATTCATCACAATCAAACTCTTAAGCAGAGGATGCAGCCACTGCAGAGGAGATCAGCTCTTCATGAAGAAAGGAAGGAAGGAAGGAGGGAAGGAAGGAAGGAAGGAAGGAAGGAAGGAGGGAGGGAAGGAAGGAAGGAAGGAAGGAAGGAAGGAAGGAAGGAAGGAAGGAAGGAAGGAAGGAAGGAAGGAAGGAAGGAAGGAAGGAAGGAAGGAAGGAAGGAAGGAAGGAAGGAAGGAAGGAAGGAAGGAAGGAAGGAAGGAAGGAAGGAAGGAAGGAAGGAAGGAAGGAAGGAAGGAAGGAAGGAAGGAAGGAAGGAAGGAAGGAAGGAAGGAAGGAAGGAAGGAAGGAAGGAAGGGTGGGTGGGTGTCAGGTCTGCCACCAGGAAGATACTGAATTGTGAAATTGAGCCATGGTGTTGGAGCTTAAACGGGCCCCTTTTGTTTATGTCCCAATGACCGTTTTTTTTTTTTTCTTCTGGTTCTTCACTGTTGTCAATTAGTTCAAACTCCATTACAGTTCTTTATTCTCTGCAGATTCATGTTTTCACTGTCAGTTGTACTGTTAATAAGAAATACAATTCCTGTAATACAGTACTATCGAGTGTCCCCAATTCATTATATGCTACCGGTCCATGAGGACTTGGTCACCTGTGGGCTAGTTCTCACACTGTAACGATTTTTCTCATTCCTGGATTTTGGACTCATGGCCTCTCCTTCAGTGGCAATGGGAAAATGGACTTCAGTGCTCACAATTTATTTGTAGATCGTTTCCTCAAATCAGGATTTACAACCTCTCCTTCAGTGTTAAGGGAAATTGAAATTGCCTCCCTACAATGCACACGCATTTTCTGTTTACTCTCTTTAGGATATTCAACTTCTACTTTAAAGGTATCTGGTAGTTCACATCCCACAAAACACTTGAATTGTAGTCTCCTCACTTTAGTATTAACAACATCTCCTTCAGTGGGACTGGGATGCTGGACTTCACCACTCAATATGCATTAGCTGTTCACTTCCTTAAAAAGTCTTCTGAATGTTCCTGTACCAGTTTCTAGTTGTTTTATGTTCCACAACTCCTGTCTTATAGTTCTCATTTCCATCTGTCCAGATAAAAGTTTCAGGTATCACCAGTCCAACCTGTACACTTACCTTTGGCTCTGTTTCATCACTAAGACCAGCTTCACATCTTCTGTGACCAAGAATGTTGCTCTCTGGCTCTGCTTCATGGTTTTTACCTCCTGGATGTCTCCTTTACCCTTCAACGGGGGTCTGCAAATGAGAACCTGCTTTCCGGACTTGCTCTAATCCTGGATGTTCCACTCTGCTTGGCTTGCAGACTCCCCATTGGCTTGGTTTACCATCTCTTGGCCTCATCTGCATCCTCTGTATCAAGGCAGCCTTTACTCCTTTCTGATTTTCTTTGAAAACTAAGCTCGTCAGCTTCTCATGTATCAGCCTCCTTTACATAACATGCAGCAAACTTTGCTATCTCTTGAGCTCCAAACCTTCCTCCTGAGCAGCTCTTCCTTCCAGCAATGCTATCCCATTTAATTCTGTTGCCATGCTGTTGATCCTGTTTAATGAACACATGGGAGGTAAAATTACTTATATTTATGGTGCTCTATCACAAGCTCATGGAGTACTTTGTCACAGAATGGATGTACTGTAAGAATTGAGAGAGACTGCTGTTCACAAAATTGAAACATGCCCAATTTAGGGACCATGCATTACTCTGGAATAAACATTATAGGTAATCACTGGAGATTATAGAGGCCAAACTAAATGGCTGTAACCAAATTATGCATTAATTGAAAAGGGATGTTGTTGAGGAAACTAGAATATGAGGAATGGATAGAATAACTACTGCAAACAGCTAATTATAAAAACAGCTGTTGCTAGCCATTTTTCATAGACATTGTGCAACACAATATAAACAATGCTGAACAGCAAATATGACACAATTCTGATGTTAAGAATGATGAAGGACCAAACCTACACCTTCTGTCAAGTGGTGTTAACTCCTTATGCTGATTTACAGTACCTACATGCTCATAGTACTTAGGAAGAACTCCTCAGGTTGTGGGAGAAGCTCGGTCCAGAATCCATCCATGTGCTGCCCCTCCACCTCACCAATTGTCCAATGGATCGCTCTTCACTTATCTTAAGATGTCAGCCAGACTAGCACCCAATATGACTCTACACACTGACACGCCATCCTTTCAACTTTCATGTGACCTGATCCCAAGTTATGTGCCCCAGAAGCCCTCTCACTTCTCCCCTAGACTAGCTCTATGTTCACAGTGATCTGGTACTGAACCTCAAGATGTGGGAGAGGGTAGGCGCTGAATATAGCCACCGTTCCAACTCCAGTATCTGTCCCATGTAACTATCTGCATCACTACATCTCTAAGGTGATCTGGACGCCGTCATAATATCTGGGCCTGCTACTTCCTCATTGTTTGTTCTCCTTCAAGTGGTCTGATCCCCAGTCACTTGCCCTAGAAGCCCACTCAAATCTTCCCTAGACTTCATATGTTCATCCTCATGGAGAATTATCAGTTCTCCTCAATCTGCAGGAGAGGGCTGACACTGAATTTAACCTTGAGCCAACCTTCCAGTTGTCACATTGGAGCCAAGGGTGCCTGCAGCATCATCCTTACACTCTGCTGATTACATTTCACCCAACTCCTCCAAAATATTTAAAAAATGTAACACTTTTTCAACCCCACCCTTAAAAAAACCCCACCCTTAAAAAAAACCACCCACCTACTCATCTCCATACCTCCTTTCTACCACGCTCCATTAACACTATCTCAGTTTACTCCCACCTGTCCTACTGAACTCATATACATCCTCTTCTCAGCCAACAGATTTTGCGCTCCCATTAATCCCTGCAAAACCAAAATGATCACTGATCACCTATCACCTCCTCCTGCCTCCCTTCTCTCTTCAATCCCTCTCTTTGAACAGGTATTTTCCCAGCCTGCTATAAAATATCCCAAGTCATGACTAGATTATGCATTTACCCTACTTTCATGTATCTGTTTGCTGAATGTAGCCCCCTGTGCCTTGAGGTGTGGTCCAACCAGAGTAACCCCCTCAAGAACATGTAATGCTAAGATTGTCAACTCACATTTACTGTAACTAGCACCCTGATACCCTAATTGTTGGCACACCGCTATAAATGCAAAAAATAAAAAAATAAAAAATAAACTTTCAAAAAAAGAAACATTTCTGTCCCACAGACTTCTTTCTCATCTGCCAAACCAATCCAAAATACTTCAGCAAGTTTTATTTAACTTGATCATCAACTACCTTGATGTACATGCACACTATTGCACCCTCCAATCTCAATTTCTGGAATACACACTCCACAGAAACTGCCTCATGCATATCTGTAGTATTCTGACCACTGGTTACCACACGCTAAACACTCTCACTTCTCCTCCATCCTCATTGTACTCAATCTCTTTTTTGACACTGTTGCTCTTCTCTCCCTCCTTCAAACCTTCTCCTAGAACTTATTTCACTTCTCTCCCACATACATCAACAAACTATTATGCATGCCTCACAAACACAATGCTCTTTTCAATAGTGATCTTAAAATCAAGTATTTTATTATGGTCACTGCCCCTGCACCCAGGATCAACCAGGAAGATTCAACTGATTTGACACTTAGAAAAACACTATCCTGTAATCTGGTGATCAGAACACTTGACTAATGTCGTAATCTACTACCTGGCCTTCCCCGCTACTCTTTACCTTCCTTCAACATGGTTCTAAACTTTTCTCCATTCACACCCTACAAACTATGCAAATCCTCTTCCTCCTTAACATACCACCACTTGGATATCTATGCATAGTGAACATTTTGGACGACCTTCTTCCTCATTACCTTGCTGATTGCATCTCTCTTTAGTCTCCCTCTCAAACTCAGTGATGCTCAGCTAAAAACAGCTAATCTCCACCATTTCTGTGCCATATCCCACTTCTGCTCCTTTTCAGTCCTATCACCCTAGCTTGGAATACTTGCACACCTGTCATAGAAGCAATACTATCAGTTGAACTCTTCACAAGCAAGACCCACTTGCTAACCAACAAAGTTACATCATCTGCCCCCATTAAATCCCAACTAATCTGACCACCCTGCCTACCCTTCTCTTGTCATAAATCTTACATTTGTATATATTCAGGTAGCGTGGTCATGTGTAAAGGCTGGCCGAAGACCTAACTGCCTTTGTTCCCTTGTCAATGTCCCCTGTCTATTTTCCTGTGAATAATCCTTCACCAAATGGCTTTCTCTCAAGCTATTCAATCATTGTTAATCTAAAAGGTGCGCATTCGTGGAAGTGAATTCAGAAGTGCTGTTTGGCTGTATAGCTGTACAGCGGTTAGCGACTTACTGACCTGACTGAGTTGCTGTTGTTGTGAATTGCAAGTTTGTCACAGTTTTTTTTCTGCCACAAGGACTAATCAATAGAACATTTTGAGATAATTGAACTCCATCTGCACTTAATGACAACAGGCATATATACCTTGAAATATGCAATGCCCCAGATGACAAAAATTGTAATACAACCAAAACAACCAAGACAAACTCCCATAAGGGTGTCCCACACTCTAATCTTCACCAAGAGCAACTCTGCTTCTGGGCACTCTCGCACACAATCTCATACCACCAACACTTGAAGCTTCTGTTCCCATCAACTCAGTGCGTCCTGTTTTGATCAAAAGCTCTCTTGCGACATCCCTTTCAGCTACCTCTACTGGCAAATCACTAACCACAGATCGATATGTGCTTGATCTTTCCACCCCCCCCCCCCCCGGGACCTTAATGGCAGCTGGCTACTCGGACTCACTCCATGAAGTTGATCAACTCACTGCGGATGATCCTTTTCTCACGAATTTGCATTCAATTGCGTCTGACTGCAAAACTAATAAGGTCATCGGATATACTGAAACCTTCCCTGCAGTCTTAATTCATAGGGAACCTTATGTGCTCAATCCCGCTTCTGTAGGTGTGAAAACCAATGAGCCCAATTTAAGCGAGGAAACCACCTCCCCCCAAAGAAAAAATCGTTTCACTCCCATACTTGAAAGTTACGTGTACACAAGGGCTCTCCCACTCCCTGCAACAATAGAACCAATTAGGAATGAACAGCACTAAACTCAGTCATGACTTGAGAATCAGAAATAACAATCCAGGACAGAACTTTCTCAGCACCATAATCTAGCCAGTTGGAATACTCAAGGTTTCAAACACCTCATGTATACGTCATCAAATGACTTAAACAACTACGACAGTGTAGCTTTACAGGAAACATGGCTATCTGAACCACCTATCTGGGATGGCTATAATATCATTTTGCTACCCGCCAAAACATCTGCTAAAGGAAGACCAGTGGCTGGGTTATTAATTTCAATTAAAGTAGCCTCCGGCCTTCAATTAGAACAATGGGCTGAACCCAATATGTATATCCAGCTGCCCAAGATAAAGTTTCCACCCAAAACAATAGCGCTGATAAATGTTTACTGGAAGCAGGAGGGCATAAGGACTGACACATTAACATTCTAGACCTTATTACAATGGGCACATCCATAATACACACAATCCTAGTGGGTGATTTGAATATGCATTGCGTCTCTAAAACAACTCCCACCAAATCTAATTTAGTACAATGCTGGACTTCTCTAATGGTTAACAGACAACTTATCATGCTAAATTAAACCCTCCAAAGTGATATACCGCCAATATCACCTGAAGAGGATTCCAGCGAGAAGCCATTATTGACTATATATATATATATATGTATACAGAGAGAGACCTGTTTGCAATTGATGAATGCTTTCAGATAAAACCTCAAGAGCACCGCAACCACAAGCTCCTTACATTCACCTGGAGTTGGCTTTAGCTGCATACAACCGCTAAACTAAGCAGTTACGACAGCAATCTTGTCTTAGCTGGAGGCGGAAATTGATTCCGTTGGACCTCAAAACTTTTAGAAACACTGCACGATTGCATATTAACTAAGGCTAATTCTCTATCTCCGAAAGCAACGATTTCCAAAGGTCATTATGTTGCAGCATTACACATATTTAAGCAACAAACTTTCACAGCAGCCAAGCCCATACGTAGACACAAACATATTTATGACACTGTCCTGCAAGAGAAGAAAGCTGCCCTCCATCGATCCAAAAGAGAAGCCTGTCTTTTCCCAACTAGGCCAAAGTTCACACTCTAAGACAGCTGAAAACTAAATACAAAAACTGAATAACAGCATGTAAGCATTACTAATGCAGAAAGATGGTGAACAAATGTTACGAGCCCTTGCAATGAAAACTATGAAACCATCTGTAGCCTATTGAATCAGGCAAATCAAATTACCCAGACACCAATGCAAATAAATGCATTACCAGAACAAGCCTGGAAACAATATTATTGCACCCTATATGTGCCAGCCATAATTGAAAGGCCTCCTGGAAATATACCAGCATCTGGTAATATTACTCTAGTCTTTGACCAGGAAGACATTTTATATTACTGGGCTAAAATCCTTTACACCATATTTCAACAAGTAATAACATCTCAATCCATCCGCCATCGTGGCATAAATCGATAATTATCCCAATTTTAAAAAAAGGAGATCGACAATTACTGGTTAATTATCGGCCGATAGCCCTACTCGATGTTCCGGGCAAATTATTTGCATGACTTATCTTGAGAGATTTTAATCATTGGGTAACTGCCCAGAATTTACAGAATCCCTTTCAAACAGGCTTTATCCCTGGATTGGGAACAGCTATCAATTTGAGCCCACGGGCTCCTGTGCGCTTAACAAATGTGAATAAATAAATAAATAAATAAATAAATAACGATCAGTGCCATAAAGATGCATGGGCTCCAGATGAACCAACCGATTTACCTGGCCTTCATTGATTTTAAGACTGCGTTTGATTCAATATCCAGAGAATTGCTGATGATTAAACTAACTAAGGCAGCCTGTTCGCAATTGACCCATGCACTGATTCATCAATTACACACTCATACGACGGTGCACATTTGATTAACATTAGACAGTAAATTATAATCCCCTATCCCCACATACAGAGGTTTGAAACAAGGATGCATCTTACATCCACCTTGTTTAATTTTTTACTTTCTGACATGATGCAGAACATCAGTGCTGTAATTCCGGATTCTCCCAAATTAGGTCACCAGGCCATATCATGGCTATTCTATGCAGATTACCTAGCTCTTTCATGCAAAACCCCAAGAGGCCTACAAAATCTCCTGACTGTTTTAGGAAAATATGCCAATGACAATCTCCTATCAGTTAACATAGAGAAAACAAAGGTTTTGTTTTGTGGCTCAAAGAGACAACATGGAAAATGCTCCTTCAAATGGTCTCTGCATGGAACACAACTACAGGTGGTCAATGAATACTGTTATTTGGGTTTAAATATGAAAAACCATAGCTCAGACCTTCCCTATCTCCTGGATCTTAAGAAATAAATGCTAACAGCAATTGCACAAGCTTGCATTATTCACGTTAAGTATGGAAAATTATTGTGTCTGCCGTTATTCACGTTCTATAACCAGTAGGTAGTATCTACAGTCCTGTATGGTGCCGAGACCAAAGATTGGAAACCAGAATCATTCTGGCTCCGACTTAAAGGGATGTTTTGGAAGCATGTTATCTCTAAGCCACTATCCCAACCAATGTGTATAATCAGACACAAATTAGGTTTACTTTCTCTGAACATCACATATGCTTGGAAACTGTGGAAATGTTTGTTAACTACTAAACCAGGATCCTTACTACGTATCTTGTCTGCCCATCCAATGTCCTCCTAACATCGCTTTATAGCAGTATGGAGGCAACAAACTATAGACATCATGGCAACAGTGGACATCTCGCCTCAATTGTTACTAACTAATCCAACATGTGCCAAACAAAAACTTTGGCATTATGACTGGATACATACTCACCAACTATGTTTGACATACACAACAGTTAAAAACAGTTCATACACCATAAAAATGTTTTGTGCACCTGAGTCATATTTAGTCAAGTTTTCATCACCATTTTATAGAAATGCATTTTTCCGATTTTGACTGAATTTTTGGCAAACAAATGATGTTCTGGCTAAATGGAAAATCATACTCAGGTGTGACATGTAGAGTCTGTTGAGAAACAGATCTTGTAACAGCTGAGATACTGTGGCATGAAACTTTTCAAACCAAACTCACAGTAGTTAGAATTGAGTAGTATTGTGCTGAACTACAGAATGCCAATGAAGGATTCTCGGATTCAACTTGAGAATACAGGAGCGAGAGGAGGACGGTTGAGAGATGAGAGAAGGGAAGGAGTGACGGACTATTACTCATATCCCCTTAAATATACTTGTTAACTTACTTTCTTATAATAAATCCCCTTTAATTCTTCTCTGTGTTCATGTACACTTCTTGTGGCACAAATTACAGTGTTGAAAGAAAGAAAATCTCTATTTTTGCACTGTCTAGGCCCAGCTGGCCAGGAGAAATATGAGGATCTGCCTGATCTGATGACTGCTCAGTGTGGGGATATAAATGAATATGATAAATCAATTTGAACAAACACTACGAGAAGAAACTAAGTACCATCTTAGAGCATTACAAGTTTGGGAAGAGGAAGGAGAAAGTGTTGAACAACACGGCTCTTAGGAAGCTGGCCAGTACAAGCAAATTTATTCAACAACTAGAAGAAAGATCGAGAGATCAGTTTATGTTAGAATGTAATAGTAGCAAAGTATGAGAGAAACTGCGGGCTGAAGATGACCCACATTTAGAGATAGTTCTACGGTTGGCCAAAGAGGTTGAACACACAGAGACAAGTTTAGGAAACAGTTAATGAAGTTACAGTCAAGAGCATGTCATCTATTAATACCATGCAGTCAACAAATGAAGAATTAATTGCCAGTCTAAGAAACCCGAACATGAGAAGGAAAAGCAACAGTGATGTGAGAGAACCCAGGTTTACCAAGTACAACTGAGAGAACAAAGATGCCAGCCAAGCAACGAGGGGTTGAGGTCATAGTACTGTAATTCGACAAGGACGAAGTGGTCAACGAGGAAGGGAATGCGCTACCATGAGAACATACTTCAGAGGCGACAATCTATCTCAATGGGCCAACAGTCCAGACTGTCCGACTCTAAGGATAATATGCAGAAATTGTAATGGGAAAGGACACCTAATTAGGTGCTGCAGAAATAAAGTAACTAACATGAATTGGATTGGAAATGATGATAGCAATGGAGGAGAAGAATGTGTGTTGGCTGTCGGTGGTGAAGATGAAGATTTTGACAGCCCGAAGACCACCGCAATGGTAAATAGCAATCCGATTACAATGATGGTGGACTCAGGAGCCAAATAAACACTCAGCCCATCTGGTAATTCTGGCTCAGGTGGAAGACTAATCCGTGTATCCGGTTTCATTGGTTTGAGGAGAGAGACATGAAATACTGGGTGAATCTTCATGTGAGATGGTGACTCCAATTTCATAGCGGCAGGGTTGATTATTGCTTTGATAGTATAGGGACCCAAATACCTGGGGCGGAAGGCCCGTGGTCCTTTCAATGGTATGTGTCTGGATGCTAACCAGACTTTATCCCCGATCTGGTCTTTTCGGTGCCCGTCAGCAAACAATTTTTGTCTTTCTTTGGCCTTAGTCAAGTGTCCCGTTGCTTCCTCAAGAACCTGAGTGATGGTTTTATGAAAGGTTTTTATTGCTGGCATTTCCAAAGTATCGGGTGGCTCAAACACTGAGGTTCATGGATGTCTTCCGTGTAGAGTATAGAATGGGGTTTGCCGAGCACTCGTGTGAACCGAGTTGTTGTATGCATAGTCAGCTACCCAGTGTATGTTTTTCCAGGAGTCCCCAGAGTGCTGTAGCATACACCTTAAATACTGCTCTAGCGTCTGATTAGTTTGTTCCGTTTGTCCCCCAGTTTGAGGGTGATGGCTACTGGACAACCGGAGGTCAATTTTGGTAATTGTACAACACCTTCTCCAAAAGGCAGAAACAAATTGAGTCCCACAATCCAATATCAATATTGATGGAAATCTATGTAACCGGAAAAATGTGTTCTAAGGACACAGTAGCGAGAGTCGATGCAGTTGGAAGTTCTTTCAGAGGGATTAAATGGGCCATTTTAGAAAATAAATCCACAACCAAAATGGTGTTGTAAACATTGCAGGGAGGAAGATCCGTGATAAAGTCCATTGATAATGTATGCCAAGGTGCTGGCAGTACCTTCAAGGGACGTAGTAAACCAGCAGGGTTTTGCTTCTGAGATTTGTGTTGTGTGCAGACACCACAAGTTGCAACAAATTGGGCAATATCTTTTTTTCAAGTGGGCCACCAGTAGTTTTGCTTTATCTTAGCCTGTGTCTTGGCTATTCCCGGGATGTCCTTCCACTAGTGAATCATGATAGTTCATGATGATTTGAGTTTGTAGTTTCTTGTCCGGGATATATAACCGTCTTTGAAAATATGGTAGATTGTTTTCAATGGTATACCGGTCTCCCTTCAAAAGCCATTCCTGTTGTGTTGTCTGATCGATCTGGGATTGCAAACTGGTTTTTAAGTCATCTATACACATGGTAGCAGCGATCGTGGTTTGGATTTGTTCTTCGGGAATGATGGCCACGGGATCAGAAGTTGTAAAGGCCTCTTTTTCTTCACTCATACGTGATAGTGCGTCTGCTCTCCCATTCCGTATTCCCGGTCTATAGGTGATAATAAAGAAGTATTCTGTGAAAAAGAGCACCCAACGAAGTTGGCACGAGGATTGTGCCTTAGCAGTCTTCAAGTATTGTAAGTTAGGGTGGTCCGTGTTAACGATGTAATTGTCCTGTTTCCGGGTCCCTTTGGGACAACATCGCTCCCATGGCTATGTTTGAAGCCTCTGTTTAAACCACGTATGGTAGGTCTGGTACAGGGTGTCGAAGAACTGGTGCTGTGGTAAATGCGAGCTTCAGCTTGGTATGCATGCTTCCTATTTGGTTGGGGCATTAACCAAGTGATACATTGATATTTGCTATTGCAATCTCTAATGTCTCGGTGATGAGTTGGCATGTGAGCTTCATCATTCTGATAATGACCCTAACTCTATGATCACATTGTCACCATGTGCATTTCCTCACCCAGTGATGATTGCATAAATAAATGCCATTCTGACTCACCTACTCTTAATCCAACACTGTTATGCATACCAAATAAAGCAAAATGTACAGGAATTTAATGTAATTGACGCCATTTGGCTTATTCTTAAAAAATGTTTTTGCCTTGGTGTAGGATCCATGTTACATGCTACTCTGTATCTACCATATCTGCCGTGTCAATTTAAATAGGCCTCATCGCATGTGAAGTGCCTAAGCCCCGCCCACCTGGTGCCTTCCTGCCTGCTGCTCTTTTTCACCACTTAGCGAGCCCCGCCCACCTGGTGCCTTTCTGCTTGCCGTTGTTTCCCTACTTAAGGAGCCCTCCAGCCTCTTTTCCTTTGCAGATGAGGAGCAGGTGCAAGTGGATCTGGGTCACCTGGACTAAGGCCTGCCCACCTGGTGCCTTCCTGCCTGCCGTTCTTTTTCACCACTTAGCAAGCCCCACCCACCTGGTGCCTTCCTGTTTGCCGCTCTTTTTCACCAGTTAGCATGTCGCGTCCAACTGGTGCCTTCCTGCTTGCCGCTCTGTTTACCTACTTAAGGAGCCCTCCAGCCTCTTTTCCTTTGCAGATGGGGAGCAGGTGCAAGTGGATCTAGGTCACCTGGTCTAAGCAGCACCCACCTGCTTAGCCATGCCTCTTCCTTCCTGTTCTTAACTATTAGATCAAGGGTGTCTCTCGCCGGGCGTCTGCAGCGAAGGGCAGACGAAGAAAAGGCCAATTCCTATTCGGACCAGGAGGACCCAGGGCCCGACCCCCTGCTCAGACAGCAGGTAAGCATGCACCAACATGTGTTACCCCTCTGTCCCCACAGGCCATCCCCACCCCCTCTGGTCCCCCCGTGATGTTCCCTTGTGCCCCCCTTCTTGCACACAGGTGTTTCCTGTTTTGCTTGATTCTTCTACCCTGCTCCACCTCAAGCTCCTCCAGCCTACTTCTACAGGAATCTGTCCTGATAAATTCTGGTTTCACCATCACTGTCTTGTGGCGAATGCTGGATTTGACTTTTATGGACTTCATTCATTCACAGTGCTTGATTCTTTCTCAACTCTCATGCTGCACTTCCTTTGCATCTTGTACTCATGGTGGCCCTGAATCATGCTGTTCCCATCTTCATCTTGTATCCTGGCTTGCAACATTATGTGTTACTAGTGACTTCTGCAATTATATTCGCTCTCCACTCCTGCTTCTCCATTCTTTTTGACTGCTTACTCTCTGTTCTCTCCTCCTTTCCCTTCTCCTTTTTCCTATCTCCTCCCCTTGCTTTCTTCTATGCACTTACTCTATCAGAATTGTCCCTGGACCTAATATGATAGCAACCTTGTCTGTTTCTGCCACCCTCCCATTACTGTTTTATCCCTCCCCACGCCCCTCCAGCACTATCTGAAAAGTCGTCAGGCCTAGTATCATAGTCGCTTGTTTTGTTCCTCCCCTGCCTTTCTGCACCCCTCTCCCTCACCTTTTGTTTTTCTATGGCTCTACCAGAAATGTCGGCAGGCCTAGTACGGTAGTCGCCTGTCTGTTTCCATTTCCTTCCCACTCTCTCCCTCCCTTCCTTATCTATGTCTTAGCTCTTGCAGTATCTGAAATGTCGTCAGGCCAAGTACGATAGTTAATTCCACATCCTTACAGTTCATGGCCTGTAAGAATGTCATTGTATTTTCCCTTGTTCCCTCCCTTTCCTTGAAGCGCTTTGAAACACATTGTGTATATAAATAAACTATCATATCATATCATATATATGCACTAATGCTAAAAACCAATTTCAAATTACTTGTTCTTAGTTGATATCAAACGCTTATTGTGTGTGCGCTGACATGATTTATTCAGGTGCACATTATCATTGTTGTGCATACACCCTCGAATTACCTCCTCTAGTATGGTCCATAACCTGTACAAGTAAAGCAAAAAGTATACTGGATGTAGATATGCTCTAACTAGTTAAAAAGCACCAGTCATTACAGCTTAAGCTGACGTTGTTGGTGAATGACGTTTACCGTGTTGGTACTGCATTAACAAATATTCAGGTGCGCGTGTTCCAATTGTAATGGGTTTATTCCTCGATATTTGTCAAAAGATTATGTTCCATGACCTCTATGAATGATAAAAGTTGTTATACATAGGCCTCTTAGACCACCAAGTACCTCCTTAACAATCATTAATAATAACCCCATGTAACGTGAAACATATTCACTTACCTCAGTTATGCAGAATTCCCAGGTCTAACTACCTGCATCTTCGTGCAGAAGTGCCGCACAAATCACTACTGTATTTGTGATGGCGATCCATGCGTGTGACGTCATGTGGTAGTCCCACTAGTAAATTCTAACTCTTCCATAGATTGAGAATTGCTACAGGTAAGATCATAGGTGTAGAGGTTGTGTTTCGTTATTAATGTACATTAATATCATTTAATGGCCCATTGACCATTGTCCTAGTCTGAGTGATAACTCACTGTTGCTCCATCGGATGTGCTATATACATCCCTAAAGGGGAAATGAGTGTTGTGTGTATGTGATGAGGTGCAGTTCTCATGCTGAGGTAAATTTACATGTCAGAATGAGTATATTTTGTAATTAAAGCGTATCAATATAACAGTTAACATGACAACAGTGTTATAGTCTGCAAAGTGTGATGAGATATTAAGCAAGCATACTCTATAGTGTGAATATAATCTGGTATCCTCATTCATAAAAACACATTAATTTTGTGGTCTGTATTGAGACCTACTTGAGTACAACGCAATAAACAAATACATTTACTCTCCATTTGTTTCAATTTCAATTTCTTATCTCCTCCCCTCTTTCTTGGCTTAAATTGTATGTTGGTTTTGTCCTCCAGGTAAGGATTCTGTTGCCAGTGGACATCAAGGGGCATCTGTTGGCATCTTTAACTCTCTCCTACATGCTGAAACCACATCCTGAGCCTGCTTCATCTGCTGCCTCCTGATCTGCTGCTGTTGGAACTTCACCATGATCCATGCTACCAATGCCTCCAGACTGATTCGCTTAGGCCATAACTCTTGCTGGACTTTCACCTGTCACTCTACAGCTGATAAGCCACCCGGTGAGTTTTTGTCATGCCTGTGCAGCACTTCCTTTCCCTTTCTCTTTCTGTCATCTTCTCTTTGTCTCCATGGCACTGACCTTCTCCCCTATCTACTCTAACTGCTATTCTATCTCCCCCCCCTCCCCTAATGAACGCTTGAAGAAAAAAGCTCAAAAAAGACCTCCTGTCCTCTAACCCTGGCCTGCCTATTGCCAATACATATGTCAGCGTCACTTCCAGAGAGACTTTTCTGTCGACTCTCCAGACCTTTAGACTCCTCCCCTGATCTCTAGTCTATTCTCTTCCCCTTTTTCTTCTTCACCCATTTATAGTGGCACTGGATGGGAAGTACTCTTGGCTCACTTCTCATCCTCTAGGTGCATCATCAATGTTTACCATAATGGCACTGTCATGGCTCAGGGTACATAACCCAATCTCCTCCTCTATGATCAGCACCTGCTGACATATCAAATTCCTTCCTTCTCCTTTTACTCCTCCCCCCTCTCTCTGCACCTCCTTCTCCTCTGACAGATCTACCACCCCCTGAACCCCACCTCAGAAAACCTTTAAAGGAGGTAATCAGCTGCACTTAGCCACCCTGAATGCTTGCTCTGCTATCAAACAATCTTCAGACATCTGCCTCCTCCTCGAAGACTTTGATCTATACATCCTCACTCTCACTGAGATGTGCTTCAATGCCAGGTCACTGCTTTTGACTCCCTCCTCCTTGATGGCTTCAAGATCATCTCCAAGCCTCATTCCAACTGGTCAGGTGATGGAGTAGCCCTGACCTTCCATGAGTGGGTTCCCACCTCTCTCATACTCACCCATTCTTAATCCTCCTTTGAAAGCCTTGTCTGCAAGATTGGCATCACTCTCTCTCTCTCTCTCTCTCTCTCTCTCTCTCGCTCTCGCTCTTGCTCTCTCTCTCTCTCTCTCTCTCCTTACCACTATCAGAATGGGCCGACTTCTCCTACTCTCTTCTGACTTCCACCTCTAAACTCCTCCTCCTTGGAGACTTTAACATCCACCGCGACTCCACTGTCTCTGACTCCACGATCTTCCGTGACACCTCGGCACCTCTCTCTCGCTCACTATTCTCACCTCCGGCCCCACCCACTCTGCCGGTCACACTCGTGATGTTATCATTCACGCATCATTCACGCTGATCTGCCTTTCTCCAACCCTCTCTCTATCCCTCTCTCCTGGTCTGACCACTCCCTCCTCTACTCCTACCTTCTTCTCCTCATCCCCTTGACCAAGCCACCACCGGTGCTGCCAGCTTCCTTCGCTCTCATCCATCCGATAAAGTGGGTATCAGCTGCTGCGTTTGCCTCTACATTTATCCCTCCTTGTGCCCCCCATTGGTTCTCCTACTGACTCTGTCCTGGACAACCTCCATCTTGCCATCACTATCAGTCTTGCAATCCTTGCCCCTATCATGAGGAACCACCTGAAACCTGCCTCTAAGCGTAACAGTTGGTACGAATCTGAACTAGACGTTCTGAAATGCAAGTGTAGAGCTGCTTAACGGAAGTGGCAGACCTCGGGTTTATCCTCTGACAAACTGGCCTGTCGCCTACTCCAAAGGCAATACCATCTCTCTATCCAATCCATGAAGTAGATCCACATCCAGGCACACAACTCTGGATCCTCTAACGACTTGGTTGAACTCTTCAAAATCTGCAAGGAACTAGTCAATCCATCTGCAGTCTCTACCTTTCCTCTCCAATTTTAGGCCCTCTGTTCTGCACTAGCCACTCACTTCTCCTGTAAAACTCAGGACATCCTGCCCTCCCTCTTTTTCACTCACCCCACTGTCCCAGTCCTCTAGCCTCATTTGGCCTCCTCACCCACTCCCACCCACTCTCTCCTCCTTCTCTGCTATTACTATGGATGAGGTCTCTAAAATAGTCCGCTCTATGATGGTCTCATCCAAACAGTTGTCTCCCGGTTCTTCCTGTAACATAAAGGACAATATCACTTCCCTTGCTCCTGCTCTTACTGACTTCTGCAATCACTCTCTAGCCACTGGCTTTTTCCCTTCCTCCCTCAAGCACTCCCTTGTGTGTCCCCTTCTTGAAAAACCTTCTGCTGACCCCTGGTATTTCTATCACACCCTTCCTTGGGAAACTTCTGGAGAAGTTAGTCTTCCCCAGATAACCCAAAACACTGTGCTCTCTGGTTGCCTGAACAACCATCAATCTGGATTCCAAGTATCCAAAGGCATGGTAACTGCTCTCATACATACCCATGAAGAATTGCCTGCATCTCCTGACTCTAACTCCTGTGTTGGTCTCATTTTCCTTGACCCCTTTTCCACCTTTGTCACAGTCAAACACTCCATCCTCATAAAGAGGCTCAAAGATACGCTCGGTATCTCTGACTGAGCACTGGATTGGCTGACCTCTTTCCTCACTGACCACCCCTCCCCCCTTCTCCTCTCCCACTACTATCTTAACGTGTGGTCTTCCCTAGGGCTCTATCCTATCGCCTTGGCTCTTCAACATCTACCTTGCCCCTTTTTCCCACCTGATCGCCGCTTTCTTTCCTCGCTTCCAGTGTTATGCTGATGACACTCAACTCTTCTTCAAGCTCCCCAGCCTCCTCTGCCTCCTCTTTCATCCCTGACTGCTTGTCGGCTATCAAGTCATGGTGCACCTCCAACGATCTTTGTCTTAATGCGAGTAAGACCGAGATTCTTCCTATCGTAATGCCTGTTCCCAATTTCCTCCCCTCACCAAGGCCACCGTCTATGGGCTCTCCTTCTTCTCCCTCCACTGAAGCCAGAAAACTCAGGGTCATATTCAACTCTTCTCTCTCTTTCACTCCTCGCATCCTTGACCTTTCCAAGAAGGCCCACTTTCAACTTCACCTCCTTAGAGGCATTCTGCCTCTCCTCACCTTCCCCTAGAAGCTCAATGTCTCAAGAGCTATGTTCCTCCCAGGGCTGGCCTACTGCAACAAGTCTATTTCTTATCCAGCCACTCTCTTCCCTCTGCCCTCTTCAGCTAATCCAGAATAGGGCTGCAAGGCTTATCCTTGGCCTCAAGCCCATGGACTGCATCTCTTCAGCCCTAAAATCTCTCCACTGGCTCCTGGTCCCTGCAAGGATCATATTCAAGACTATATGCATCATTCACAAGGCTGTCTGTGGGCTAGGATCATGCCACCTGCATCTCTGCCTTACTAAATACTCTCCCTCGAGATCCCTTCGATCCTCTTGCTCCAACTCTCTGCTGGTCAAATGCTTCTCAAAGCAGAGAGCCAAGGCAGATCTCTTTCCTTGGCTGGCTCCCATCTCTGTAACCGTCTTCCCCTCCCTGGATCTCCTCAAGTTCCGTAAACTACTCAAGACCTTTCTCTTCTCCTCTTCTTTTTCCTCCTACCTCCTCCCTCCAGTGCTAACCACCCCCACAGTTGCTGTGATTGGCAGCCTGGACCCGCAAGAGTCTAATGGGGTCTAGGCCATCCATCCAATCACCCCAAAAACCCCACCCTGCACTGGCTTTGGGGCCACACTTGACTTCTGGTTTATACTTCAGGACCGCACTTATCTGATGGGTCGGTCGGCTTCACTCTTCCCTGAGCTGCCACTGCCCTTGCAATTACCTGCTGCCTCTGCAACAGGCTCATGGAACTTTTCCGCTCCTCTGGGGGACCCTCCTGCACTTACCCCCCTCCCTCTCTTCCTTTGCACTTGCATGATCCGAAAGTTGCAAGGCCTTGTAGGACTGTTTTTCTTGTTCTATGTTTATTACTGTCTAATGCATTGATTGTTTGATCCCCTTGCTCCCTTCAGTTTTGCCTTGTGGCGCTTTGAACCACTGTTTTGATGTATAAGCACCTAATACATGCCCAACAAATACATACATAAATAAACATGGAAGACCACTTCAATGCATTATCTGACAACTACACTTATTAAAGCTGAAACTACACAATTCAAATACATCCAAAGTATATCCTATATGTGTGATAAAAAGAATATGAAGAAATACTTTTCTGCATGTGTGTTTCTCTATGCAGCACATAGACTAAAATCTCCCTGAAGAGTGACAAAAGAACATCTATTCTAAATACAAGGCCACACCACAGAAAACACGTGAAACCTACATCACTACCAGGGGTCTGATGCTTTGCTAAAAGAGTATTATTATCTTGTACTTGCACACACCTTTAGGATGTTGGACTTGCATGTTTACAAAGTAAGCTGAGAGGCAACCCAGTAACTATACTAAGGACAGCCACACATCACGTGAAGGGACAATTTGAAATAAAAGGTCAATAGATCTCAAAAACCTTAACGAACAAAGCTTCTTTCAGATTAATCCACAAAGGCCTGGAAAAAGAGCATTAGGAGGCTTGAAACAGGTGCTGGCTGTTGGGTGCTACAAGAATTTGCATTGTCAATTTAAGTCAATAAAAGTCAAGATTTATGAAAATAAAAGTTGACCGTTTACTTCAGTTTGATTATTAATGGTCTCATGTGTTAAACGATTCATGTCAAGTATCAGAGTGCACCCACCACTTAGGTCAACATGAGACATTATATGACCTGATTCTGTTGATACACATCTTCATACCCATCCCAGAAGTATCAAGTCCTGAGCTCCTTTGCAGCATCGGGAAATATGGAACTAGAGAGGTCCCCTTACTTAAATGTGCTAGCACATATCTGAAATATATGTGAGCACAGTTGCCCATTTCACCAAGGGAATATTTAAGTGTAACTCTGCAAATGTATTGTAGAATATGAAAATCGGCATTGGTGGGAGAAGATGTCCAAATCGTTGGATTTGTAGGAAACAGATGAACGGACCGTGACATTGCTTCTATTGATTACAAGTGTTACATGGAGCGTTCCCAAGGCCACCATTTCTACCAATACAAGCTAAAGAAATTACATTGTAAAAGTAAGTTTGCATCGTTTTGTAAGGAAACTAATATGTTCATCAAAAAACTTGTGTGGGATCGTATTCTGGGGTATTTCCACAGATTTCCAGAATGCTTAATTAGATGCCTTGGTGAGTGGGATAAAACGATCTCAGTGTACAGTTGTTGGAAATGATAGAACAAAGATGGGACATTGAATTATATGGTGTTCTTTGGGTCTCAAAGCATTTAAAGAAGTATTCATTTCTATACATCATCCTGGTTCGTCACCAATACTGGAATTCTGGGACACCGCAGAAGAAAAAAGGTCACAGCTTGTGTACCCTATTTACAATGCAGTGTGGGAATTGTGCATGATTTCACCCTGGTTTGGGTTTGAGGCTTATTTTCCAGATTAACATATTGTTTCTGATTTAAAGAGTATATATTATGACCAAAACCACCATTGGGTACTTCACACAACAACACTCCATTTGACACACTTTAGAACTGTTCTAAAACAAATAACATGCCCACAAAATTCATTAATCCTTATACCAATACCTTATACCAATTATTCCTCACTGACCACGATGATGACATAACATGGAAAAGTGACCTAGAAACTGAGATGCCTAGAAGAGCATGCAAGAGTAGGAGGAGTCCGTTACAAGCATACAATTGTTATCAACACAAGGAATTGGACATCAATACATGTGTGTTATTTCACACCTATGTGACATAAGCAATTCAACCATCAAAGCTCCTTTGGAAGAGATGTGGGCAGAAGGAACACTTAAGACCATTTGGTGTTAAAGCAAACATATAAGTGTTTTGAGAAAGGTGATGCCTGAAAAAAAGCTGATTTGAGTACTTGTATTCACTGCGATCCTGCAATGATACTTATGGGTATTCCCTTAAGAGTTGGTTACTCACTGTACTCTACTGCAAGAACGAATATAACTAAACCTTTGCTAAGGTCTCCCTGATCATGGTGGCTATGCAGCCCTTCTTGGCCCGAGAGAGGCAGAGGTGCCTTAACGAGCACAGTGGTGGCATTATTGGCAAGGTTCGCACATGGCTTTGGGAAATAAAAGAAATGTCACATCTGTGTCACTGCTATGCTCTTAGTAAGTCTATTTTCTGTATTGATGGGTGAGATGTAATCGGTACAGAAAAGGAACCTAAGCAGGAGAGGAAGACATATTGAAAAGGTGTTTTTTTTTAGGAAAGAAAGCCTTAGCAGCCATTTCAGAGCCTTAGCACCCATGTCAGAGCATTAGCACCTATGTCAGAGCCTTAGCAGCCATGTCAGAGCCTTAGCACCCATGTCAGCTACTCACACGTGCTAATTGAGTGGGTGGTGTGAACATCAAATGGTTGAGAGCTGGGGCAGCAACATGAGCGATTAAGAATAGTGATGTGGGTGAAGGATGCTCACAATTCAGGCTGGTGGAATGTGGGCTAGTCTTAATGCATGTTACGGATTGGTTTGCTCCCAAAAATTGTGCACACAACCAAAAATTAAGTTGCTTAATTGCAGATGATTTAATGTGAATCAAACAACAGCCGACACGTGTTTCGAGCAAAGCTCTTCTTCCAAGGCTGAGAAGGCTTGGCACTAGAACTACTGATTAGGGTAGATAAATATCCAACAATTATAAGTTGCGGCTCCGCTACATAGACGCGTGTGCGTATTCAATTGTGGCTGCCAGCCAGAGCAATGAGAACCAGCGTTTCATCAGTTTGGGCGGAAACGCCGGTTCTTATTGCTCTGGCTGACAGCCACAATTGAATACGCATAAGCGTCTAGATAGCGGAGCCGCAACTTATAATTGTCGGATATTTATCTACCTTAATCAGTAGTTCTAGTGCCAAGCCTCCTTAGCCTTGGAAGAAGAGCTTTGCTCGAAACACGTGTCGGCTGTTGTTTGATTCACATTAAATCATCTGCAATTAAGCAACTTAATTTTTGGTTGTGTGCGCAATTTCTGGGAGCAAACCAATCCGTATCATAGTTAATATATGTGCACACTGAAGGCAGGGTGTTCACACATTGCCCCCTATTGCTGCCCATGAACCAGCCCTTAAATCCCTTTTGTCAAGTGCGCCAATTCCACTTTTGTCCTTTTCTGCCACACACTTCTTTCTCTAGTCTTAATGCATACATCCCACTTTCTGACCTTTCTCGCTGGCTAGAAACCTTTATAAGTGTGCTACTGATTGCTCAATATTACATTCCAGCACATAACCAAACTTAAAGTGATTCATTACAAGTGGAACAGTAACAGTAAACATTAGGAACATTTGGAACACTGCCAGTTCTTTTCTGATCATTTTATCATGGGCGTATGAGGTATTGCTCCCATAGACTATTCAATAATTAACACAGTAAATACCTCAGGATTCTAATGACTTCTATCAACGGAATATATTTACATTTCTTCTGATTCGGTTTAAAGAGAACTATCCCCGCTCTTATATGACAATTCGACCCCAGAATCCGGGACAAAAAACACACTTTTAAAAATAGTTATGTTGTGTTGTTTTTTTGTTTAAAAAAATAAAAATCACAAAATTAAATACAGACAGCTTATCTACAGAAAAGAATATGCATACCAAATAAAGCACCTAACCTATTTTAGATAACCACGCCATCATCCACATTGCTTCTGCACTGAAGTCCTTGCATGCAAAGTGGTGTCTGGTGTCAGAAAATCCCTTGCATTATTCTGAGGGTCTTCTTGTCATATAGTCAATGCTCTGACAACTGGTCCACATGTCCATAGTAAGATGCATTTTTGGATACTCAGACTGCTGTAGTTCCTGTGCCACTGTGGCATAACGTTGTTATGCAATATGGGTACTGCCAGGCCTGAGAAAAAATGGCAGCTCGGAATGTTCCCTATCGGCTATTCCCAAAAATTTACAGACTCCAGGTTTCTCAAAGAATGAGTAGGGAAAGAGTTATGTTACCATTATAATGGCAAACTATGCAGTGAGCAAGCTCTGTTGGTCATCTGACCTGCAATCTGTTTGTTCATCCTGAAATGCTTTCACAACACTGGCCTTACGCAATGAGTGCTGCTATTATGCATTGCTGAAGTGCTAGGGGACAGACTTGGAGTCCCAAGGAAAGCAACTGCTGTACTATTTTCGAGGGCAATTGTGAAGACAGTGCTGTTGTGATACATGCCATTTGGGATGGGGAAGAATGAACTTCAGGTCTTTTAAATTAAATGAGCCTGCAAAGATGTGGTGCTAAAGTTGGGAACTTGCCTTTCATCTGATCACAGATTTTCAGCATATTGGGGAATTGGCCAGTTTAATTTGCATTTTATTCTATGTGAGTTACTGCCATAATTTGGATTTTTATTTTGGGCTAACCACACATAGGCTGGTGTCTTTGTTTCTGATGGTGGTAATAATGGGAATGGGCGCTGGAGTTCGTTTAAGTGGCCTGAGGATACACAGTCATTGTTGTGGTGCAATACCTGAGCATATACATGCACTGCATGCTCCTCAGAATGCCTTGAGTTGCAGGAGTGGAATGTTGAGTTGAGGATACCTTCAGTTGGGCTTGTGATATTCTGGCATCACCAATGCACAGAACATGAGTAGCACATCTCTCCCTGCCTCTAGTTCAATTTGATACTGTTGACATGTTGTCTGCACATGCAGCCTTCATTACTTCAAGAGATGGACATTGACAGGTATCGCCCCCTTCCCTGAAAACCTGTAACTTCATACAATCAAAAGTGTCATGTTAGCAAATCAACAAAAGTGCATGCTCAGGGATTCTATGATGTGACCTATACCCAGATGTCACCTGTGGCGCTGCCCCATGTGGGACGCGCACGCGGCGGCGTGACGTTGCGCGCCGCCGCGTGCTGCATAAATAAACGGGGCGTTCCCGGCCGCCGCAGAGCGAATGAAGGACGTGTGAGCTGTGTGGTCCTTTCAGGGTGGGGGCTTGCGGGCACGCATGGGGCCAAGGACAAACCCCCAACAGTGGCGACGAGTGTTAACGGATGCCCGGGCCCGGCGGTGAAGGCATTCCGGAATTTTTCCCTGAAACGGAACGTTCGGATGTTTCGTTTCACGCTGTGGCTGCGGATCGTACACGCGGCTGGTGGCCATTTTGTCTCTGAGGCCGTGGAACTTCATCAGGCTCCGGTTTGGAGGGTGAAGGTGATTCAGGTCTAATTTTTTGATATTCTGCTTGCAGACAGACTAACCTGCATGCCCATGCCTGGTTTGTGAATTTTACTCCAGTTTTGGGACTCCTACGTCGAGTGAAAGCTAGGGGAAGGACTAACATGGCAGGGCCTGTCTAGTCCACTCCACCGTTGTAGCTTAATTTTTGGAACATCCACACCCCTGTGGACTATGGCAAGGTGGAAACACAGCATTTTTCTTTGACCCCTTCATCATCAGGACGCTGTGGCTTCTTCTTTGTCCCCTTCATCATCACGAGGATGGCTGCAGTGGGTGTCTTCTTCTCCTCCATGGGTCTTGTGGTTGGAAGCTGTCCCAGGTGAGCGATGGACAAGTCAACACCGCCTCTCCCCCAGGTTGGACTGTTGCTGTGCCTGGAAGAGGTGGGGGGGCTTTGTCTGCATGGTGGTGGTGGGTGGTTGAGTTGCGGCCCTCAGGACACTAGGTGGGGGTGCCTGTGCGCTCAAGCCCATGAGTGACATTGAAGATCAGGAGGGTGCGGCCGCCGTAGCTGCACAGCTTCCTCAGGACTGTGGCCAAGCGGCACAACATCAGCAGGCTTTGCAGCCCCCAGTGCTTCCAGTTCAACAACCAGCGGCGGCTCTACAGCTGCCCCCGCAAGTAGGTGTTCAGGCTCCTTTACCCCAGGTGCTGCCGGTGGCACAGCCAGGTGCTCAGCAAGGACTCCCCGTCATGGCTCAGGCACGAGCCCAGGCTGCCCTGCAGCCCATCCCCGAATTTGATGCATCGGGCCCACCTTCCAGCATGGGGCCCCGGTGAAGGAGGTGGGTTGGCCGCCTGGACATGTATTTCAGGGCTGCTCAGGTGACGGACGAAGACAGCATGGTGGCCACTATGCTGTACTCGGCGGGGCCTGTGGTCCAGGAAATTTTTGAGTCGCTTGATCCGGTGGACCAATCCTATGATGCGGCCAAGGCGGTGCTCCTTGCGCACTTTCTGCCCCTTGCCAACGTGGACTATGAGAGATTTGTTATGCTGTCGGCCAAACAAAAGGACGATGAGACACTGGACACCTTTTATGGTCGCCTGCGCCGCCTCTCCCTGGGTTGTGCATGGGGGGACGCAGAGGACATGATGCGCACGATGCTGATTCAGGCGTGTTCCTCCGGCAAGCTCAGGAGGCAGGTCATGAGAGAGCCGGGCATCACTTTGCCCCGCATATTGGAACTGGGCCGATGTCATGAGGTGGCAGAGGCTCGCGCAAGCAAGATGGAGGCGGGGTCCCGCTCAATAAAGTCGGAGGAGGTGTGTGCTGTGTGGCGAGGCGGCAGAGGTATGAGAAGGCCTGGCCGAGGACCCCGGGGCAGAGCAGGAAGATCAGGGGAGTCATGCCAGAAGTGTGGCTATGACCTTCCCCACCCGACGGAGTGCCCGGCAGTGGAAGAACATGTGGCAGGTGCGGCCTGCCTGACCACTTCTCTAGAGTGTGCATGGTGGCCCTGCCTGTGATGATACCGAGAGGTCCGGCCCGGACATGGACTCCGCGCCAGAGCCGACCACCAAATGTGGCCCAGGTAGAGCAAGGTGAAGAGGAGGCCCAGGTGGACGAGGCAGATGAGGAAGAGGAAGAGAACATCTTCTTTGTTTCGAGTGTGGAAGTCCTGAAGGGGAAGAGCAGGAGGCAGCCGAGGTGTGTGGTGGAGGTTAACCACTCTCCCGTCCCGGTGCTGGTGGACACGGGGGCTTCGGTCAATGTAATGGCTAGGGGACACTATAACGCCCTTGACCCGCCCCCGGACTTGGCTACGCCGAGAGTCCGCATATTCGCTTTTGGAGGACTACAACCAATACCGCTGGACGGTGCCTTCATGGCAAGTGTGGAGCATGAGGGCTCCCGGATCAGGGCTCAGTTCTATGTGACCCCTGTGAGTAACAACACTCTCCTAAGCTGTGCTGCTGCTGAGGCTCTCGGAATTGCCAGTTTTGCGTACTCTGTGTACTTGGAAGACATCAATGACTTCCTTGATAAGTACGCTGCCCTCTTCAACGGCATTGGAAAGATGACCGGTGACCCGGTCAGGCTGCACATTGATGACTCCGTACAGCCCATTGCCCTGAAGCACCGCAGGGTACCGTTCCATCTGAGGGAGCAGGTGGACAAGGAGTTAGACAACCTGGTGAGTCTGGACATTATCAAGAAGGTCGAGGGCCCGACGCCCTGGGTGTCCCCTATTGTGGTGGCTAGAAAACCTAAACAACCTGACTCTGTCCAGATTTGTGTGGACTTGAGGCTGCCCAACAAGGCCATTAAGAGGGAGCGGCATCTCACCCCTAACATCGATGACATTATCGCTGAAGTACAAGGGGCCCGTTTCTTTTCCAAGTTAGACCTTCGAGCAGGATATCATCAGGTTGTCCTCCAACCCGAGTCCCTGTACATAACAATGTTTACCAGCCACCGTGGGCAATACAGGTACAAGAGGTTGAGTTTTGGGGTGTCATCGGCTGCAGAAGTATTACAGAACATTATACGGGGCGCCCTAGCAGATCTGGAGGGTGTCCTTAATATCAGCGATGATATTTTGGTGTTCGCTAGGACAGAGGTGGATCATCTGAGGAGGCTTGGAAAGACTTTTGAGAGGCTGCAGTCACTGGGCCTCACCCTTCATAGGGATAAATGTGAGTTCCTGCGCCCCTCCATCGAATTCTTCGTGTTCGTGTTCAAGGAGAGGGGGGTGTCGCCTAATCCGAGGAAGATCCAGGACATTAAGAAGGCCAGCCCCCCGAGTCGGTGTCCGACGTGAGGAGCTTCCCTGGTATGGTGACATACTGCGGGAGCTTCATTCAAAATCTCGCTTCAAGGTCCGAGCCACTCAGGGCGTTGATGAAGAAGGAGTCGATCTGGCAGTTGGGCCCACTTGAGCAGTCGGCCTTTGAGGACATTAAGAGCGCCTTAACAGCAGAGGATACCATGGCATTTTTCGACCGGCGCTGGCGTCCGAGATCATTGTGGACGCTGGTCCATTCGGCCTGGGGGCTGTACTGACTCAGGTGGACCAGGATGGGAGCGTCCGCCCAGTGGCATACGCCAGCAAGGCGCTCTCGGAAACGGAGCAACGATACTCCCAGATCGAGCGGGAGGCACTGGCGGTCCTCTGGGGCTGCAGACATTTTTGACTCTATGTCTTGGGGCGTCCAGTGACCGTGGTAACAGACCACAAGCCATTGCTTCCCATTCTGGCTGGGTCATCCTCGAAGCCCCCGGCTAGGATTGAGAGGTAGCTCGCCTTTCTTGAGTATGGAGTTACCCTGGTGTATCGGCCAGGGGCCAATAACGCAGCGGACTACCTCTCCCGGCATCCTGGAGTGCGCAGGGGAGAGGAGTACGACACCTGTGCGGGGGAGGCAGACGACCACGTTCGAATGGTGGTGGAGGTGGCCACACTGAATGCAATGCCCCTGTCGGAGCTGGAGGCTGCCGCGGCCAAGGATGAGTGCTTCCAGATCCTAAAGCACTCAATGCAGCACGGCTCCTGGAAGTCCATCTTGGAGGCTCTGGCGGGGTGGACCCAGGAGGCCAGGACAGGGCTCGAGCAATTGTGGAAGGTCAAGGACAAGCTGTCCTTCTCGGAATCGGGTCTCCTGCTCCGAGGTGATCACATAGTGGTCCCCCAATCCAAGATAACGGAGGTAATCACCTTGGCCCACCATGGACATCAGGGCGCCGCCAAGACCAAGGCGAGACTGCGGCTGAAGGTCTGGTTCCCGGAACTGGAGAGAAGGGTGGATGACTTTGTTGCGGCCTATGTGTGGTGCCAGGCGGCTTCTCCCGTGCAACGAGAGCCGGCCATTGAGGCAATGCCCCGGGAGACCCGGCCCTGGGAGGTCGTCCATGTGGACTTTGAGTCGACGTCCGTAGGCACCCATTTTCTCGTAATCGTTGATGAGTACTCACGATACCCGGAGGTGGAGTTTGTGGAGTCGGTGGCCTTCGAGCACATGGTCATGGCCGCGGAGAAGGTGTTTGCGGCCCATGGTTTCCCCATCACTCTGTGCTCGGACAATGGGTCGCCATTCCAAAGTGAGCGGTTCTCGGAATTCATGGAGAGCTGCGGGATTCAGCACAGGAAGATATCCCCGCTGTGGCCCCGAGCTAATGGTGATGCTGAAAGACTGATGCGGACACTCAATAAGACCTTCAGGATTGCCCAGGGACAAGGGCAGCCCCTCCAACGAGCCCTATACCAATTCCTACGGGTGTACCGCACCACCCCACATGCCTCCACGGGGGTAGCCCCGGCAGAGGCTCTGTTCAGGCGATGTCCCCGGGGCCTACTGCCCGAGGTCCGGGAGAAGGAGCCGGGAGTAATTGACAACCAGCAGGTTGAGGCCGACAGGCGGGTCAGGATTGACCAGGAGAACTTGTGAAGGGGTCTTCGCCCCCAGCGGCTGGAACCGGGAGACGAGGTGCTCATTCGCAACCGACACCCCCATGGAAAGCTCTTGCTCCCCTATGAGCCGGAGCCATTGGACGTGGTAGCCGTAAAGGGGTCCATGGTGACGGCCTCGGATGGATGATCTGCCGTAACCCGAAACGTCAGTTTCTTTAAGAAGCTGGGTGATCCACGAACTGAACCACCACTGGACTCGGATATGGCGGAGGTGCCGGAGGACGCCGGAGTTCCCTTGGGCACACTGCATTCCCCTGTCCGGGGAACTGCTGCGGAAGGACTTCCCGTGCCGGAGGTAAGCGGGAGGTACCCCAGAGGGCTGGGCGAGGGAAATCCGCTTACCTCAGCGAATACATGCTGGGACATGTGGACATTCTGCCCGAAATAAGGGGACCCGGGCGGCTGACATTAAAGGGGCGTGGGCGTAAAATGTTGCTGTTATTGTGTTGTGTGGTTTGCAGTGTTTAGTAATAAAAGCAATTGTGTGTCCTCCCGAAAAAGGAGGAGTGTGGCGCTGCCCCGTGTGGGACGCACACGCGGCGGCGTGACGTTGCACGCTGCCGCGTGCTGCATAAATAAACGGGGCGTTCCCGGCCGCCACAGAGCGACCGGGAAGCCCGAACTGGAAGGACGTGTGAGCTGTGTGGTCCTTTCAGGGTGGAGGCTTGCGGGCACGCATGGGGCTGGACAAACCCCCAACATCACCCAAGGGCACCTGTGCAGTTCCCTAAATTCAAAAATGGTTTATATTGTGTGTTGTTTGTCTGCACCTGAGTACACCCAGGGCACCATCACTGTTCGCTCAACTGAAGAGATGCGCTGTCACTGATAGTTATCACTTCCTCCATGAATGTCTGTACCTTCATGCTGCCACACATATCACATCACTGTCAGCGCAGTAGCACAAGCTGTGTTCTGGGATTCTCTCATCCTCCTTGCACAGGAGTGTAGACAAGGCCCATGTTCACCATTCATTCAGATGCAGAGGCATTGCCAGCTTGGTTTCATCTCCCTGAAAGCCTGCAACTTCCTCTCAATGTGTGTTTTCAAGTGAGCATGTCAGGAACAGCACAAGGCGCACTGAAGGATTGCTCCTTTCTGCACCAAAGTGTCACCCAAGGGCAACTGCACAGCTCCCTCAATTCATGAAATGTTATCTTGTGTTGTGACTCCCTGGTTGTCTGCACACACGTGTCACCCAGGGGATCCTGCACAGTGTACTGAATTCAAGAGATCGACACTGACTGTATCTTCAGTCTTCATGAATGTCTGTTACTTTCTCTCACCACACGTGTCATGTCAGCGTGTCAAAACAAAAGCTCTGGTAGGGTTTGTTCTGCTTCCCACTGCACCCTGGGGTTTCTCTAGGGCACATCGGTAGTGCATTCACTCACTTTTAGACTCTGCATGGCTTACCTCCCTGAAGATATATCACTTTATCGTTCCAACTGTCAGTGTCATTTTCTCCAGGCCCTAATGTGTCCCACACAAAGACTGACGTCTTGTGCTTGTATCCCACGGACCATACCCCTAAGCTGACATCACTCAAAGGGATTTATCCCCCCTACATTGATGACACTTTTGTAGTTAGCTTGTGAAAAACTGAACGTTTCAACATGCACAAACAAAAAATATCAGAACAAGGAAAAATCTTTTTTTAAACATGACAAACACAGTTTGCATTATTATGAGATGATTCTGCTTCATAATGCAGCATATGTACAACTCTGCCCAAATGGTTAGGGAAAATATTACAACCCCAGCTTGTTTAAAAGTGTTTCCCTATGTTAGGCATAATTGCATGCAGTACCCTCTGGGACCACCACACAAAATTCGGACTACAGGTGTAAGCATGACCAACCTTTGGTATAAGTCTGTACCACACAGTTTGTTGGTAGCGAGCTGAGCAGCCAGGCTTATCTCAAGAGTGAATGTGAGCAGTACAAGTAGTTACACAAAGGACTTTCACTCATATTGGTTCAAGTAGACACTTATACTCAAGGTTTTTCGGTAAAATGTTTGTTTGTTTGTTTGTTTGTTTGTTTTATTCATTTGTTACACGCACTAGACCCAGGGATATCAGGGCGCAGCAGTTATGGATATGGAAGGCTTAGGTTACAAGGTTACAGAGTATGAACAGGAGTGGTACAGATACAAGACATGCATAAGTCAATAAGTGCATCGAGAATAGTATACAAAATACAGTGCAAAAATATAGATTGTCCACGAGCAGGCATTAGAGATTGGTAGACTTGAGCCAGTCGATGTAGGTAAGTCTAAAGGTTGATTTTCTCTGATAGGGTGTGGCAGGGAGTTCCAGAGTTGGACCGCTTTGACGGGAAAGCTGCAGCCACCGACCTTTGAAAGCTTATATCTCGGGATGGTGAGGCAATTGATGTTGATTAATCTCGTGTGTACGATGGATGTTCTCCTATTGAATCTATCCATGAGATAGCCAGGGGCAGTATTGTTCAGTGCTTTATGGGTAAGGGATGCATTTTTTAGCTGGATTTGTTGTAGGTAGAGAGACAATTATTTTGGCGCCTAATCGCAGATATATGTGATCTTCTAGGCACACCAAGTGCCGCTTCTAAGGCATTCTTTTGGAGGATTTGTATCCTCTGGATGATTGATATGTTGGCCCCGATGTAAAGGGTGTTGCCATAGTCTAGCCTTGATACTATGAGGGCTTTAGCCAAGATAATGCAATTGTCATCAGATAGAAAAGGTTTGCCAGTTCTGATAAGGTTACAAGGGTAGGTAGTGGCAGAGGCCATAGAGTTCACTTGTTTGGTGAAGGAAAGAGTGGAATCAAGGTAGAAACTGAATGTCTTTACCTCCTTCCCCACCTTGCTGAGGTTGCCATCGATTATGAAGGATGAGTAATTGTGACCTAGTTTCTTGAGGTTAATGTGGGTACCCACAATGATGAGCTCAGTTTTGTCATATTTCAGGCATAGACCGTGAATCGTCATGCAAGCCTGGATGATGAGATACACTGTATTCACCAAGGCCAAATCCTTAACGTGATCCCCAGAAAGTGGGAGGAGAATCTGAGTATCATCTGCATAATTGGACTAGGTGATACCCAGAAGGTCCAGATCGTCGACAAGAGGCTTAGTGAATATTTTGTACAATGTAGGAGAGACACAAGAGCCCTGGGGGACCCCGAACATGATAGGGATGAGGTCTGCCGCTGCGGAGGGGGAGAAGACCCTCATGGTCCTATCACTCAAGAATGACTCAATCCAGACTATGGCATCTTTGGAGAAGTGGGTGTCTGAGTCTAGGTGACTGCATAAGACCTTGTGGTCTATGAGGTTGACTGCAGCTGAGAGGTCAAGCAGTAAGAGGAGGGCTGTTTTCCCTTTGTCTCTCAGCTCATTGACTTGCGTCTTCAGGTCAATAAGGGAGGTCTCTGTTCCATGTTGGGGGTGGAAACCTGATTGTCGTGCTGCTAGGAGTTTGTGGAGTTCCAAATATTTTTGGATTTGGAGGAGTATTTTTTACAGAAAAGGTACTGTCGTAATGGGATGGTAGTTGGTAGGTCTGAGTGGATCAAGGGTTTTTTTTTAGCAGTGGGAGCACCCAAGATTGTTTGAAGTTGGTGGGGATAATGCCGGAAGCAAATGAAGCATTGATGAGTCTAGAGATAAAGGGGACAGGATCTCTAGCAGCATCCTTTATGAGCTGGGCTGGGCAGAGGTCACCCTGGCAAATGGAAGGCTTGAGTGAGAGAATAACTTTTTCTACCTCAATAATGGATCTTTTAGTGAAGTAGAATTGGGTGGGGGAGTTGGATAATGTTTCTTTCAGAGCGGGGTCAGGGGTAGTTTTGTTCAGATGAGATATAGAATTAAGGGAGGCTTTTTTAAGGCAATTTTCTTTTGTAGGGTGGTTACTTTGTATATCTGAACACCATGTATTTTCTTTGGTGCAAATGTCAGGAATAGGGAGAGGAGACTCTAATTCCTTTAGGATGTTGAATCATTTCCTCATGCAGATGTCAGGAGTAGGGATAGGAGACTCAAATTCCTTTAGGATGGTGAATAATTCCCTCATGCTAGAGTTAGCATTAGAAATAAGTTTATTGTAGGAATTGCGTTTGGCCAGGCAGATTTCTTTTTTGTATTGGGAAAAAATGTCAGTTAGTTTGGTTCAGTTGGCTGCTGATGGGAGTAATCTCCAGCAGGTTTCACAACTCCTCTTTAATTGTCGTACGTCCTTTAGCTGTGGTTTAAACCATTTGTTCAAGTGAGTATTAAGCTTGCTAGGTCTGGGTTTCTTTGGGGCAATGATGTCAAGCGAAGTTAGCATAATTTTGTTGTACTCATTGACAAGCGTTCCTGAATCTAGATTGTCAGCAAGCGAGTTAAGGGTAGGGAGGATGGCGGGGATCACTTTGTCCAGTGTGATGTTCTTTTTATTCCTTGTTAGGCAAGGTGGGGCAATAGGGGAAACTATAGGGAGTGGTCTAATAGTAGAGAGAACAAAGGACAGAAGGAAGTGGTCTGTCCAGGGTTGCGGCGAGATGGAGGTGATGTTGGCGGTGCAGTTGTAATCCGCCACCCAGTCAAGGGTTCTCCCTTCTTTATGAGTAGGTTCAGTAATTTTTGGGGATAGGGCAAGATCAGGCAGGATGTTGGCGGTGGCTGTGGCATGTTTGTCTAGTGGGTCATTGAAGCCTAAAATTAGTATTTGGGAAGCCTTTTTAAGATTATTGGAAAGTACAGTGTAAATGTCCTCCTCAAACATGCCAATTGGGCCAGGGGGTCTGTAGATTAGGCAAATAGTTAGGGTCTGGGAGTTGATTAATGGAAGTTTAACTGTGAGGACTTCATAGGATTGGGTAATTTGGGAGGCAGCGAGTCTCATAGAAAGGCTAGATTTGGAGGTAATGACAATGCCTCTGCCTCGTGCCTTATCTCTGTCCTCTCTAAGTATAGTATAGCTGTCGGGGATTGCTAACGAGAGCATGGGTCCTGCCACTTTGTGCAGCCATGACTCGGTGATGGCAAGAAAATTCAGGTTATCTGCCAGTATCAGATCAGAAATGTCTGTAGCATGCGTAACCAGGGACCTAGCGTTTATTAGAGCTCCTTTAAGGGGGTGGGCAGTGGTTGTGTCTATGGCCATGGTACGGGTAGTGGTTGCATCTGCTTTCATAGGTGTGTGCGCGGTCTGGTATTTATTGGTGGCTTGCTAACTGTGGGATTGGAAATGGTGGCCTTCTGGCTGATAAGGAGGTTCGTTTTTTGTGTGCCATGGTCAGGGATCTGGTGAGGGGTTCAAAGAGTTTAGATAATCTAGCACAGAGTCTGGAATTCCTCATATCTGAAGTACAGGGATTACTTAAGAATGGGCTCAGTGAAGCGTAACTGGATAGTCCAATGGTGGGAGAGCCGTCTGTCAGCATTTTAGTTCGACTTAGCGGGGCTCGTGTGTCGGGGAGAGAGAGCCTAGTGGAACACAATAGTAGGTTGAGTGTAAATAGTGTGCTAAAGTCACCAGTGATGTGAACTGTGGTGTGCATGTTGTGATAGAGATATTGGTTGTGGCTGTGGGATCACTAATATTTGGCAGAGTAAGCTAGTCCAACGTTGCCGTGGATAGAGGAAGGTCTACTGACAGGCCTAACCTAGTAGTACAAACTAGATCAAAATACTGTGGTAGGCTAGTCTAACAGTGCAAGCAAGTACAATTGACATGGTAGGCTGGTCCAGCATACCATATGTGGGGAGAATCAACAGTACCTAACCGTGCAGGGTAGAACAGGATACTATGGTAGTCTAGTACAACTTTAGCCTAAATGTAGACATCAGTAATCTATGCAAGTAATCAGGAGAGGCAGACAGGCGTGTATTAGCACTGGGGCAGCAGTACGGCTAGAACACGATACGGTAATGGGCTATTACATCTTTAGCCTAAATGGAGACATCAAAATCTATGCATATAATCAGGAGAGGCATATGGTAGCAGTGAGGCAATCAATATGAATGTACTCATATTAAGATAGTTAAAAGCATGTAGCGCTGTGTTGCGGCAGTAGGTATATACTCACAGTGAGGGCAATTAGGACAGGTAAACACGCAGAGATAATCAGGGGTGTATAACACAATAAAGGAAGGTCGGGAAATCGGGTGTAACATATGTTAGCAGCCAGAAAGGTCCTTGTTCAATAGATGACGCCTTAGACTATCAGTAGCATAGGTTTGCGCTATGTGTAGCTGGCCATGGTTGTGATACGGGCGCAGGACAGTTCAATCAACATGACGTAAGCAGTGTTATTGACTGGATAGTAGTTTGTCTGAGGTCGGTAGAGGCTGGAGAGCTGGAAGGGGCATAGACATCTGGCCAGATCCAGTATTCCAGGCAGTGACAGGCAAGGACAGGCTAAGAGCCTTATGCTGCAGGCCTTCTGCTGAGGGACCCCGGCTCACGCCTTCCGGTTGTGGGGCTGTAGGGAAGTATGAGGCAAGAGCCAATTCGTGGCTCACACTGCCGGCTCGGTTATTGCCTAGCAACACTATAACAAATTGGCGGCAACCATTTTGCAGTCAATTTCTTCGCTCCACACAGTATGTGGGGAAGGAAGCAGCTGATCAGGCTCATTGTTACAAATTCAGCTGGAAGATGTCGACGATCTAGAGTGCAACCCTGCTGGGTGTCAGATGCACTTTTGTCCAAAGTATTGTGCATCGCTCAAATCGATCCTGGTCAGGCTCCTCCTGGAGCGCAGCAATGGTGAGGATGCAGGGGCCTCTTTCCCTCCCGTGATTCTGTGCTAAGTGGCACAGGCAAGGACAGTCTAAGAGCCTTATGCTGCAGGCCTTCTGCTGAATGACCCGGGCTCACGCCTTACGCTTGTCGGACCGTAGGGAAGTATGAGGCAGGAGCCAATCCATGGCTCGCACTGCCGGCTCGGTTGTTGCCTAGCAACGCTATAACAAAGTGGCGGCAGCCATTTTGCAGTTGATTTCTTCACTCCACGGGGTATGTGGGGAAGGAAGCAGCTGATTAGGCTTGTTGTTGCAAATTCAGCTGGACGATGTCGGCGATCTAGCATGCAATGCAGCTGGGTGTCGCATGCACTTTTGTCCAAAGTATTGTGCATTGCTCGAATCGATCCTGTCAGGCTCCTCCTGGTGCACAGCGATGGTGAGGATGCAGGGGGCTCCTGTCCTCCTGCGATTCTGTGCTAAGTGGCACAGGCAAGGACAGGCTAAGAGCCTTATGCTGTGGGCCTTCTGCTGAGGGACCCTGGCTCACGCCTTCCGGTTGTGGTGCCGTAGGGAAGTATGAGGCAGGAGCCAATAAGTGGCTTGCACTGCCCGCTCGGTTGTTGCCTAGCAACACTATAACAAAGTGGCGGCGGCCATTTTGCGGTCGATTTCTTTGCTCCATACGGTATATGGGGAAGGAAGCAGCAAATTAGGCTTGTTGTTGCAAATTCATTTGGAAGATGTCGGCTATCTAACTTGCAACCCTGCTGGGTGTCGGATGCATTTTTGTCCAAAGTATTGTGCGTTATTCGATTCGATCCTGGTCAGGCTCCTCCTGGAGCGCAGCCATGGTGAGGATGCAGGGGGCTCCTGCCCTCCTGCGATTCTGTGCTAAGTGGCACAGGCAAGGACAGGCTAAGAGCCTTATCGTGCAGGCCTTCTGCTGAGGCACCCCGGCCCTAATTTATTTACACAATCATTTGTAAAACATTTCACTAGCAGAAGGCAACTTAATATTATAAACAAATACACTTCAATACAAAACTGTAAGCTTTTGAGGCAGTTTGAGCTCCTCTGAAATAGAAGCAAAATGGCAGTTCAATTACTTAGCAGTGAGCAAGAAGGTCAAAAGTAAATTGAATAGATTATATGTACTTTCAAGGAAGTGCAAATAGTTTAGTTCACCAGAATAGTTCAATTCAAGTCAATTGGCCAGGCCAAAGTCAATGGGCTAGTGTTCTGGATAGGAAGGAGCAGTTCTGGTATCAAACGGTAAAGTCTTTGCAAAAGTTCTCAGAAGTAGTTTAGGTGAAAAGGATCATTTGTGGGGTCACAGCTGATTATGGTCTGTAAGTTGGAAAGGTTTCACAAACTTTCACCGCGAGAGTTGGGATCTCTCAACCGGATGGCACAGTACCTTAAAGTGAAGCAAAAAAGATGCAGCTGAAGCTGTTGGTTCCTGGCAGTTCCTGCAGATCTCGCTGTTCCTGAGTCTCAGTCGTGCGGACAAGAGAGAGGACATCGGGGGAATCCTGCACTGCATGAGATCATCGTCAGAGCAAACAGAATGGAGTCACTTTGGTTTAAGTAGCCGTTACTTCAAGACACAAACTGGTTTCCCTCTCCCTGGCTAAACCTTAACCAGCATTGAAAATGGTATCCAGGTGTCTTCTGAGCTGATTGGTCCCACCAACTCAAAGAAAGAAGCGGTCCTTGAAGGAGCTTCTCTGTCGAATGCAGTGCTGACCATTAGGATTTGCAGCAGGGCTTCACCGGGCAAACCAACGGTCCAGTGGTTGCAGCAGTCATCCTCTTCAAGCTCGTCTTCGGTTCTTTTGTTCCAGTGGCCGACTGCCTTCCAGTAGACAAGACTTGCCTTTTAAACAGTTCTCTCCCTTTCATTTCAGCCTAGCTGTCACTCACTCAACAGGGTTGCTGTCCTTGCCAGACAGTCAGCCAGCCAATCACGCCAGAGTGCATTTGGGTCTCCTAGGAGACTAAGCACAGGGAGTTTTGGGTACCTTCCCTCACTTCCTGCCCACCCCAGACACTCAGACGCCAATGGCAGACTTCAGTCCTGAAGCCCGCCAAAGGCACACGAAGAAAGGGATCAAACATGGTTTGGCGCACAGAGACAAACACTCGAAGGACCTTTCGAAAAAAAAGGTGAAAAAAGAAGACCGGGAACCGTGTTCGCGGTCGGGAAAAATCATGGTAGTTCATTGTAAAACCACTGCCACCAGCCTTTCAATAGGAGCATTTGACTGCTACATGAGTGCATAGACACAGGGGACACAGGGGATACCATGTAAACCCTCCAGCACTCCATTGTAAAGTGGTGTGTGCTGGTTTTATGAATTTGGAAAAAACTAGTAAAGTCAATTTCACTTTAAATTCTCTGGGAAACAATAGTTTATCCCAGGGAAGGTATTTAAAAAGACCTCCCTGTATCACTGCACTGACGGTGCTGTGTAACACACATGAAAAGATGCCTATGGAGTTATCTTAAAACTCCAAAGTCAAAGAACACAAATATAAAACACACATCAAAATACATGAAAGAGTGGGAAGAAAAGGCCCACACTTTCTCCAGGTATAAAAAAGTCCTCAAAATGCAGCAAAGTTGCTGGGGGTCTCTAGTGTGAAGGGAATGAGCACATTTCTGAGAATTCTCCCTAACAACCTATAAGTGAATGCATTCATATATTGACATATGTGCATCCCAGATACACACATTCTCAATCATTTGAGGCATAAGGAACAGAAGGGCAATTAGGGACTCTTGAAGTTGAAATGCATCCATAATATCACCAAAAACAGGCAGTAACCATGCCAACAAAAATAATGTACATTGCGGACACCTAATTAGTGGAGGTAAACACATCCAGGTGATGTAAATTAACCTATAGTTGCAGGCAATACGCCCGAAAGTATTTTTAAGGCCACACCCCCGAACAATCTTCTAACAAATGCAGAGTACATAATAGATACAACCACAACATTCATAATCTCCTACAGTTCATAGGCCTGCAGATGCATACAGACCAGCAGCTGCCAAGGTTCCAACAAAACAAAAGGTGAAGGTCACCTGTGGTGGAAGGCCAACCTTGCTTCATGTACAATGATCCCCCTTGGGACTGACGGATGAACAGTTTATCTCACTTTATTGCTTTAATAAGGAACACATAGCATACCTACTGCCCCTGAATAAGATGGGCAACCGTACTCAGACAACATAAGAGTAAACATTGTGTCAAATGGGATCGATCACATGAATTATATTAAACCATGTGTCAAAAAAGAGATGTGCAAGCTATTGCTGAATTAAGTAGGCCAGCAGCGAAACCACAATAGAATTGGCGATTGTACAATTTTAGTAGACAAAAAACATTTTTGACAAATACATTGCACAGCCACGGTAGTGGGTGTGTAGTTATGGTTTAGTTGCTAATCCCATTGGAAGAGCACTTTTTGGGCGGCTTTGCTCCCCCAGGACGAATCCTCACCAAACATTGCAAAAAAAGTATATGTCCACTCTGAATTTGTGAGGTTTTGTTCAGGGGGGACAAAGTTATAGGGGGGCATTTTTTTCCCATAGATATAATGGGAAAAAACTTTGCGCATGCCTACAGCTCAAACCGCTGGATGGATTTCCACCAAATTTGCGGCTGGAGCGGTGGCTGAGTCCCAAAAGCGTGCTTTTGCTGTTAATCTGTCCAGTAGTTTTTTTTTTTTAAATGGTCGAAACGTAAGGCAAAAAAATTTGTGATATTTATGTCCGCTCCACGGACACACTTACCTGTTCGCTCCGTGGACAGGACACCGATTGGATAATCGGCATACGTCATGTCCGCAGACATGCAACGTATTCACCGATTGACTGGGGGGAGGCACGAGGTGCATCACATTGTTTTTATGCATCCGCCATCTTGGATTCGCCAACAGCGTGGCTGTGAACAGAGGCAACATGCAATCTTGGAGACTGTGTTGGTGTGCAGGAGTGATTGGAAAGGGTTGAGGAGTAAGAGATGGGTCAAATACTGTATTTGTTTAGGTGGCAGGTGCCCTTGATGTGTTCACCATGCCCGCAGTCGTAGCGGCTGTACGCGGACATAATGAATGCGCTACTAGCTAATTTACTTTATTATGATGTTGTTTTTGAGTTGTTAGCACAGCATTGATTATTATTAATATAATCTATAAGCAGCTCACTTACCACAGTCAATGTTTGGTAGTATAGGTGTGTTGTTTTGCAGTGGTTGTGGCCAGGGCCTAGAGTCTTGGGTGCATGGCAGAAGCACTGCAGCATAACACACCCATCATATATGCACAATTCAAAAGTTTGTGTACTGTTTCATTTGGAGAGTTTGTATGTGAGGATTTGGCTAGGTTATGCAGTTACGATTGTAGAGTTTGTAACAAGGAGTGCAGCGTTTCTGATTTTATTTATTAGATACTTACTGGTTGAGTTTTTTGTGGTTGTATGCAGTTTTTTCATACTGAAAATCAAGATCAGGCGAGCTTTTGCCATTCTGCTCTGCGGGAGATTTCTGTCCTCCCTGAGCTCACCTTAGGACATCTGCGTTATCGTTTGACAGGTGTACCACCCCAGTCAAACTCCCCACCTGCCACTGTCCCAGGAGCGGGTCGCGCCTGGCGGGCACCGGGCGCTTGGAGCCAGAAGCGAGAGCCCCACGTTTTTTCATGACATGGATAACTGGACCAGACATACATTTTCGATCTCTGTATTTATAGAAAAGATCATATGTTAGAGCAGGGAGTTCATAATGAGTTATTTCATTGCATAATAGACATCTCTGTATTTTTTTTACCCTCATATTTAGTACGTTACAAGTACTGTAGTTCAAACCAGTGTACTGCGCAATTTGCTCAGTTTCTGTGTTTGTTTTCTAT